>NC_068413.1:17858842-18206342 GCF_023724105.1 Carassius gibelio | reverse complement strand
GAGTTAATATCACATATGACTAAATCCTACTTACTTTATTCATACAGAGCATTTGGCCATTTTTGTACTTTTTTTGGGACATTTTTGCACAGTGAGCACAGATTTTTGTATTTCTTGGATCTGACTGTTATTCATCTGACGTTATGCAGTTTTTGTTTGAACATTATCCACAAATAATGATTTCTCAACTTAAAATCTGAGGTGCATGAGCTCAGATCAGTGTGGTTTATGAACAATCAGCTCCTACCAGAAATAAAAAAAAAATGCACTGATTGAAAGAAAGCAAGTTTGAATCCAGTATTTGGAGATAAAATAGCATAACAAGATATTTACAAGCAATTTTGAAAAGGCTGTTCATTTTTGACCGGGAACACCAAGTACACAGTATAATAAGTAATAAGAAAGTTTTCAAAGAGACTTTTAACCATCATATGAACATATGTGCAACTGGTCTTTTGATTTGATAGCTTACAGCTGAGATATAGCCCTTGTGTCTCTTCTCTTGTAATAATTTGTCTCAAACATGCACATTCATTTCCTGCACACTTTTCCTTCTCTCTCCTCTCCATCGTTTTCTCCAGCACTTGATTTACGTCAGTCAGGACAAGGACATTGAGCCGCTGACGTCGATGTGACCGCCCATCTCTCCTCCCTCTCACAAATTGGGGTCACCAACCTTCATCAGCCAAAGCGTGTGAGTCATCATTGGGCCAGAGTCACCGCGGGACGCCTCCACTTCCGTCTCTCGCCCAAATTAAGCAGGGCCGACCTGACATTGTCTGTTCTGTACTCTCAACCAGAGAAGAGGAAGAGCGGCTGGATTCATGATTAGGGGCTGGAGGAGATCCGGGTGGGACGAATGATGAGATGAGAAGAAGACAAAATAAAGGGGCAGAGAGGAAAGGATGGAGGGATGGACTGGCAGGGTCCCAGGGCACGTCGCTCTTGGCCAGCGTGTTTACTGATCCTATCAGTGAGTCTGGATCTGAATAAACACCGTTTCTAGATAAGGAACAGAAGACATATACAGATATGCATACACACTCAGTCTCCTTCCAGTCAAACAAGGCCATCCCGTATCTTAGACTTCAGTGGAAGAGTGATTTGCACATGTATTTGCATATGTTGTCTGTGTTTATTTTAGCACCTAGTTTTACAAATTAGCTAACAGCAGAAGCAGACACACATTTAAATGATGATCTCTCTGGAATACTTGATTCTGATTGATTAGTTGCTGTAATGCGCCTTCATATATTTCTATATAATAAACAGTATGTTATATTGGACTTTGTGCATGGCAACATAATTTCTCTCATTATCAATCTGGAGTATTTCTCTATTTGTACCTACCAAGATAGAAGTGCTAATTGTTGGCAAAAAATGATAAATAAAATAAAATATGTTCAGGATCCTTCAGTCTCCATAAAAAAAAATAATAATAATTAAATTAGTTTCCCTTACAAGGGGAACTTCGAACTGCCTCCTCTAGTGGTCGCTATGGGGAACACCTCGTCGTGACTCATGTCTGGGACATACATTAAAAAAACACTAACAAGTTGTCAGGCAACAGCCCCTGATGTCACTACCGGTACGATTATAGATAAATAGGCACCGGGAGAACACGTCATTCTCTTCTTCATCTTCATTGACTGTTCTGTTTGTAGCATGCATCTGAACGTGGTAAGAGCGTTCCTATCAGTCATGGCGACTACTAGCAAAGTGTTTAGACAGTGTGTGCATCCGTGTCAGCATTATTTGACACCCAATGACACACACAATCTTTGCGTTGTTTGTTTGGGTGAAGAGCACACAGGCGATGTATTTGAGGGAGCCATCTGCGTGCAGATTTTCAATGAAAAACCTCCGCTCTCGTTTGTGTCTCTTTCCAAGGAAAGAGGGGCAGCCATCTTCTTCCCGCTTTTCAGTACCCGCTTTTGCTGAGGCATGGAGGAGGATGAGCTTGTGGGGATCACAGGTGGATCTGGCTAAGGAGTTTGGACAGGGACTTTCCCTTTCGCGCTTGTCGGCTGTGGACGAGAGAGAGGATGATGTTATTTCTTTAACACTTTCCGATACAGAAGATAGTGTTCTGCTTGATTCGGCCCAGGAAGAGCAGGAGATGTTTGAGGATGGCGAAGAAGCTGAGGGTGAGCCTTCTCAATCCCTTGTCCTGCTTATGTAGAGCTGTTGGAGGTTATGGATCACACCATGGCAAAGTTGGACATGCCATGGAAGCGTAGGGGAGCCTTCCATTTCTGTCTGATCTCCATACAGAGATCGAAAAGGAATGGAAGAAGCCATTTTCTTCTCGCATCCATCGGTTTCAGCATACGAGTTATGTCAACATTGAGACAATGCACGAAAACCGATGCGCCGCACAACAGATCTCTCTCTCTGTGCTACCAAGGATGCCCCTGCCATAGGCAGGTCTATGGCGGCCATGGTGGTTATGAAGAGACATCTGTGGGTGAACCTGGCAGATATTGGTAAGAAAGAAAGGGGTTTTCTTCTAGATGCTCCGTTTTCACCTTCCAAACTTTTCGGAACTTCCTTTGAGATGGTAGAGGTGAAGGCGTGCTCAGCTGCCTTCAAATCCTTCGTTCCATGAAGGTCCAGGTCTGAGCCCGAACAACATAGAGGTCCTAGTCCGTCTCGGTCTAAGGATAAAAGACGGGCACAAAAGGCTAGTGTCACGACTCACGCTCCTCCCCCACCTGCGGGTAGGGTTAAGAGGAATCCTGGGTCAAAAGGAAGGTCTGCAAGACCTAAGAGATGTGATCCAAAGGAGGCATCAGCGCTTTCGTCTAAATCAGAGCGATACTTGAGTATCTACTCGTGCCCTTTGGGGGTTTTTACATCTGTCCTCATCTTCCCCTTCCCCTGTAACCACCAGCTCTCCACCTGACCAAGGTTAAGTGGGAACTTCTTGCATAACTCCTATGCTGGACCTATGATGTTTTTGGTTGGTTCTATGGTTCATAGTAACCACCTTACTGATGGGTTGGGTTCCAGCACAGGAACCAGGGTGAGTATGATCCATTCTATATATACATATATATGTATTAAATTGCTGGTGGTTATGTGTGTTAATCCTTAATTTACTAAACACTTGTTGATATTATGTCCAGCCAAAGTGATGTGACATTCAGCCAAGTATGGTGACCCATACTCAGAATTTGTGCTCTGCATTTAACCCATCTGAAGTGCACACACACAGAGCAGTGCACACACACACACTGTGAACACACACCCGGAGCAGTGGGCAGCCATTTATGCTGTTGGGGGTTCGGTGCCTTGCTCAAGGGCACCTCAGTCGTGGTATTGAAGGTGGAGAGAGAACTGTACATGAACTCCCCCCACCCACAATTCCTGCCAGCCCGAGACTCGAACTCACAACCTTTCGATTGGGAGTCCGACTCTCTAACCATTAGGCCATGACTTCCACGACTTCATGCTTCCGGTATCATGCGGACAGGTCATAGGTTTCTGCGGGAGCCTTCTTAATCATTAGGCCCAGCACCATACTGCAAAGAATTTTCTGGATGTCCGGCCAGCTCACCCTGAGGGGCTTCCTGGTCACCTGGATATCCCTTCTTAAGGACGCATCGAGTGGGAAGTAAAGGTGACACTTTCTAAAATCCACGTAAGTGGTAAGTTCGCACACCAGTGCTCTGCGTTCTTTCTAAAATCGTATATGGTCAGGGCTTCAGGGGGTTGCTTCGTGCCCTCTCTTGAGTTGGTAAAAGCCCAGTTCATCTTGGGAGCCACTCCACCTATATGTATCCTCGGATACCTATCTAAACAGTTGCTACTAGTGATCTGTTAAGACAGTTACTTCAGCAAATTTATGCAAGAGCAAGCGGTAGCCGCTGTGTGACAGGCAAGACTTAGTATAAAATTCTAGGCTCTTTGCCGTATCCCTTTAAAGGAATCTTTCTTTATTTTTTCCAAGCCTTGAGCTCTACCCTGGGTTGAGACCCTAACAGGTAAGTTGGGTATGTAGCCTTTGGCCATAAGGGATGATGTCACAGACAGCCGTCTAATGTCCCAGGGGCAACTCCTTTGGAAATGGTAGAGTTGGTACTTAGTGTTCACCATGATTCTGGCCTGCACTCCCCTCAGAATGGTGGCATGGGTATACAGTTCCCCATAGCTACCTCTAGTGGACACAGTTGGAAGTTCCCTTGAAAGGAAACGTATCATGTTACAAAAGTAACCATGGTTCCCTGCCTAAGGAATGACACACTGCGTCCTCTAGATCCCTGCCATGCTTCGGGCACAAGACGAAGAAGTGTTCTCCTGGCGCCTATTTATCTATAGTCGCACCGGTAGTGGCGTCATAGGCTGTCACCAGCCAGCTTGTTGGTGTTTTTTCAATCTATGCTTCAGACACGGGTCATGACGAGGTGTTCCCATAGCGACTCCTAGAGGAAGCAGTGTCTCGTTCCCTACTCAGGGAACCATGGTTATTTGTAACCTGAGAAATTTTCTTACTCATTTTGGCTCAGTAGTGGAGTGAGATTTTTTTTTTTTTTTTTTTTTTGAAACAATAAGTATAAAGTTACTTTCTTGTGTGCAAAAGAAAGAGCAAAATTATCTATAATTTGAACAATAACTAAAATGCACATGCTGATGAGCTGACTGTCAAAATAATCTTTTAATTTAATTTTTTCTTGTGGGCCACCACATGCAAAATGATCCATTCAATTATGAAAATCTATCAGACATACATGTATATTTCATAATTATCTATGGCATGGAATGTTTTCTGTTAATACGAAAACAAATGTAGTCCTACTGCATACACACAAATGTGCAAATTGTTTTCTGTGAACTATTGCTCTGATTTTCCCCAGTAAACTTTTACCTGTTGAAATATGTATTTAGAACACTTATTGTGATACTATATAGTAGTGTTTGTCTTGTTGCTGGACTTTTTTATGTTGCAATGAACAACAACTTTTTTTTTAAGCGGGATATTATACAGTCAGCCTTTCATTATCATAAAATAAACCCCTTAATGATGCAAGAGCCCTTCCAAGATGAATGGAAGACCAAATAATAAAGTTAGGCAACACCCATTGTCTTCGTTTGACATATAATGAGTATGTCCTGTTGTTTAGAATGGCCCGATGTGATGCAACACAACTCTGCTGAAAGAAAACTACTGCTATTCTGAATTCAAGCTTTTAAGATAAACTAAAACTATATCATCCACACATGAAGGCACCTGTTTTTGGCTGGTGGTCTCTGTGTGCTGCATGGTACGGGGTCTCAACTCGACCTTCGGAGGCCCTGTGAGTGACCTGTGGAGGAACGGAGCACAGGTGTGTTAATGTGCGTCTGAGCACCTGCAGGCTCTTTCCTCTGGAAGCCATCCACATCTGGCCGGGATCATGGTTTTGCCCCAGCACCAGACATAAATTAGATGTCCAGCAATGTGGGACCATCCTGCGCTGTCTTACCAGCTCTGAATTACGACCTGCTGTTTTTCTCTCTCTGTCATTTCTCTCGATCTGCCTTTTGTCATTTTTATTTCTCTTGTTTGTGTTATAACCCCCCTATCAGTGGGTGAAACATTATCTTCTCGACTTGAGATGTTTTGAAGGACGTTTTCACCAGCCACATGATCCCAGTGATATTGGATTAGACTGGCATCCTTTCAATGGGATTTCTGATCAGAGATCTGAGACTGGAGTGGTGTTTCATATTCCATCATCTCTCTGGCACGCCTGTGTGGACACAGTTTCCAAGAAAAGTTCAATTGCTTGATGATTTTTAGTTGTTTTTTCTTTTTTTTTTAATTCTTTCCTTCTTTTGGAAAGTCTGTCTGAAGCCCAAACTGTGCAGAGTTTCCATGTGTTTAGAGAGCGATGTATATCTCTCTGATATCGAATGGCAGATTCTGGACATGTGCATTAAATCCAGAGGCCACCCATGAGGACAAAAGAGAGACTGATGATTTGAACTTTTCAGCAGGAGTCTGTTAGAGTTATCCATAACATAACGCCCAGTTTACTGCTCACTAACTAAGGGATAATGTGAGATACTGTTGCACGCTGTTGTGTTATTTACTTTATAATTAGTGCAACGCAAATTCTGATTGGATGAGCCATGCTCTGTAACACACTCTTACACACACACTCTGGTATCTGCACATTATACAGTACATTAATGTCCCAGGGTAGTTTGCTATTCTCCAGCATCAAACGTCTACAAATATGAATAAACTATTTAACTTTTTAATTGTATAGTCTGATTATTATTAATAACATCAGATAGGCGGACATATAGACAGACAGATATATAGATCTGGTTTTACCAGGTTTATTGTGGTTGATTGTCTATTATCACACTGTTGTTCACCCCTAAGCAGGTTTTTTTGTTCTTTGCTCCTTCACTCATGTTCTCTACTGTAAACTGTTTACACACAGTATGGATGGTCGTCAAGGAGAGGGATCATGGATGTGGTGGAGGGAGTCACAGGTGTTCCTGTTTGGATTCCGGGGTTTGTGTGTGTGTGTGTGTGTCGTGCTGCTTTCTCTGTTTCGGAGGAAAAATTCCACCACTGCTATGGACGTCTCCAACAAGGCTGATTTATTTATTTCAGACGTCCAATCACCCAGACACGTTTACATGAGCAGAGGAGAGCGCACTTCCTGTTAGTTCTAATCTTCCTCTTCTTCTGAAAGCCCCTCACCCCTGGGGCTTGCTGAATCCTTACACTCCTCCTGCCTCCACTGGCGATAAACAGAGGTCTAGATTAGAGCTAATTGCAGGACAAGAGTGTCACTTGCTATCGTTTATGAGCGCAATCTTACAGCTGAGACTCCTGCAGCCGTATGCCACGCGTACAAACACTGAACAACATGAAGAAGAGGTCATACAATCAACAAGATTAGACTAAACATCTGTGTATCAGCAGGTTCAGATTATTTCACGATGAGTGTTTGAATGACAGCTCATATCACTTTAACAGCAGGTACTTACAAGAAAAGTCTCGAGATGGGAGTTCTTATCAGGATGATAAGCAGTCAAACATTTTAAAAGTAGCTGAAGTGTTTTCTTAGCAATGTTGCATGATGAAATGATCAGGTTTCTTTGCAGTAAACATTACCTCGATGTAATGCCGTCATTGGCGATGATTGCCCTTCATTCAAGCCTTTGGTTTACCCGCGCTTATAACATTAGCACAGAATCAGTTCAGAATCAATCACCAAAAGAATCAGTTCGGTTCAGATGCGCTCTGTGTCAGTCTGCTTCACACTGAATCACGCATGCGCAGTTATCATCAGCTCATCGGTTCTCGAATCGGACGCGTCCGACAGAAACGGTTCTCGGTTCAGTGTATGAGTAAATGTCGAAATAATTATTATTTATTATTGTTCTGCGTAGTTTGAAGAGAAACATTTTTGGATCTTTATCCCGAATATATATATTTTTTAATCAGGAAGAGGCTGGGGGGTCAAATGGGGGGTCAAGGCATTTTTTGGCAGGGTCTTGAGACCCCCCAAGACCCCCCCTGGCGCCGCCGGTGCCTGAGAGGTGAGGATGATGCTCGCATTCATTGAGACCATTGGGATAAGAATATGGGATTACAGTGTGTGTGTTTCCCTGTTGTACCTCTGAAACATCATGTGAAGAATAGCCAACAAAATATATATAAATAAAAATGATATAAGCATTAGCAAGTGTTCATTTTTTATGAACATCCAAAATTTACTTTGTTAATACTTAAAACACACACATGTGTGTGTGTGTATATATATATATATATATATATATATATATATATATATATATATATATATATATATATATATATACTTGGAAAAGTCAAATAAAATAGACAAAAAGAGCTGTCATGATTTTGTAATTCCCGTTTTGGAAGTATTCCCAAAATGGCAACCAATGTGTACAATATGTAAGTAAAACTTGTAAAATCAGACTTTTTCTTTGATTTAATTGCTCATTTGGTTTCAGATTTGTTTATAGCAATTCGATACATATTCTAAAGTTACTTGGCATGTTACCAATTTAATTGCTAGTTATTTTATTTTCATTCACTGAATGAATTGATTGATTTGATCTGATTTTCCTTTTATTTACTTGCCAAAAACCATGTTAATTGCATTTGTTCTCAATGCACAGAGTTTTATTCTGGACTTTGCATGTAAATCCAGGATCCAAAATGGACTTTATTCACGGAAAACCGTACAGATCAACAGTGGCTCTTGCATTTTTAACCCAGTACTTGTTTTTGTTCATTACTATGAAGTCACAATTACAAGACATAAGATATAAAGTTGAAGTTACAACCACCACCAAGTCAAAGTGAACAGTATCAGGAACTGAAGTTTAACAAGGATTTGAGATCTTTGTTTTGTTCACACCTTCCCTTAGGTGAACTGATGCTTAATTGAGTCTCAAAAAGAAGCTGTCAGGGCCTTTAAGGGCCAAGGTGAAGTTTCAGGGGCCACCAACACAGACTCTCATCCACCTACACCAAGCTCCTGTGCATTAGATCACTGACAAAATCACTGCATTGATAACAAACGGGACGAAAAGCCTGTTTACATAGAGACACACGCCCTGGTGCACGTTTACCATGTGATGACCTTCGATGACATCATTGGAATGTGTTGTGGAGGAGGGAGAGGATAACACAATGAGAGTGTGTGTGTGTCTTTATATATCTGTGATGGCCAGCCGTGTTTTATCATGTAATGCAGAGGAGCGAGGCTTGCCAAGTGTATGCTGGCAGCACAGCGATTAACACTCAGGAAGCCGCTGGTCTCTCACCGTCTCATTCAAAGAGCAGCTACGGGAACGAGGCATGGGACACCCCCAACCTAATCTCATCAGTCTCTCCCTCGCTCCGTCTTTCAACAAACCATGACCTAAAGAGAAAGGAATCTTATCTCCGAACGTACTTTGGAATTTCTATCGAATGCAAAGCAACCCGTGTTTGTCCATTTGTGTGGAAGAAAAACACAGGGAGAGAATTATTGGAGCAAGTTATTCACCTGTGTTAAGTAAACTCAGATTAAATATCATGATCAAGTAAAAGTCGCTGCATGCACCAGCTCATTTCATTGCTTTCTTTTCTGTATTGAAAGGGTCTGTTATTTATACTAAGCTCTTCAAATGCAAGTAATGCACATACAGCATGAATCTGACGTCTAAGGTCATCATAACCATGTCTTGAACTTTAAGGCGCGGCGTTGTAAAGCATTCCTTTTTACATAAAGAATAGAATGGATTTAAATGAATTAAATGGAATTAAGAAAAATAGTAAAAGTAAAATAAATGTAATTTATTGTAAAGCAATACATTTGAGCTGTCTGCAAATAACATGCACGCATGCACTCTTAAAAGGTTACCAAAATGCTAATTGTACCATCATTTACTTGCACTTATGTTGTTCTAATACCATAAGACATTCATTCATCTTTGGATCACAAAACATATTTTGGAAGAAATCCTTAGAGGTTTCTTCCCCCCCACTGAAACTCTGTTCAGGTAAATGTTTCAAGCTTCAAAACGATCTGAAAACATTGTACAAGTAATCCATGTGACTTCTGGGGTTTAATCTTAATTTTGTGAATAAAATAAATTTAAAATAAAATTCATTTTTGGCTAAATATCTTTATTTCCAAATGGCATCCAAAGAAACTTTTAGTTTTGGGGTAAACTAACCAGTTAATTGCATGCCTAATGTGTCAAAAAAAAAAAAAGAGCTTTGTTTATGTTTCTTTCTTTACATGAATCACAAACAATAAAGATTATTTTCAATTCCAAAAATAGAATAGAATAGAATTGAATAGTTTGCATCACTGGATGTCACTGTCAGTCATTTGACATTTTCTATCCAAACATATTTGTAAAATATTAAATGCTTTGCTTCTTCTTACCTTATACTCTTTTAAAATTGAAATAAAATTTTGTGCCAGAATTCATGTTTAGCTTCTCTAAACAATAAACTCCATCTACTTTGATTTAATTGGCCATTTTAAACATTTTGTTGACTGAGGTGGACCAGCCTAAAAATGTAAGTTTTTAATCATGCCAACTTTTTTTTTAACCTTAACTCAGCAGTGGACTACAACTCTAATGAGATTTAGTTGAAAAGTTGCAAAGCTGTTTACAAAAAATCAACTTGAATTTACATGAATGTAAAGCGATAACGCCTCTTGTGTCATTACCAGCAGAGCCACATTTCCTTTCCGCACACATCAGAGGTTAAAGTGGACGGGAACTCCTGAGTACAGACAGAGCTGGAGGGCAAAACAAAACCAGATAATGGGGGGAAAGGAGGAAAAGAGGAAGGTAAGATGAGAAAAGAAGGAAACATGAAATGATATCATGGCCATCATTGGGGTGGGTGTCACTTTTTCGATTAGTTTAACAGTAAATCTCATCTAGTGTCCCTATATGGCTATGATGAGTAATTCATGGAATGCACGGGAAAATCATGCTAGTATATGCTAGGACTGAAAATACATGTAAGGAAAAGAAAAAAATATAACGTCTATTGAGCGAGCAGATGGTGACCGTCAAACAACAAAGCATCTCGAGAGATTAAGAAGAAATATTTCCAGTGACATTTGAGGGTTTGCATTCGGTTAGATGTAATTTTCCTGCCGGCCACAGGCCAGAAACAGCACGCCACAACAGAGAGGAATAGTTTGTGAATAAATTCTCACAGATCTGCACAAGGACATCGCGGCCAATAAATAAATGAATTAATTCAGGATGCCCCACCCGTGTCGGAATGCAGAAGACTCTCCCAACTCCGAGGAGGAAATGTGAGGGCGATGACATTTCTCTTTCTCTCTGAACCGTTTCAAACAGTGACTGTGAACATCAACTGAGAGCAAGTCTACAGGAAGATCCTCGTTTTTATCAGCCAACAGTAGTCTTGCTCTTTTTCCTTCCTTTTTATTTCTAGACAAACCAGCCAGTCAGACTCGTTGACCAAAAATGGGTTGCAGGTCTGGTCTAATATGGCAAGGATAATGCATTTGGGAACAACTCCTGGAGGATAGGATAGACAGGTTGCATGATATTCAGAAAACCATGAGTGAAACTACTCAAAATAAAGACAATATAAACTCTGACTATAATAAATGTGTGCGATAGGAGAGCATGAAATGATTTCCAATTTAGACATGTTAATATTTGTGTATTTTTTTCCTGTGCAATTTATATATAGAACTATAAAACATTTAAAAATATATATATTTGTGTGGGTGTTTATTATAATTTTAGACATAAAATCCATCAAAATTAAATTTAAACATGAATAATTATTATTGTTTTATTTTATTTATTTATTTATTTTGGAGGTGAATTTAGCAATAAATATTAAGATTTAAGTTTTCAAACTCCAAATTCTAAATTCTAAAACTGAAAACTGAACAGAAAAATTCCCAAAAATTGTTTAAAAGTCACATCCCAAATTCAGATCTGTCATTTTATTGTTCTATAATCATGTTACTGAATTTTTTTTTTGAGTTGCCACTTGATTTCCAATGTAAAATCAGTATCATACAGTACTATACCTTAGAAAATTCTGGAAAGTAGTGTCCTTGCATGAGTGAACCAGTTTCTCTGTATTTGAGTGTGTGTGTGTGTGTGTGTGTGTGTGTTGAAAAGGGGGTGTTTCAACTGATTCAACAGATGCAATCCAATCTGTCAGACGATGCTTGTGAGGTTACAGACATTTTCTCATTGCCCTGCCAGATGCATACCAATGCAGTCCACTCCACCGGAAGGACGAGCACACCTTGCTCCCTCTTTCGTCTCTCTTTCTTTTTGCGTTCCTTTTGCACTCATTATATTCGTGCCCATTTCTCTCTCTCTCTATTTCTGGTGATAGATGTGTTTTTCTGGCACCCCCTGGCTGTTCATTAGCACCAATGACAGTGAATTAATCTTGTATCATCATTAGTTCTCTTTCACCTTCATGACTCCCTCAAAGAATAAACAGTCACTCAGATAATGTCAGATCAACCGGCCGTTGTGTGCTCAACTTTATCTCTGACGTTTTTTTCCTGTTTCCTGCAAAAGAAACATTTAGACCCAAATGTAAAGTTGCAAATGGCAATCTGACCTGTACTGTGTATTTAAAGCAGCCCTGACCTTATCTTTGTTTGTGTGTGTGTTTGGAGAAGGTGGGTGGAGGGAGGGGGCATCGGTGACATCACTATCAGGGAGGATCCGAATGGACAGGAAAGTCAATTAGAGTTTAACTGAGTTTACCAGCTGGTAAGAGAGAGAGAGAGAGAGAGAGAGAGAGAGAGAGAGAGCGAGGGAGGAAAAAGGGGAGGAGAGCACAAAAGAGAAGTACAGACAGATTGAGAGAGGAAGGGAGAAAGTCAGCTACAAAGCCAGAGGAACAGGAGGGAATTTGGCCGGCAACAAACTTCCAATTCTTCCTCTATCATCCATTTCATTGTCCTGTGCTCCTGTGCTCCCCTGGACCTGGCAGAACAGCGGCGTCTGGTCAGCCACAGGGAAGCCGGTGGATGTTTTTTAAGAGCACACTTCTCTGACTCTCAGAAGAGGATGAGTGCTTGAGGACAAGCTGGAGAGGCTGACGTTATTCCAGAGGTACATTCACTTACCCAGGAGAGACAGACAGCGTCTACTCCATCCTCAGGAGCGAATGAGAGGAGAGGGTCTGTAACGCTGGAGCTTAAGGACAAACCATGGACTCTGCACACCTCCCACTTCACCTGGACGTGAGTACCAACCTCCGTCGCAGAACACCTTGACACTTCCAACATCAGTTGTGTCCTGTGCCACGGGAAAATCTAATGACAAGTACTTGTGTAGAACATCGGAACTTTTTTTAATCAAGACAAACTGACTTTGAGAAGCAAAGTGGTGTAAGAAAATTTGAAAATAACTCCAGAATTAAGTTTCACGAGTTCACATCTACGTATATTAATACCGTAAGTTTATGCGTATTTGGCGTGCTGTCCGGGTGGAGGGCTCCGAGCTCGGGATGTGGCCCGAACCCAGAGTACTCCCCCCGGTTGTGGTAAGAGTAGATGGATCTATAAGTGAGGAGAAATGGGGTGGAGGAGGGATGCTGAAACTGTCAATGAACAGAGATAGGTTCTGCTGTTATTTATACCTTGTCATGAGTTGATTACTGATTGGTCTCCACTTGTGTTAATCAGGTTAATGAACTGCGACTGTTCCTCCCGAACTTTGTTATAAAACAGCATTTATTTTATTACCTTTTTGTATAACACAAAGGCACAGATAATATAAACTTTACTGAGGTGTTTGCTTTGAGTTTTATCTCACAGAATTTTACTTCACGGGTCAATTGATCTTGATTTAAGGATAATGGAAAACAAGACAATATGTACAGTATAAAAGTGATTTAGATTATTATAATCCACAGTGTGTGACTCAAATCTTAAATCGTCAAACAACCACCCATTCCTTACCAATCTGTCTTCTCCATGCTAAAAATTCACGTTACTCACCAAACCCAATGACAGATTCATAGTGGAGATGCATCCTCAGAACATGTTAAATGGGCAGGTCAATGTTTCCACCAAAGGCAAAAAGCAGACAATGTTCTGTGAAAGACTTGCCTTGCCTTGCTGGAGCATGCACACAAAACTACTGTGGAGAGTAGATCCTTGCTGTCCAGGGCTGGCAGAGAGCTGAATATATGCTTTTGGCTTGTGGGATAAAATGTATAGCAAAGCCCTTTGATAACTGGATAAATCATAAAGACACAATCTGGCAGAAAGAGGAAGTTGTGATATGCGATGTGTCTTTTCAGAGCTTACAAAATGGGATGTTACAATGTTGTGTTAACTCATTTAGATCCATCTGCATTTGCCAGACGATAATACAACATTGCCTGAGGGTTTCAGGGCCGTCGAATAGGTCAAATTGATAACAGATTGTTACGTGGGGGTCAGGGGAGGATTCTGGGAGGAAATGTCTTGTCTGGTCTACTCATCCTTGGAGACCACTTTAGTCTGTTCTTAGCTTGAACCTTTGGCAAGCTGCATAGAAAGTGTGTCTATGTTCCTATAACTGTATCAGTTCTGGAGTGTTTTTCAGTCTGTAACAGTGGGGTTCGTGTGTATTTGTGTACAAACACACGAGGTCACAGAGGATTGTTCCACTGAATGTTATGGGGCAAAATCTGAGGTCTGAGCTGCTGTCATTATCTCTTAATCGTCCAGCTGAGATAAATTACAGTTTGATGCTAATATACTCCAATAAATCTACTCCTGCAGGCTACCTGCAATACTATTCTGATGATTTCATGTCTTTAACGCAGCAGAACAGAGGCACAGCTCTAACATTTGTGACTTCTTGTATGCCTTGGGGACTCAATATATAAGCCCCATTTCCAGCGCAGGAACTTTCTCCCAGGAACTAGGGACACTGTGTGTTTCCAGCACAGGAACCAGGATCTAAATAAAGTTCAGGGTAAAACTTCGCCGCGAGGTTATACTTTTTTAAAGATCAGGAACTTTCGGGGATGGGACTTGGTCACTGAACACACTGATTGGTTGAGTTCAAGAATTGTATTCCAACCACCATTTATTCACATATTTTTTTTAAATATTACTGTTAATGTGTCATGAAATTGAAAACTCAAAAACTCAAGTTTATTTATAAAGACAACACCTGATTGAAAATGTGCGCCGCTGAATATGGAGATGTGAGCTCCACGCGATCAGCGGGCGTTCAGTGCTCATATATCCCAGTGAGAGCAGCCACAACTCGCCATTTTCAACTGAGGTGTTTTTCCATTTGCAGAATTACCATTTGCATTTGCATCGTCCTTTCTCAAGGAGTTCTCACTCCCGAGTCGAACTCGCAAAGTCTGAAATTTGCGTAGGCATACTTGGTATTGAGAAACGCGTGCAGACCATCATCAGACTAGCCTAATCTTCACGGTACAGACAGCAATACACCTGTGGGGAAAAAAGTTCCTGGGACAAATTGTTCCAGGTAATTTCGGTGGAAAAGCGGCTATAGTGTGGGTAATTTTTGCATATGAAAATTTAGAGTATTTCATGCTTAAGAGTGTTCCTTCAAGAACAAAATGGTTGTGGGGGGGGGGGGCAGGGCTGGGGAGAAGTAGCCTAGGGAATGAAGGAAAGGAAGAACAACAGGAAAGGAGAGTGGAGGGAATGGGGTATGGAGTGAAATGTGAAACATGAAGACAGCGGTGGAGGATAAATCAGCAACAAGCAGAGGCACCATGACCCCCACGGCCCTACACTGCTGACTTCTTAGTAAATCTGAAAAGGCGAAACATAAGAGAGAGAGAGAGAGAGAGAGAGAGAGAGAGAGAGAGAGAGAGAACGTGCTTTTCCTAGAACAAATTAACAATATATCAATTCTGGAAGTCATGCTTTACAGGAAGAGAACTGATAAGAAGAATAAAAATGAAGGGGGGTTGGAAAGAAAGCTGAAAGAGATAAGTGGATTGAAAAAAAAAAACCCTGCCCTCCATTCTGAGGTCGACAGGCCATGTAGCTCTGGTAATGGCACGAGTCTGGCTGACCTTTTCTCTGCTTGTGTCACCTCCTGCCGTCTGTTCTGGGGTCTAAAAAACGCCTCTTTCCGCCCCTTCTGTCTGATTACTGCTCTCCTCCTGTAGAGGAAGTGATTACATGTTGAATCCAATCGCAACAGAAACCATAACACGTAGTCGGCCCAAATGCATGGGGGAGGGAATGTGGGGAAGACAGAAGCGAAGGAGTCTGAATGAAGGTTTATTGGCGAGGCAGTATTCAAGACAAGAGAACAGCTCCATCTGGAAGCTACACCTCTGAGAGCTCCCACTGGGCGGAACAATCGAGTGGATGGGTAAAAGCCACTTAATCTACTTTACTGCCGGATGATGTGGGCGTGGGGGACTGTCTTATTCTATGTGTCCTCTGAGGATTCAGCTGGAGTTTGGTGAATGAGTGCGAACGAGATGGAGGGGACGTAGAGGACAGCGGGAGGATGGTATACATCCTCTTTTCCAGTGCGTTTAACACCTGCAGTTGAGGGTAATCCAAGACTCCCAAAGGAGACACTGCTCAGCAAGTCCTGACTTGAGCACATTCTACATCAAAAGACTATTTAGTTTGTCTCAGATGTAAGTGTTCCTGACCTGTGAGACCACCCAGAACCTTGTAGAGGCATATTCTAAGCTAAATACAAGATAAGCTCTATATAGGCCACCATTTAGACTAATCCCTCAGTATGTAAGAACAGACTGTGTGATGACCATTGTTAAATAAGAAAATAAATCCAAGCATACAATGGATGCCCCATCGACTTTAAAATCGACTGTAATTCAATTTCAGCTGAAGCTGTTGATAGAATTACATTTAACCCCAAATATTCTTTTAACAGTGTTTCTATCAAAGCTCTCCAATGACCTCTTCAACACCTCTCATGAACTCTACCAAAGTACATATTTGTAAAGAACCCATTAAAGGCTTATGCTGACTTAGAGTTGAGACCAATGGGAAGGATAATTCAATACAGTAAGCTTTGAGATTTTGTCACTAATGGATGACAGCTTGCAATAATTAGCTGTTACTGAAAGGAAGGAGATCTAAGTGCTGGAGGGTCTAAGTGTTTCTGTGCCAATCCGTCCTTTTAGGTATTTTTTTTTTCATGTAGAACTCTTGCATTGCAGTTACGTACACAGGGCCCAAATTTGGGCTATACATGTTATATATTAAACATGTCAAATCCAGTTCATAAAATGTATGACTGTTTCCTCTTTTATTTATTTATTCTGCAGAGGATATCAATGAGTACATAGATAAAAGTGCTATCAAAATTATTCACAAATATGTATAGACTAGGATAAATGTCTATAAACCATGGCAATTTTAAACCTCTCACTCTCAAATTACTTTTGAAAGGTGATTTACTTTAGATTGAGTGCTACCATAAACATCAGTGTGCTGATACAAACTTTAAACCTTTAGCCTAGTGATTATTTTCAAACAGCTGTTTTAGACACAAATGACAATGAGTCATTTTCTCTGGGTCACTGGCAAAGTCAACAAACGGCAAATTTCAAATCTACTTTCATCATACTCTGAACATTATAATCATTTAAGAATGATCATGTGCCTCATGAGCATCCTATAATAAGTCACGCCACATAATGTAGTGCAACATAGTCTAGAAGAAGGATATATAAATTTGCAAGCAAGTTTGCATGCTTTTCAAGAACACAGTGCACCAATGCTCTAACTCCTGGGTTATTCTCATTTGTCAGTTAAATCAACTCAAGAGACACAGGGTTAATGAATTAGTCTAACAGGCCCATTGTAGACCTCTAAATCAAACAGCACACACCATAATCTCTGTTAAACTACTTCAGTTCCCTAATGACACTGTTTCTACGATTACGGTATCCAACACAACAAATACCAGTAAATCAACAACAAAAACACAGAGCGATAGTTTCTTACCACTCTATGCAACAAACCAGACTATTAGTGTTAAATCAGCCAACATATGAGGCAAAACAAAGACACATGGCTTAACGGCTAAAGCTTAAAATATGGTTAAATGCAACACTAATTGGGACAAGAAATACATTATGAAAATGATTTCTTGTGACTTACAGGAATAAAACACCATCAATTAATGGAATAGTTCACCCAAAAATACAAGTTCTATCATTGTGCCATTCCAAACCTATATGACGGCTTTTATCCATTCAAAATAGCAATGAAAAACAAACTTTTTTTAAATGTCTCACAATGACTCGTCTTTTTGTCGTTCTGCAGGTCCAACATGTTCCCTGCTAGCCTACTGGTTCTGATGATCCTGCTGCTACCTCATGTCTCATCAGGTCAACAGGAGGGTCCCAGTCAGAAACATGAAAACCTTGGTAGTCCTCTGGAACCTAGCTTGGCCCATACCATTCAAAACCTCCTGCTGACCCGCTTGGGTCTACAGTCACACTCCAACCCCAGTACAGAGGCACAGGTGCCCCAGTATCTTCTAGACCTGTATCGGTTCCACACTCAACAGTACCATCTCGTTGAAGACCCAGAGTTTAGCTTCCCATCCCAGCATGTGCAAGGAGCCAACACAATCCGATGCTTTCACCACACAGGTATGAGCAGCTATTGCACTAGGTCATAGGAACACAGATTCCCTTGGCAGTCATAAAAAGGCTAAATTTACCATAAACGCAGCACAGAGACATGTGGAAGTCAATTAGCCTGCCTTAGGTGCCAGGATGCCCACTGAAAACGCTACCAATGGATATAACATTCTGATATTTTTCACTCAAGTATTGGCATCAGCGTAGACATCTTGGAACAAGTTAAGAAGGACGAGGCTTATTTTCATAAGTGTTCCTAGCAAATTATGTGCAATTATTATTTAGTTGGACAATTATGCCATTACCCAGAGAGCAAGTGTTTGAACATGATGGAAAGAAAGATTTTTACAGCTAGAACTTTGTCTCTCCTTTTTCTCGTCTAGATTCTACAGTCCTGAGTGTTCCAGAAGAGCAGAAAACGACAGGGGACAGCATTCACATTGGCTTCAATCTGTCCTCCATTCCGTTAGAAGAGAGTGTGGTGTCGGCAGAGCTCCGTTTCCTGCACGAAGGATCAAGTGAAGACTCAACTCACGTGGTCAGCCTTTATCTTTCCAACAACGACCCTGCATCAAAGCCCACACTGATCCATTCTCGCCGACTTACTAGAGATCAAAAGACGGCAGAACTCTGGGAAACCTTTCCCCTGGATGGAGAAGTGTTTCAGAATCTATCTGAGAGGTCAGGGAGCCTGTCTTTCATTCTGGACATTATTGCTGACAATAACAGCAGCCTTTACAAAGAGAGACATCTGCGGGTTCGCAGGTCCACTGGGCAAGATGAGCACAGCTGGGCAAAGCAGAGGCCGTTGCTGGTAACTTACAGTCACGATGGCCGCAGCGAGCCATTTATGCCCCTTAAAAAGCAGACCCCTGCTGGCAGACGAGGCAGGGGCAGATGGACCAGAGGCAGGTTTAAGGGTGATAGGGGTCAGGGCTCTGACACAGGTTGGCGGGTGGGATGGAATGAAAGGCGGGTGAAACGACATGGTGGGAGGGCTGCCAAGCTCAAACGGCTCTCCCGTTCTCGCTGCCGTCGACACCCGCTGTATGTGGACTTCAAAGATGTAGGCTGGAATAAATGGATCGTGGCCCCATCCGGTTACGATGCTTTCTTTTGCCTCGGAGAGTGCCGCTTCCCACTGGCTGACCATATGAATTCATCTAGCCATGCTATGGTGCAAACGCTGGTCAACTCCGTAAACGGGGCTGTCCCGCGGGCCTGCTGTGTGCCAACGGCCCTTAGCCCCATCGCCCTCCTTTACCTGGACCAGGAGGAACGTGTGGTTCTGAAAAACTATCAAGACATGGTGGTGGAGGGCTGCGGCTGTCGATAGCCAAATTCTCATGGAATAGATAGGAAGGGTGGACTGGAAAAATAGGACTGAAAGCAAATTCAAAAATAAAGCATGGTAAAACTGTCATACTAAAAACATAAGCACCTACTTATAGTCCTCTGGAACCCAGCTTTGACTTCTTGTGTCCAATGAAGCATTGTATTTGTGTGAACAATGACCCTTAGAAGCACTCAGTCCCAACTTGATGTGTCTGTCTTATGTATGTATTAGACTCCAGCTTTCGGTCTTGTAGGTGTCCAGTAGCGACAGTATGTTATTGTTGTTGTGTCCTTCCTGCTCCTGTTTTGTGCGTCTTTCCCTCATAATCATTAAGTCATTGACAACTCAAAGGGACCAAGAAGTGACCGTGGACTCTTATTGAGCATTTGGCGCTGGACAGACTTAAACCTGAGGAGAGACAATAAGAAAACTGAAAGAAACTTCAAAGTGTGCACTGTGACAGAGACTATAACTGATTACAGGGCACTTCTCCTTGTGAGCTATTTAAAAATCACGACACCAAGAAATTATGATGTTATTGTATGAATGTGTTAGTGCTATTATTTATGGTGACCTGTTTTTTTTTTTATGTATGGTGCAGCCCAAAGAAAAGTTTAATATACAAATACTTCTGTGGTAGTAAAGTAAATCTAATTTAAGAATGCATATATATATATATATATATATAAAATGTAATATTTAATCTTGACAAATACTGCAGATATAGAAGTACCACAACGCCTTATAGATCCATTTAAAGCCAGTTAAAACTGGTGTTACTTATCTATTATTTGTAAAAACAAAAGCACTGAATCATGGCAGCTTTATATTGGCATTAACTGAGCTATGAAGGAAATTTCATTACAATTGAAGCTTTGTGAAACAAAGAAACTTGCCTAAACATTCCACAGTGCCAAATGTTATGGTATGTGCCATAGGTGTGCAAGCTTGCTAAGTGGTATTATACATAACTTTGTCTCTATTGTCATCATGTAGTTATCACACAAGTGTTGACCAAACTGTTTGTATTTATAGACAACAGGTAAAAAGAAAAAAATGTCAGATCTTATTCTGATGTTCTGCCATGAATAGCTGATTATATTTTAGTGTGATGCTTTACGTGCAGTTTAATTAAACAAAAAGCCTTGAGAATGTCTGACATTGTCTGGAGCCATTGTGAAATGTGTAATAATAAAGAGCAAACTAATCAGGCAGTTCTCATTATCTCAATCTTTGATTTCTTTTTCCAGAATTGATTTCCTAACATTTTAATTTGAAAAAATACAGAGTAGTTAACATGACATAAATAAATACAATCTTTAATCAGTCTTTTTTTGTGCGCTTTAGAACACTAGCTAGACCAGCTTAAGCTAGTTACGTTTAGGAAGGTACTGTCATTTCAGGATGGAAGGAAGTTATCTGATGGAAAGGATCTGAAGTGACAGGAAGAGACTTTCACACACTCTAAACTGTCTGCATAAGTTTATCAGCTCTCATTATAGATTCTTTCTCGACATCTGTTTTTCATCCTCCTGAGGATTTTGGACCCAGTCTGCAGCAGTCTTGATGTTCATTCATCTCATAGTAAATGAGAGGAGCTTCAGTATTCTCAGTTCCTTAAGCCTTTGGAGACAGAAATGATAGATATTGAAAATGACTGTACAGATAGCTCATTAGTGTTGCATTTATCTTTTACAGTGTGTGTGTGAGAGAGAGGGGTCCAGATCAGACTTACATTTTGTACTGGAACAGATGTAAAAAGTTCCACATCATCAAAAAGAACATGTGAAATACTATATGAAACATCTTAAGTAACACTAAAGTAGAGACCTGCACCTCCGCGGGAGTACCGCAGGAGCCAACGCAACAGGATACGGCACAGGACAACAACACTTGATGGGCGAGTGCATGTGTGGGCGGGAAAAGACTTGTGTTTGCGGGATGCGGGAGAAAAACTTATTTTTGGGACTCACGAAATAGAAATTATCTGAACGTAAAGTGTCCAAAACATATATATTTTTATTTATCTGTTGCACAAAGGCAAAAAGATCAACTAATATTAACATTAAATTGATTCACATGTGCAAGCTAGGCATCGTTTCTATTTACAACATGTGTTTAAAGGGTTGCGCAACTTAGCCAATCATAGACTCACCTGTTGATTTCTGGAATGCAATGGTCAATCAAGAATCGACTCAAATTGCATGCTCACAAAACCTCTCTTTTTGACACATGAAGTGTAGACAGACTGTGAAAGATGCAATATGCAAATATTCAATATATTTATTGTGAGCTTATTTCTGAGCTTTATGAGATTATGAGAGGTTTTTGAGGGCGGTAGCTGGACCAGATAAGATATATTACTGCGGGAGTGGGCGGAATGGAAAAATCACCCCATGTGGGTCTCTACATTGTGCAGGTCTCCACATACTTACAGGAATATGACCTTCGACCTCGGATGTCTTCCTCCCCATTCCCATATCTCAGTTTGCCATCACAAACAGAGCTTATCTTGCCAGGTGTGAGGGTCGGGCTGGCCTATGAACTGAACTGCAGTGGCCTTGACATATTTACATGTATACTGCACATTCTCACAACCATTAATCAACAATGAGACCCATACAGCATCCATGGGAAAGCATGGATTATGTTCATAAAAGAAAATTAATTTCTATGGCATTCAAGTCCAATTAATGTGCACTTAATGCTTTCTAACTACAGGCATTTTTTTAGTTTGTCTTTCATCTCTGCCTCCCTAAAAATCTTTCATAAACTCAACTGTCAACACCCAATTTATAATAGCCTAATTAGTCCCCTTAAAAATTAGGCCTCTGTGATTATGTGATCTTTCTTTTCATGTTTACTGTAAACAACAGCTGCTGATTACTCAGGAACCCACAGGCAGTGACAAGGCCTCAGCGTAAGCCAGGACAAAGAGAATGAAGCTGTATTCAAACAGTTGTGCTTGAAGTCTCCACTTGTCTAGACATAATGTTGTTGAGCAACACTCCAGTTTCACAAAGTAATACTGTTTGAAAAAGAACAGAACAGGATACAACGTTCTGTTATGTTTAAAGCTGCATTCAGTAGTTTGGTGCTAATGTAACAAATATTACACATCAAGAAATAAACTGTTTTTGTGATTTGAAGAGCGATCTGAATGGTGAACACAGTTTTCTTTTATATACATATATATATATATATATATATATATATATATATATATATATATATATATATACATATATATATATATATATATATATATATATATATATATATGTATATATATATATATATATATATATATATATATATATATATGTATATATATATATATATATATATATATTATTATGTATGGTGCAGGTCACCCCTTTTAATGTATTTCGCCAAGCTGAAATAAAGTGACCCATGTTGTTTCATTAAACGTCAAAGAGAATACTCAGAAAGTGAAAATTAGATACTGGAACATACTTATCGTTGGGCTATTCGCTAATGATTGTATGGATGAAAAAGCAGAAACATCTTGAACAAAGAAGACTCACAATTACAAAAACTATTGCAAAAATGAGTACAGCATCATTATCATTTGATCCAGAGCAGTGGTGCCTAAGTTGCTGATTCACATTGATAGATGGCAGTGCAGAGCCAAAAAAAACTGGTACATGGAAATGGTACATAGTTAACAAAAAAATAAATAAAAATTACAGTGATGCTAATGCTAGCCAAGAGACTGTTAAATGCATCTTTGAAAATATTAGGCTACTCAACAATGGGAAGTTTATTCACACCAACACATAATGAACTACCAACTATGATTTTAGCCTCAAAAATATTATATTCTAAAACGACACATCTTCATCAAGAAATTTCAGACACCAGTCTACAAAGATTTTATCTCACTGGTCGGTGAGGTTTCTTTTTTTTTCCCCAAGCAAACTAAAAAAAGAAAAGTGCATGTTGTGGTTGTGTTTTTCACCATTTTTGAGGGTGTATCTTTTTCCTATTTTAAAGATTTGAAAAGGTGTGAAAAGGTCTCTAGACATTCTGTCTGAGATCTATGGTAAATCAACTCTGAAAGGTGTCCATTGGGTCCCCTCATGAACGACAAGTTGAAAAACAACCCAGACATCTTTTCTTCCATTTAGTCCCACCTTTCCAAGTAGTCTGCAACGTGTCAAAACCACAATTGGCCTGGGTATGAACTTAAAGGTTATGAACAGAATTAATAGGTGTGAGGTGCTCATTTTCAACCTTTTACAGAGGCGATGTTCCCATTTATTTCATCAAAGGCCATCCTCTTTACTTTCCAAGTATAGGTCAAACTACATTTATTGCCAACCATTTTAGCTGACAGGATTCATAGCTTCGTCATTTAGCAATGCAGTTTAGTTAATTACCACATTTCAAATGACACCAAAGGTCTATATAATTCTAAGTAGGCTACTCTATGTAATGTTACCCTCTTACACCTGATTCATAATAACTTCATATATACATTTTTTTTCATAAGAAACATTTTGAAAGACACTGTTTTTTTTTTTTTTTTCTCTGTGTTCAGTTACAGCAGGGTTGTCCAATCTTGTTCCTGGAGGGTCACTGACCTGCAGAGTTAAGCCAAAGCCCCTTGAAAGCAAGCTTGCAACCTTTTTGCAAAAAATCATCGCGGCTAATGATAGTGCTGCGGCCATAGATATGTGCATAGGCAGTACAGAGAAAAAGGAGACCAGATTCCTTTGTATGATTGGCTGAAATGTCTTACATGATCAAAGTTAGCCATTACACTTTTTTTAGTGGTCATTAATACAGACCCTCTTATCTCCCAATAATAAGACTTTGGACGCACTAGACTGTGTCTGAAAACTGGAAAATGCTGCCTTTGAAGAACACATTTCAAGATATTTCAAGGTAGGCACATTCAGATTCAAAGTTAGTTTCACTTCCTGTCTCCTGAGATGCCTTCTTCTGCTTGGTTTTTGAAGGCAGCACAGATGTGTCCTTTGCTGCGTTTGGATTATATTCCATAATCCTGTGCATTCCATTCCAAGATGGTTGAGCTAAAATAATACAAAATTGACGTCTGAAAGTTGTGTTTGGTGGTGAGTTTGCATCTAAATGTATGTTTCTGAACTTTTTGCACTTCTGATGTTATTTCTTGTCTTTCCACAGTTGAAACACTGATTAAACGATTACATGAGATGTTCATTCATGTTTAATTTTGCGTTGAAACTATAGTAAAGATGAAAGGATGATCGTGCTCCACGCTGGTATTTGAACTGAGGCATTTATAAAGCATCCTGTCACACCACATCAAAGAGCATCATAACGGCATATACTCTCTGAACTTCCTGAACAAATAAGACCTGTATGGACCAGAGATATTCCGACCTGTAAAGGTGAGAATCTCTCAAATTAGCTGAGAATGTCGGTTAGATTATTAAAAACAAGGAAGACAGATCTTGAGGCTTTGATCGGTAGTGTAGTTGACGGAAGCAAGAGAATTGAAATCTAGATGATATGGAGATAAAATGTTGTACTTTAAATCAGTGTTCCCCAATCCAGTTCCAAACCACCAGTTTTAATGTCTTCTTTATCTGACACATCTATTTTTAGTCTTGGAGTCTCTATGAACAAGCTGAAGAGTTGATTCAGATGTGTATTAGTAGCAAGAGTCTGAAAATCTGTATTGTTGGTGTGCTTGCAGGAGCAGATTAGGGAAACACTGCCCTGACTGCAGAGTTTGGCTACAGTTCTAATTAAACACACCTGAACCACCTAATCAAGATCTTCAGGATAACTAGAACCTTCCAGGTTGTAACTAGACTGCAGTAAGATGGCCCTCCAGGGGCATAATTGGTCACCCCTAGGAAAACATGCGCTGGTCACTGATCCCCGTCATGGGAAACTGGTACCCGCACCATGTGCCTGGTCAAGCTTCTACCAACTTTGTAAGCTGGCGAACCTGCTACCCCAGAACCAAACAAGCTGGTTGGGTCTCTGCTTCTTGGACAGAGTATGCCTTTGTGGTCAATGGAAACCTAAAGCAAGAAGCAGGACAAGGACTTAGTGGTAGCGAAGGTAATCACACACATGCACACATGGACCAACCAAAAATCATTCCTCTCTTTTTCTCTTCCATTTTCAGTCTGCTCCTTCCCCCACAGCCCGAGATGAAAAATTATGTTTTTACAGGTGTCTCGCGATGCGGATGCTATCCCCGCTCGGCTGGAATTCACATTCATTGCTCCTCCTCCCTTTTGCCTTCTCGCTCCCTCTCTCCAAGGTCCATCTGCCAGACTGTGTGTAGCTCGGCCAGTGCCCTGTTTGAGTGGATGCTATGGGAGATATATCACCAAAACATTACAGCAGGAGGTTGGCTCAGGTACATGTGAGTTTAACTTTTACAGGTACCCTAGGGCTCAGCTAAGGGTTTACTCGGTTGTTGTGTCTGACTGTCTATATCTCGTGTACTTGCCCTCAATGCTCCTGTAGCCTCTCAGGAACTCTCTGTGGAGAAGCAATAAAAAAGCAACCAAGATGAATTACAGTAACTCAATGTGCGCCCTACTGGAATGGGGTTCACAATGTACCTACTCACCTGCTTTTGTGAAAACACAGTGAGGTCAAAGTGTTGAAAACAGGATTTTGTTGTTAGGTTAGTTTTATTCAAACATACTAGAACAATATATTGAAAAGCTTCTTCTATAGTTCACCCAGACTATTTACAGAAACTACACTGCTTAGTTAGAATTTGACATGGGTATGATGCCACAACTATGGTGCCCGAGAGAGATCAACATGCTGCAACTTCAGAAAACACACACAAATAGAAACAGCACGAGTAAGTTAAGAAAAGCCTGCGTTTTGTCATTTGCGACACATTGAGCTCTCTCGGCCACCGTGCACAACCTTGTTATCATGTGAATATATCACATAGGTCAAATTAATATATTAGATATTTAGTTTTCAGGAGCATGGTCTGCCATAGGGTCAACTATTCTTGAGGTTAGCCAATCAAAGGTACAAAGATGCACCTTCTGAAAAGGTACTGCCCCAATGATATCTACCTTTATTTCTTAGAGACCACAAAAAAAAAAAAAAAAACATCTTTCCTGTTTAGGACTCTTCAGAAGTCGATTGGTTTTCGACAGTCCCGGTTTGAGTCCCACCTACAGCATTGGTAAACATGGTTGTCAATCCCAATAGAAATCTTACTGATACAGTAAACCCACAGTATGGGCAGCATATCTTAAAAGCATTGTAAGCCTAAGCAGAATGTACTGTAGAAAACGTGGCACTGACAGTCAGTTCAGGGCCAGACAGAGGGTGCAAAATAATAGTTTGGTTCAGGTTTTCTGTCAAAACAAACCAAGGTAAAACCTTGGCTATCATTACAAGAGGTCTTCAGGGAAAAACTAAAATACTATAGTCACAAATAATATGCCTTCTTTAATATAGCATGCAGGAATACTGAAACGCAGCAGGACTGAGAGTCTGTTGGCCACATTGAGGGGACAAGAAAAGCAAGGAATGAAAAAGGGACGAAAGGGAAGAGAGAGAGTTGGAAATGAATAAACGGAAGGAAGAGAAGTTATGACAGCTGTTCGGCTGTTTACTCCTCAGATGAAGCCCACAGAGGAGCGACAGGCAGGAAAGGTGGGAGGCTTGTTGCCAGGATGGAATCATCATAGAACGTGTTTTATGACTTTCACATACAAAGTGCTAGAGAGACTAGACAGGAGCGAGGGTCAATAGCAACAGTGCCCAGTACATCAGCCCAGTAAACAGAAACAGAGTCGTCCGAGTGGCACAGCAGGTCTTCTCATTATATCTCTCAACAGCATGAGAGTATGCCTATTTTGAGACGGTTTCATGACATGCCAAATAAAAAGTGACTGATGAGTTTATGCTGTTGTGGCAACTTAAAAAAAAAATAACCATCTGAAATGTCTGCTGCTCAGTCTTCTATGATAACTAGGACAATCAATTAAATCAATTACCTGATAATTTGATTAATTAATTGAATTGTGTGTGATGAATCACCTGTAATTATTTTTTTTTCTAAAGACAAACCCCAAATGAAGATAATTCAAAGACATTGCATCATTGTGGCAGACAAATTATTAAACAGACCAGTGGTTCTCAAACCTTTTTAACTTCAAGTTTTTCAAGACAATTTTCAAAGCACCATAATGAAGACTTTGAGCATTCAATTTAAACACGCAGTGCAGCCACCCATATCATTTGAGATTTAATTAATGGTTCTTAAAGCAAGGATTACTACATCTTTTTAACATTATATTGAAACAAATGAACAGCTCTGTGTACACATGGCAATTTGTTTGGTTTATGCTCAATGGGAAAAAATGCAGGATTGATTTATGCTCAATGATAAAAAATTTAATCAGGATTGCAGTGACATGGCTGAAAAAACAAGGACAGTGGGAGTGGACAGGTGTAGATAAAAGCTCAAAGTCAGAAAATCAGCATCCAATTTATGTCCATTTTAAACATTTCAAATGTAATTAATTTAATTGACCGTAACAATAACTGCATCATTAATTAACAATTGATGTGAACCCGTTCTGGCTGGGTGGTCTCGGGTTAATGTTAAACAACAAGCAGTTTTTGATTTCACCAAAAATAATTTCACTTTCAGTGCAATAAGAATTGTTCCCTGTACGAGCTGCCACAATATTTCAATGCGGCTACTGTATTACAAAGACCCCTCGTTCCCCGCCAGTGAAAAAGAGGGGGTGAAAACGGGAAGAGATGTAGGCCAGAGCAAGACACGAGTCAGTTTTTCCACTAAAGTAGAGCATAATTTCAGATATACGTGACCCTGGACCACAAAACCAGAATTAAATCACTGGGATATATTTTTAGAAAAAGCCAAAAAATGTATGTGTCAAAATTATAGATTTTTCTTTTATGCCAAAAATCATTAGGGTATTAAGTAAAGATCATGTTCCATGAAAATATTTTGTAAATTTCCTAATGTAAATATATCAAAAACTACATTTCGATTAGTAATATGCATTAATAGACAAATTCAAAGGTGATTTTCTCAGTATTTAGATTTTTTTGCACGCTCAGATTCCAGATTTTCAAATAGTTGTATCTCAGCCAAATACTGTTCTATACTAACGAACAATACATCAATGGAAAGATTATTTATTCAGCATTCGGATGAAATATAAATCTCAGTTTCAAGAAATTGACCCTTATGACTGGTTTTGTGGTCCAAGGTCACATTTGTGTTTTTTTTTTTTTACTTTTTACAGCAGGATCGCAACCTGGTATTTTATCCCGTCCATAACTATGGAATTATGTCGTGAAAGAAGCAAAACACTGAGTGAGTAAATGAGAGCTGTTCAATGAATAAAATGACTACCTGAGAAAAAAAATGAGAGCTCATCGAATATGATAGATGGTCACCAAGGGTGACATTACCTAAAAAACCTCATCCTTCCCTTTTCCCCTTCACCTCATCTCTGTTCTCCACTTGTTTTTAGTCAGCTCCGGATTTCTACAAGATTTTTTTTTCCCTATTTTCCATTTTTTCCAAGAGAAAAGGCCCTCATTACATTTGCACATGTCCCCTTCCTCAAAAACATGGCCGCTAACAGGCAGATGAATGACTGCAAAAGATTACCTTGCATAGTACATGATGCTCCTGAGAAGCATTAAAGTCTATTCCATCCTTTCCAGAAAAGCCACGAGAAAGACAGAAGGAGGAAGAAGGAGTTAAGAAGTAGAGGCCTGGCAGAGAGATTAGATTAGCACTTTAAAACATCTGTGAATTCGTCCAGCCCAAACTCCTGCTTCCCGACAGATTACCCCTCCATCTCGCAATTCTTCAGCTCCTTTCCCGGCTCTGATCTGTTTTCCTCTCATCGAGCCTGTTTATTTCCCCAGTCTCTCCATCCGTCGTCGGCCGCTCTGAATCGTAAAACACAATAAGAAGCTTTTAATGTCTGCGGTCGCGTCGCTTTCAAAGGAAGAAGATGGTTTGGCAACATCTCTGAAATATGACAAAGAATATAAACTTTATTAACACATAAAACCTTTGTATAACTCACGTCTAGGCCGAGTTACCAGAAAGAGGGCCACAGTGGCTTTTGAACCTTGAGTTTTGGATGTCAAACGGCCCAAAAGGTGTAATATCATGACACATTAAATCAAAAGGACAAACATATTTAAGCTTTAGAATCAGGGCATTATATTTCAGATGCTTTAAAACTTGTCAAGTGAGCTGTTGGTGTTGAATATTCCCATCCTCATCCCAAGAGTGGCTGCCAATACCAAGAGGGATTTTAAAGAAGTGATAACGTGCAATCCTATGATGCTCATCCAGGAAAAAATCAGCAAAGGGACATGGAAATGTGCGTTAGTCTTTAAATGCCTTTTCCTCCCACTACTCGAAACTCTTCCTGCAGTGTGAAAGACAACATTATCCCACACCCCACACACATATACACTACAACACACACACCCAGTCCAGAGGGAGATTTCAGCTAGGACTGGGGTTTACGAATCCATTCTCATAATCACTATTAAGCCTACCTTTCCTGCATTAAACAGACCACTGACTGAGAAGCAAGTAAAAAAAAAGAAAGCACCTCAGGGATGATATACATCCTCACAGCACCCAGTAGACTCCATTACTCTTCCCAAAGAGAGGTGCTGATCTGTGAAGCCCACGCAAAACCAAATCAGCTCCTCTGTTTATAGGATCTGACCATTTCAGGACCTCTTTCGCCACCAAATATATCTTGCTTGTTGTGCCTTTGGAGACCAACTATTTGAAATTCAGTGATTAGGAACATTAAGAGCTGTGCATTTCTCCGTGGGAGTATTGCATGCACTATCATGCTGTCAAAAATGTCTTTCTACATTGAAGACTATCCTAAAGGGAACAATGCCATTTTTTATTCATTTTTTTGTATTGCAAACACGTATTGAGTTTACTCATAAAAGTGTGAAATGGACTTTGTTTACCCGTTGCTCCTGAATAATATGAAACGTGGTGTTTATGCCAAACTCATTGAATTCAAAGTTGTAGCTGTTATTGAGGTGATTTGGAATTGAATTGCAAACAGATGGATTTCTCCAGGTGCTATAAACTTGCTTAGATGTTACTGAACAAAATGTTAACCATGACGATTTGGATCCACAAAGAAATGATCTTAAAATGCAAAATGAACAAGGTAAATGACTTGACTGAGTGCATAGTTTATAATCTATTTCTCTTAACAAAATGTGTCATCTGGGGCAAAGGTTTAATTTAACATTAAAATGTGCTGTATTAGAACATAATGGGAAAAAAACAGATTTCTTCTGGAAGTACAGTACTATATTTCAATTCCTTCCGCAGCTATTTCCAGTACTGACATCCAACATCAATTTATTTGCAAACGCACCCTATTCTAGTTTGCATTGCAGCACTTAGAGATGAGAGCAGCTCGGGTGAATTATTTTCAAAGATGTGACTACATTCAAAGAATTATAGCATAGAATAATAGAGAAAAATGTTTGGGTAGCAAGACATGACAGTGAACATATGCAAAGTCAGCAAAAATATCACTGTCAGTGGAAAACATATGTGGGATGCATCTTTTCTTCTCCCACTTGATTTCTTCGCAAACATGCGGGAGATCGAGGTTGTGCTCGACACAGAACCTGCATGCAAACCACCTGTGAGAGGAAAGAAACAAATACAGACCTCCCAGCATGGTTCCAACCGTTATCAAACATCACTGTTTAATGATAGTAATGAGAATAAAACAATCCTTCTCGCACCAAAATCGGCATGGGATAACAACTGGGTTCACCGTCACAGAAATAAAAACAGATTTTGGCATTTTCTTACCAATGCATCTTACGAATGCAAAAGGACAAAGACACTGTAAGCCAAAGAATGAACCAAAAATAACAGTATTAGATAGTTAAATATTAACAATATGCATTACACTGGTTGATCAAGGTGTACACTTACAAGTCTAATGCCACAGTAGGTCACTTTTACAACTGCAAGAATGGACTTGAGTCTGTATCTAAATGGGTATTAGGCGTTCTCTGAATAATTTTTAATTCACAGTTGTAAAAAAGGTACTCAGTGGAACTCTAGTACTATAACGGGCCAGCCACGCATCAAATGAACTTTCTAAAGAGCCTCCCCAGGTTGTGATGTGGCACTGGTTCAAAAAAAAAAAAAAAGCAATAAGTATCACATGGTTTAACTGCGCTGACATTGGAGCAGGTCAGTGGTGTCGGTCATAAAAGGTTATTATGGAGTTTTAATTTTACTAGGTGGATGTGTTTTGTGTCACAGGAGAGGAATCTGGTACCAATGTATCAAGTTTAACAGCTGCATAAAAACAAAATACCTAAAAGAATAAAAGACCCACCTTGTGCTATCAGAAAGGAAATTACATCACCTTGAATTTCTGCGTAACGGTTTAATGGCCAGTGGGAAGTAAATATTAATGTAAAATCCAATGCAAATGCTTCCAAATTAAAGGGACGGTTCACACAAAATGTAGTCACCATCATGTTCTAAATAGATATGGCATTCTTCTGTTGAACATAAAGAGGCAATTTTGAAGACTATCCTCTCTGCTATTTTTTCCCCCATACAACAGTGAATAGAGGCTGGGGCTCCAAAATGAGCAAAATCACCATAAAAGTACCATTATAGTATTTCACATGACCTGCACACTATATTCCATGTGTTTGCACAACATACTATACATTAGGGCTGTCAAAATTGCTCAAAAATGACGTTCGAATATTCCCTCTAAAAAATACACTAATATTCGAACTATTCGAACATCTAGTTGCGCATGTTGTCAATGACGCGCATTACGCCAATAACAGGCCAAAATAATACAAAGAGACATAACTACTTGTATAGGTAGTCTATTTAAGTTTAAACATATATGACAACGTATTACCTACACAAAAACAAGGAAATCAACTAATGGCCAAGACTGCAGACCTCACGCTCTCTCACCCTCACGTTCTCTACGCATAACGGTTTAAATGAACAAACAAATTTTGTGCAAGCAATTTAAGGTCGCGACTCGCGACTGTTGTCCCAAATATAGCAGGCTTCATTCAGTGATTGAAACAAATATTATTAATATTAATTGAAGTTTTACAGCATATAGAGCTGACATTGAATGCTCCGAGTGAGCTGTGCTGTGGTAAACATGGAACTTTTCTTTGATATGAAACGATAAATAATCAAACCTTTGATCCATTGCTTGACAGAACTCCCATGTCAGGTCTCATGTCCTTACAAATGAACGAAATTATTTTATCCATTATCGCCTCTTGTCGTGTTGCAGACAAAGAGCTTGCGGCGGGTGATGCAGAGTAACGTTAAGTGTCAAGACGTGATTGTTCAGCTGGAGTTCCACACATTATGCCATGCTCATTTGGGTGCACATTTTTGAGATGTGACCTCATGTTGCTAGTGGTCGAATGGTATGCTAACTGTATCTTAAATAGCTTGCATACAACTTTATCTCGCGGGTCAACAATTTTACCTCACTTTCTCTGCTGCGGTCGAGTTGGACTCTGCACTTGCTGCCATCTTCCGTGAAGACACGTCAACTTTCTGCAGTGATGCAGTGCCAGACAGTGCGACTCCTGTGACCTGTCCCTGAACCCTCAGGCGTGCTAGTGTGCCCACTCGCAAAGCAGACAACCACACCTCTACTACCGCGGGCCTTTTTTTCCACATTTTTTTTTATTCGAATATTAATTTTCACCTTCGAAGTTCGTTTTTTTTAAACTATTCGAATATATATTCAAATTTAGAATGTTCGTTGACAGCCCTACTATACATTATCTTTCAGTGAGAAACAGATAAAGAGGAACCAACAGGTATGTCATCATTTACTGTTCATAGCCTTTGAATCAAAGAAGCTGCCTTTAAATGTGTCACATCAGATTTAAAGTTGAAGACATCAAGTTACATTGCAACACATCTAAAGTTGCCATTTTTTTTTATCAAATATGACCATTCTGTCATCATTTTAAAAACCACATTCATGTAAATATGGAGAAAATGCGTGCTCAGGTCAGGATATTCTTCTCTTTTTTTTTTTTTTTTTTTTTTTGTGTGTGTGTGTGAAAAATTATGTATTTTTTTTTTTTCTTTATCAATGTTTTTTTTTTTTTTTGCTTCATTCAATGAACATAGCTATAGTGTAAAAACTTGCACTAAAATGAGCAAAATCAGAAGTATATACTTGGTTATTGCACTTAACCTAGTGGATTGAACTAAATGCAATGTGTGAATGTACTTAGTGCAAGGTATTTGTTTTCTTTCTTTTTTTTCTTTTTTTTTCAGTGTAGGCTTATCAAACCACAAGGTTTTACTTTAATCCATAACCTGGATATCTCAAGTCAGCAAACTGCCACAGATTGATAATCTTTTTCATTCAGACAGCATGGCAGATTTGCAGTGAAGTCTCACAAGGTCAAGAGTCAGAAATCATTAAGTTTCCTTCTGTTTTTGGCCATGGATATGGTACAATAAGATAAATGACACACCGTTCATTGCCAGAATGAGAAAACCAAACGTGCTAAGTCGTAATACTTCTTTACTGGCCCGACCCAGCTCACCATCCCACACACAAACACACTCACAACAACACATATGTCCTCCGTATCGCTCACACACACATGCACTTATGTACATCTGAAGTTCTCACGCTATCAGCAGACTCGGGTCAGGCTGAATGTTATTGTGAAACTGACACGCAGAAGGACATGAGGCCTGTACTTTGAGACCCACTGCTCAGAAACAGCTTAATTACTACGGTAAACAGCAGAGGTTTAGCAAAAGATCACCAACCCACTAAAATCAGCCCAACCTTCATCTCAAATCAAGTCGGACCACCTCAGAGAAGACTCTTAGCAATTACGCTGCCGTGCACATTGTCTCCAAAATGCAAATAAACAGAAACACTGGTTTTGTCCCCCGTCACGGCCTGTGTTATATTCCCGCTATCCCATTGGTAGAGTCCATTTTTTGCTTTATTTGGACTGGACTGCCCTCAGATTCATAAACTGTAGCATTACAATTGCAGCCAATTTGTCCAAGTCTGCCTTTTGTTAAGCAATGCATGTGTAAACCTGGAACAAAATGAGAAAAAGCTGCTCTGGGCTCAGGCCTCAGACGATGTCAGAAATCACCTGATGCTGCAGAAACAGTATATTTAGGCTTACTGTGAAAATGTGACGCTACTTACAAGAAGTTTGACTGTGGTTAAACTGTTTACAAATTCGAGTGGCCTTTCCATTAACAAACTTCTTTTTCCAAAACAGTAGCACGATAAAACACTGATTGCTGTTTAATGATAATGAGCACGCAATCTTTCCGTCGAGTGAGTTCAGGGAAGAATCAAATGCGCAGCATCGGAAGGTTTGATTCATTAGTGAACCGATTCGATTCTAGTGAATCAGTTCACATGGATCTTTCTATTTTAGCACAGGAAATCTGATTCATTTTAATGAATTGGTTAATTTTGACGGTTCATGTAAATGACCGACTCACCGGAAATGATTCATCCGAGTCTTCTTTTCTATATCACAATACTAAGATAGATTCTGCTGTTTAGATTTCATCATTCTGTTTTCGATCTTGTATATTAGCCTATATTACTTTTTTTTTTTCAGATTTGACTTTTGATGTTATATGATCATATGAAATAATTATGAACAAAATGTATTTTATTGCACCTGAAAAATGACATTTCACCCTAAAATTTTTATTTTTTAATAAACTTTAATTAAATTAATTTAATTTAGTTTTAGCTTTTATTTTGCATATAAGACAACAAAGCCTGTTTTAAAACAATTTTTAAAAAAATATTTATTTATTTTTTTAAATAAAATTCACATATGAATCTTGTGATGTCAATTTAATGACAATTAGGCATATTTGGAACATTTTACTTTATGTAAAAAATTCTAAAAGGCAAAAAGTAAATATTATGCAAAATATTGTAGGCCTAATTTGCTTTACTGTATTTTTATGCTAATGCATATAAAAAAATATATATATATTGTTTTGAGGTATTTTATTGCAACATATTACAGAATTGCTGTATCAACAATAATGAGAAAGAATAAAAAAACAGTTTTTCTCAGTATGCTTTAAAGTAATGAAAATTTTAGAGGGAAATATGTTAATATGTATGTAATTAGTATGTATGTAATAATTAATATGTAATTAGCTATCATAAAAGTAAAGAGCAATTAAAAAATAATAATTTTCTCCGTTGTTGATGATGAAAACGGCAGAGTGTGCAGACAGACAAAATTATAGGCCTTAATGTTTCTCAAGTAGGCCTGTAGGTCCTTTACTAGAGCAGCATATGCAAGTAGTAATTCAGACTTATTACAGGTGCTATTAGATGACAAATCTGACATATTACCAGTGAGAGAAAGAGCTTTAAACAGCTAAACTGAGCCTCCCTCCAGGACCCCACTTTCTCCCCCAGATGTCAAAGCAAACAGCAGATGCCATGGACGAGGTCCTGAACAAGCACAACTACTGAGTCAAGAGCAGGAGTAATGTCAGTAATGAGAGCGCTCTGATGGAGAGGGGCAAACTAACGGGTGATGCAGCCTCCGTCGGTTCTCAAACGACTCTCTGGATGCACTCCGGCGCCAGGACACACAGAAACTACATCCACTCCACTTCCTACAGATCTTTCCCAGGGAAACCAGGGGGACTGGCGCAGGAAGCTCTCCCAAACACATCCAGGACGGAAATTAATATTGAAAAGAAGCGGGGAGAGGACGCAAGGGGCGTGGCTGAGTGAAAACACAGGTGAACGTTCTTTACGTGCAAGCAAATATTTCATGATGTCATAATTACAAGTTCGGGTGTTGTGTTGTCGGAAATCTTTGAGGACACCAGGTTCATTCTAGCATTTTTCTTTGGGAAGTCTTATTAACTCTTTCCCTGCCGTTGATGGAATTGTCCAGCTTTCCATGTTTGTTCGTTTTTTGGAGGTAAATGCGATGCACAAAATCAAGCTTGCATATGGAGAAGTCTTTGCATTCGCATTCTCCGTACTTGAGTGTCTTTAGGTCAGAGATTTGGGGTGTAGGAAGAGATAATGTTGGAGAAGAGATAAGGTTCACGCTGCACAGGTAGAGTTCAATCAGTGGACGCTGGAGGAAAGGAAGAGGAGGGAGATCAGGCCCCTGTTCTCTAATGACATGGAAAAGGAAGAGAAATTGCGCTGACTGGTCGACGGTCCCCACTTGCAGGTGCTCGGTCGCAGATCAAATAGGTCCATGGCTTTTATATCTCCTCTGTTGCTTTCGTCAGGGTTTAAGGAGAAGAGGTGCTTTGGTGATTCGAAAACCTTACAGACATGTGGAAGTTATCAGCCAACAGACTGTGGCCTAGCCTTTTTCCTTCACCCCCGTTTTGTCCCGCGGCCCGAGAAAAGCTCGAGGGAAACTGGGAGGAAGAGAAAGAGAGACACAGAGGTAAACACAGAGCGAAAGGTGAGAGCTAATTGCGGTTTAACGCCTGTCTGCCATCGGAGTCCTTTAGCTCATTATTAAACGGCAGCAGGCCACGGGCCAGAATGTGCAACTGATGGGATAAGTGACAGGAAGCATGTCGAGCCGGTGTTTGTATTTCCGTGCGTGTGTGTCGAAGGATTGATTTGATTAATGTCTGTGTTGACTGAACTAACTCTGAATTTACACTGACATATAAACACGTCTCTGAACTGCAGCGTGGGTATCGCTTTACAAATAGCCTCATGTGTTTATATATGGGTCAATGACAAATAAGGATGTCTTGAGTTGATGAGGAGGAGAAATCTTTTAAAAACCTGGTTTAAACGCAAGCGCCAAGATCTTGAAATGTAATCTTCAGGATTCATACAGTCTTGAAAAATGTGCAGCATTTTCTCGCACATTTTGTTTCAATGGTTCAGAAAATGTCAAGTAAAAAAGTCATCGGGAATTTTCTTTACAGCGTGAATGCACCTTTGGTGTATGCTTTTTAACTGTGTTAAAAAAAAAGGTCCCCCCCCAAAATATTCAATGTTAATAAAAAAATAAAATAATAATAATAATAATAATAATTTGAATTAATAACTTTTAAAAATTACATTTATTCTTGTGATCAAATCGGATTTTTTTAGCATTATTAATGCTGATTTGCTCCTCAAAAAAACATTTTTGATTATTATTAACGTTGAAAACTGTTGCCGAATATTTGTAATGCAGTTGCAATACTGTTTTTTATGGAAGTTCTAAGCGGCCATGCATTATAATTTTTTTTCTTCTCGTTTTCTCGTTATAATGACTTACTTTTCTCTTTATCTTGACCTAACGAAAGTTGTTTTCTCGTTATAACGACTTAATTTTCTCGTTATCTTGACCTAACGAAAGTCGTTTTCTCGTTATAACGACTTAATTTTCTCGTTATCTTGATCTAACGAAAGTCGTATTCTCGTTATAACGACTTAATTTTCTCGTTATCTTGACCTAACGAAAGTCGTTTTCTCGTTATAACGACTTAATTTTCTTGTTATCTTGACCTAACGAAAGTCGTTTTCTCGTTATAACGACTTAATTTTCTCGTTATCTTGATCTAACGAAAGTCGTTTTCTCGTTATAATGACTTAATTTTCTCGTTATTTTGACCTAACGAAAGTTGTTTTCTCGTTATAACGACTTAATTTTCTCGTTATCTTGACCTAACGAAAGTCGTTTTCTCGTTATAACGACTTAATTTTCTCGTTATCTTGATCTAACGAAAGTCGTTTTCTCGTTATAATGACTTAATTTTCTCTTTATCTTGACCTAACGAAAGTCGTTTTCTCGTTATAACGACTTAATTTTCTCGTTATCTTGACCTAACGAAAGTCGTTTTCTCGTTATAACGACTTAATTTTCTCGTTATCTTGATCTAACGAAAGTCGTTTTCTCGTTATAATGACTTAATTTTCTCGTTATTTTGACCTAACGAAAGTCGTTTTCTCGTTATAATGACTTAATTTACTCGTTATCTTGATCTAACGAAAGTCGTTTTCTTGTTATAATGACTTAATTTTCTCGTTATCTTGATCTAACGAAAGTCGTTTTCTCGTTATAATGACTTAATTTTCTCGTTATTTTGACCTAACGAAAGTCGTTTTCTCGTTATAATGACTTAATTTTCTCGTTATCTTGACCTAACGAAAGTCGTTTTCTTGTTATAACGGCTTAATTTTCTCGTTATCTCAACATAACGAAAAAATGAAGTCGTTATAACGAGAAAACAACTTTCATTAGGTCAAGATAACGAGAAAATTAAGTGGTTCCATATTTTTCCATATTTTTTTCAGGATTCTTTGATGAATATAAAGTTGAAAAGAACAACTTTTATTTGAAATTGTAATCTTTTGTAACATCATAAAAGCCTTTACTCCTACTTTTAATAAATTTAATGCAACTTTGTTGAATAAAAGTATAAATTTCTTAAAAAACTAATCAGTGACACTTTAATTAGTAGTTAACAAATGGAATCATGTGTTAAAAAAATTAAATGTCATATTGTCCCACGACTGACCCCTAATGAAGGTGTTTATGAATATTTCTCCATATGCTAAAACAAATCACAGGAATTCAGTCTAGAATTTATTTATAGACTGACACTTTGCGTTGGGGCCATGTGTGTGTTCATGTGAGGTTCTCTAAATATGTAGCATCTGTGTAAATACACGTGTATATGCATTCATTACACACAAGCCCCAAATGTTTGCCTGTTTATAAAGAGTGTCCTTAGGGACTAGAAAACATGAAACTTAACCTTTATATTTTTCTCGCTCTCTTTCCCGGACCAAGTGTGCGGTCCAATACACACTTAGTTTCATAGAAATAGAAATAAATGTGAACATTAATCTTCTTTAAAAAAAGCAGAATGAAAAGCCATTCAGACTCATTTTACCTCATTTATATTCTATCAGAGGAGTTTCATGACAGTTGCAGGATGAGCATTCAATCGGGTTGTGCTGCTATGAGTTATGAGTCAATGTTACTGTCGTGAAACCAAAGACTTTGGCTTTGAGCTCCTGTATGTGGTTTTTTTGAAGCTATCTCCCAAATTTACAGTCTGAACTGTGGTCTTATTTGAAACGATCAATAATGTAGTCAACGAAAATGGATGGATGATACCTTAAATCCTGCAACTTCTTGACAAGGTTTTCTAATGGACTGAAAACAAGAGAAAATAAATCCCAGAGAAGGATCTGTTCGACTTTGGGAACAGGTTTTTTTTTGACACGGTCCAGTAAGAAACCATCGAGCAACCATCTTGCAATTGCATAGAAACTAACCAACAACCATTCAGAATACCACACGCATTCAATCTGAAGCAAAAAAATTAAAAATAAAAATAGTTTTAAGTTAGTTTGACTGAAGTCAGATTTAGATCAGCTGTTCTTTAAAAAAAGATGCTTAAAGTTAAAAAAAATAATAATTTATCTAAAATATCATGTACAAATGTTTTTACAATATCAATTTAGTGCATCCTTTCTTTGTAAAAGTTTTAAAGGAATAGTTCACCCCAAAATGAAAATATTTTCAAAATATTTCCTTACCCTCTGACCATCCAAGATGCAAAAGAGTGTGCTTCATGAGATTTGGAGAATTGCATCAGTGTCTCATCAATCAGAGTCCAAACAGCTGATAAAAACATCACAATAATCCACAGCACTCCAGTCCATCAGTTAACATCTGGAGAAGACAAAAGATGAAACAAATCCAGCATTAAGATGTTTCCTACAGTAAAAAAAAAACAAATATATATGTATACTGTATATAAAAGTCAATATCCTGTTTGCTCTCATCTGATTAGACCTTTTTTAGACTGTTATTTTATTTATTTATTTATTTATTTTCAGCAAATATGGCTTGATTGGTGCATATTTCTCTCATGATTCAGACAAGACATATTTTTCGATGGATAAAGGAATATTATCAGCTGTTTGGACTCTGACGGCACCCATTCACTGCAGAGGATTCATCGCTGAACAAGTGATGCTGCATTTCTCCAAATCTGTTCCTGACCAAAACGTACGATGCATATAGTATACTCAGGTTAAGTTGAACTGATTGCTTGTATGAAACAAATTTTATAGCTTGTTTATATCATGCATTTTATTTTATAATCAGCAACGAGTGTCTCAGATGAATTCTTAACCCAGCGGTCCTTTAAGAAAGAAGCTGTTTCTTCTTCGCACTTCATTGACCGAAGCCTCATTCTCACTCTCCGAGTGTGTGAAAAGCATTATCTTTATTTAGAAAATGAATTCTTTCCCTGGGACCCAGAGCCTTCTCCCCCAGCTTCTGCCTGACGTCTCCATAAAGCAAAGCACCGACCTGAGATAGAGTAACAGTAAAATCCTCCGACCCGCCACATTTGTGGATTTACAGCTGACTGAGGGAGAGCCAGGCCTCCCTGAAAGCCCACCAGTAAAAGTGCACCCGCTCCCGTGCACCTGCCTCCCACACACACACACACACACACACACCTGATAGATGGTGGACAGAAACAGGTGGAAAGAGCCGCTCTGTCGAAAACCATTTCAAGACACACCCCGAAGCCCACCGTGGCTCTTCGAGGAAAGCCAACACAAACATTAGGACTGAGTCTGTGCTGTTTTCAGTTCACAAAGAGATGGATGGGATAAACACACTTCAGATTTCTCCCGATGCTCCCAGCGCCTTTGATACTGGAACACATTTTGTGAACTTTGACCCTTTCAGTCTAAAACCTCCTCAAGACCTATGGCTTCCTTATGGCGCAAGCAGATAAATCGCAGAAATTGATGTCGGTCGAAGCATATGAGTAATGTGCTGACAAAGACGGCAGCCTCCCTTAAGACAAGGATCATAGCTGGATTCGTTTTCAATTTGTGCAATGTGCACGATAAATCAAATGCGGAGGGATACTTAAAAAGCGCAGCCATGGCAACCTTACAGGAAGTTCAGACAGATCTGTGGTTTCCTGTGGTGTCAAATAAGGCATGTCCACACTTGACAGAGGAAGAGTCATCTCCAAGGGTCTGTCAGACATGAACCGAAGCGTGGTTATGCCACATCGCGAGGCTTCAGTCTTCACATTTTCCCACATTTGCTCTCAGTTTCTCTTCACGGTTGGTTTAGGGAAAAGCGCAGAGGATGCAGTTGGTGTTCCTCAAACCGGATCACTGGCAGTGGCACAAGTAGCTGTTAATAACTGCAGAGGAAGCCCAGAAAAATCACACTGAAAACAAGCTAAGCGAGTGCCTCCAATCTGATGTTAAAATATTCACTTTCAGCCACCTGTGGGAGGTCTCTGTTCCTCGTCTTCACTCAATTAAACTGCTCTGGTAACTGTTTCTGTCTTCTGCACAGAGGAAGGGTCAACTCACACATTACACAGGCCCGAATAATTAGAGCCTGAACGCTCACATGGTTATTTCAGAACCGTACAGAGGAACACAATAGTGCCAAGAGTTTCGAATGTGGAGACTTCTTAATATTTAGACAATGGGTCAAGTGACGGGGAACAGGCCACAACGGGCCTCTCTGGTTTAAAATATTAGTCTGGCACCCAAGAACTCAGCCATTTGTGATTATTTGATTTGTGCAGCTGGATTAAATCTAATCAAGTGAACATATACATTCACACTTACTTCTATATATAGTATATGTGTGTGTGTGTGTGTGTGTGTCTCGCTCTCTCTCTCTCTCTTTCTTGATAGATAGATAGATAGATAGATAGATAGATAGATAGATAGATAGATAGATAGATAGATAGATAGATAGATAGATAGATAGATAGATAGATAGTTGAGATCAGAAATAGATTAGAAATCAGATTAGAATTAAGGTGTCTCTGACCTCTAGTGGTGAGATGGATGAACTGAGTGTGTAGATCTTACAGGCATTTAAACAACTGAAATACTAGAAGGATGCAGCACACTATAGTCGACAGGGAAGTGTGGACATGCTGCATCATGATAAGAACATTGCAGTTTTATAATATTAAGGTATTTGAACATTTATTTTCAAAGTACTGTAGTGCCATCTCTGCACTGCACACAGTAGCTACTTTAAGCAAAACAACAAAACACAGATAATTACATTTCACACATTTTATTGTATAATGTGTGTTACACATGAGACTGGCCAATGTAAACATTTAATTCATAGCCTACATGTTCTCCATCATCATAACATCATGAAATGTCATGCAGAAGGGAAGACCGTGCAAATGTAGTGCACTTGTAAAAGTGGGTGCCTCCCTACAGCCACAAGTGTGAAGCACACATTTCACACCTTACAGATGCACATTATCATCTAGTGTTGCTGCAGGTGGAGTTAGGGGAGGGGCTAACTCATTCAAACAAGCTTGTGATTGGACGGAAATCTCATGAGTCATGAGTATTGTCTGTTTACCATGTAGCCTATACAGGCATAATTCCATATACATAAGAAAAAGTGGGCTCAAAGTAAACCAAATGTTGTACATTTTATCAATGACTTATAATTATTATTATGACAAATTATATTTAAATCTCTTGGAACAAACAGAAATTAAAAAATGCACTGAAAACATGTAATGCTCTGAAATCATTGAAATGTATGTAACTTTTTTTTTATCTCGCTCGCTCTCTTTTCTCTGGCAGCTAATGTTAATTTGATTACCTCATGTTCTTGTGGCACTGAATTAATAAAGCATACAAAAAACAAAGAAAAAAAAAAGTTATTTTGTAATTACATGCTCTCTTTAAAAGATGTTACTTGAACTTATTCACACAAAATAAAAATGATTGAGTATGTCGTTAACTCTTACATTTTGCAAAGTAAATATTACATTCAAAAACAAACATTTGCGAAATGCATACCAAAATGTATTTTTATCGGACATTTAATATTTGAAAGAGTCTCTAATGCGAATTAATAACAAAAAGAATGACATACAGTTATATGTCATGGAGGATTATTATTCTATAGTTCACAAACTTTAGTCCTTGATTTTGTCCTAAGGAAGGAAGATCATTTGAACTGTTTAGTTGTTTTATGTATGTTTAAGTATTATTATAATAATTACTTCATTTACTTATTTATCTCTTCTCTTAAATTCTGTTTTATTAATTCTGTAATATTCAATATTTTCTTCAATAAAAAAGAGTTATTTTAAACAATAAAAAAAAAACAAGCCTATACAGGCAATATATCTTTGCTAAAAGTGAATAATGACAAGGTCAAACACTGTGTAAACTAGTGTCTTTGACTTAATAGGGATTTCATGAAACCATGTCATTACTGCAAATAATTCATAAAACACTGCCATGGTACCATTTTTAAACAAATCATAAAAAAACACAACACAGTCCCATTATTGACATCAATAACATAAGAACGTCATTTTAAATAAGACACTTCCTGTGCTTTTTGTGGTTAGTTTTTTTTTTGTGTGTGTGTGTGTGTGTGTGTGTGTGTAATATATAATTCGACGTTGTTTCTAAAATATGAGATATTTGGTTTTCTAAGTGTATGCTATTTACCCAGTAGACTAAACAAGCATGCAGTATATTTATTTACATTTACATATATCCATATATATTGTTTTCTCAATAACACGCGTCATACAACAGCCAACGTGACAGCTGTTTGGCAAAGTTCAAATGTCAACTGATTCGTTTTTTTGTTTTTCTTACGGTAAAATTAAAATATAGGTGAATCACAAACGCAATTGCTTCAGATGAAAATCTGCTAAAGAAACACACCACGCAAGCAACTTTGTAATTTTATTGCGCACACGTCCTCATTAACAAACTCTCGTGTAGAAGTCGTGAAAGTGCGGCAGCTGAAACCTCCTCGCGTTCCCATCCCGCGGTGATGACGTATCTGTGAACAGTCAACAGACACACACACAAACACGGTCGGTCCGGACCGGACCGGAGCTACACCGGACAATATCTTCTCTTTTCCTGCTGTCTGTACGGTTCGGCGATCTGTTTAACATCGTTGACACGAGGCGGCCGGGATTGAGTGTCCACACGGAGCGGACGAGGCCGTTTATGTCGGTTTCTGTGGATGAGAGCGACGCCTGTTTTTATTCGTGTTCACTGCGACACGGAGAGAGACCGAGCAGAAGTCCTCCTATTAACATCTCAAACACACGACTGGAGCCTTAAACATGCTGTTTCACCTCAGTTCAATGACTTAAAGAGTCAGTTTGAGCACTTTAGTCGTCTCGCTGTAGGAGGCCAGTGGAGGAAGACTAATCTTCATCATCATAATCTTCGTCATCATCATCATCCCACGCCTGTTGTTTATAGTCTAATGTTTCAGATGTATATACATCTGTCAGTGTTTAACTCATTCTTGAACACGAAGAGAGGAAAGTAATGAAGCTCAGTGTTGTCAGCATGATGTACATGTGAGATATTTCTCTTTTAATGTGGATAAAACTGAAACTGATCGACTTTGAAAGATGCTGTAGGTGTTTACATGTTTGTTAGGAGCACAGGCTTGCTAAAGAGAAGACTTGAGACATAGACTAGAGTCAGGTGTCTTGTGCAATCCTTTAAATCAATACTACATATGAATGAAGCGAGGTGCATGAATACGGTAAGGACCTCCATTTAAAGCTACAATGTGAACTTTTAGTATTCAATGCACTTGTTAAGGAGATATTGAACTGTTTCTCCCCGGGTTTGAGAGGATTGGACTGTATTGTAGGTGATCGAGGGAACTCGTGTTGGTTTTGACAGACAGTGGCGTGTGCTCCAGCTCCCTGGAAATGAGAAAATGAATTGCGAGGGAGAAGCTGTAGATTTGTGCAATGTGTCTGCCGCAGACGAGATCCTTCCTCGTGACGGCCTCCTGCCGACGGATGGAGATCAGGAGATCCTGTCCAGCGTAAACGACGTCCATTCGAAAGACAACGGTTCCTCGGAGCTGAAAGCAGCACAGAGTAAAAACAACGGGTCTGTAGCCGTGTCGGCTGACCCTGTTAACGGCTCTGCTGGAGATCTGCAGCAGAACACAAGCGAGTCTGAGGATCCACCGGCGAGCAGGTGCTCCCCTGGAGATGGTGAGACGGATATCGGTGTGGATTTGAGTCTGGACGAAAATGGCGTTCTGGAGTCCGAGCCAACGGCTCCGACTCAAAGTGCGGAGAGTGTCTCTCTCTGTGAGAACTCGCTAACATCAGAAACTGTGAGAGAACTGCAGCCTCCAGAAGATCATCCTGAAGATGTGGCTTCAGAAACCGTCTCAGCGGCTGAGCCACCAAGCAGTGCATCTGGTAGTAAACACGGGTCCAAAAGAGTGACCTTTCCGTCAGACGAAGACATCATCTCGGGTGCGGTTGAGCCGAAGGACCCTTGGAGACACGGTAAGATCTTTACAGCTCTTCTTGCATCACTTCTGAACCATCTGAGCTCATCTCCTGTGGTTCGCATTGTTTGTGTAATTGTGCTCCAAGTCTTCAGTCCCTGCTTAGTTGAAGCCAAGGCTTTGAACGTGGCTTCTGTTACGCTCGGAGTGATTCAGGACTTTTCCTGAAAGCCTCCCGTGATCCGAGTGTCATTTGATCCGTGCGTCCTCGAGGGTCATTCATTCGGCTGTATAACAACTGCGATCTGTGTGAGCCTGCAATGGAGAAACCTCCCGAACTCTTCCTGACGGTGGCTGATGTGTAAAGCACATTCAGAGACATCAGCATCCTGCCGGACGAGAGCCGGTTCATTTCCTGGAAAACCGAGAGATCCAGTACCGCACGTTTTTCTGCTCGATTAGCTGTTGAGCTGTTTTGGAGCCAGCAAAACTATAGCAGCGTGTTCTGTGTTTTCTAGGCCAAAGGTGTTCGAGGTGTGTCTCCTTTTAGCCTGCAGGGAACCTCCTCTGCGTACATCGCACTGGTCAAGGTGTCGCCCGTCGCTTGTGTCTGCGGAAGCCTTAAAAGGGAAACAATGACGCTGTTGAGACACAATAAACACAGTGTTTTGTCTGACAGCTGCTGTTTGTTTACTTAGAAGCGCCACATTATAAAGGCACTTGGAAAATGCAACGTTTAAAAGTATTTGTCTATTGTTTCCAGTCACCTACAAACACAGTTTAGTCACCTTTTAAAAGCCCCAGGGAGGGGCTTCAGAGAACCAGCCGTTTGCACCAAAACAGAAATGTAAATAAAATGTAAAATATGTGAAAATAATGCATTAAAAAACATGTTACGCAACCCATAAACACAATCAAGCCTTTGAAAAAAAAAAAAAAAAAAAAGCTTATTAACCACCCCTTTAAATATGAATATATTCTACATTAAACAATTAAATATTGTGAACAATAAACAGTAGTTTTACAGTTTACATGTTTAAAATTTTTTTAACATTTAAAGTTGCATAAATAAAACATAATGAATTGTGAACGAACTTAATCAATGAATGTGCATTTACATTATTCTGTAAAAAACAAAACAAATGCATTATCTAAATGATACCTGTGTTATGCAGTGAACTAATAAACATTACTAATGATCTTTCAGACAAAGTATTATCAGTTTACTTCAGTTTATTCATTACGTTATCCTCTTCGTGGAAAAGTGAGCTTTGAATTGCACAGTTGATGCATATTTTAAAGGGTCCACGTCCAGCTATCCCAGGCTGTTTGTGCTAATGGCCTAATGTTTAAGTATCTGATTAGTAAGCACAAAGGTTGCTGGTTCATTTCCAAGTAATGTTGTCCCTGGAGTTCCAGCGATCCTTATCCAGCTCCGCCATCATTGTGCCTTCGAGCAGGGCACAGTATGTTAGGTCGCTTCAGCACGACAAATACTGTGGATTGCAATAGTTAGTTAAATTACTGCTCTGAATTTTAAAGAAACTTAAACATGTAGTCCACACTCTGTCTGCAGGCATGAAGTTGCATGTGCATTTTTCTCACAGCTTTTCATTTCTTTAACTTGCTTTCCATTTCCAATACTCTTTTGTCATTAATGATGATTGGGAGGGAAGCTTTTTCACAGGTGTTGGCTGCTCTTATTTCACAGTCACACATTGTTCTGTTGTTATTTAGGTATGAGGAAGTCGTTTAAGTCACCTGCCTGTACTGTACGCACTATAATTTCCGTATATTCTGAGGCTGAACTTCCCACTTTTGTAGCTCGGTTTCCTACACCATTTCCTCCGAGCCGGAGACTTGGTCTCAGGGAAACACTGCAGTGTTTGTGTAAATGACTTCATGAGAGAGCCACTGGATCAGATTGGAAACCGAGCTGTTGTTCTCTATTACTCGATTGTGTTCGCAGTGGTGACTTATTTCAATAATGATAATAAAAAAAAAAAGTATATATAAAGAATATTTATAATTCACATTTAACAAGTAATTTAAATTTCAGAAACTTTTTTTTTTTCTCTTGTAAAAAGTTTGGGGACAAATTTTTTGTGTCTTATGTTCATCAAGGCTACATTTGCTTGATTAAAAGCGCAGTAAATCCGTAATATAGTGATTGCAACTTCAGTTTGAATATTTTGTAAAATGTCATTAATTCCTTTGATGCAAAGCTGAATTTTCACATGATCCTGTTTTTTGTTGTTTCGCATTTTATTATTGTTTTGCATCGTATGCCAAAAAAACGCTAAAGAAATCATTGGTTAAATACCTCCCAGTGCTGGGTAAAATATGGACAAGCCCAGCCACTGGGTTGTTTTGACCCAGTGCTTAGGTTACATGTTTAACCCAGCTTTCTGGGTCTGTCCATATTTTACCCAGAACTTGGTTGCATTTATCCCAGAAGTGTATAGACAAGTGTTTATGAATTTATGAACTTTTTTGCAAATGTATTTTTGCCATTGCCATAAATTTATGTGACAGAACGTTTCTTGGCAGCATTTTTATATAGCTGATAATTTTTGTCAACCCGTTTACCAATGTACATCCTTAGATGTTTCTAGACATTCCCGAGACTTCTTTTGGACGAATTCAAACATAATGTACAATTTTACAATTTTATTTTTCCCCTTCTATTTGTTATTTATAGAATTGATTTAGTTTTTATTTAAAGGGTTAGTTCACCCAGAAATGAAAATTACCATGTTTTACTCGCCATCCTATATATGACTTTCTTCTTTCAGACGAATTCAAACATAATGTACACTTCTCTCTCACTTCATGTTACTGTGGTACGCAAAAATGGTTCCAGTGGATGACGTTGGTGTTGCGTGATTAGTGACGAACGCAGAGAGAGAACAAAATAAAACAAAAAACGAGTATTTGTAGCGAAACATGTTGGAGGATTTCGATATAAGCCAGGAGGAGACTTGTTTTCCTTAAGGAAAAGGGAACTTTTTTAGCATTACTTCGAGGCGAGTGCGTGACGTCATCCGCCAGAAGAGCTTCGGCATACAACAATCAGCAGAAAATATGGATATTTTCTTACAAAAACACATGGGTCTGATAAAGGAGGCCTTTATTTATGCACGAGACTTGTGAAGCATGTTTTATTTTGGATGCTGTAACTGTAAATATAACTCTGTAAATATAACTCTGATTGGATTGGTCTGAATGAAGGAAGTCATATACACAGAAGGGCTTGAGGGTGAGTAAAACACAGGTGAACTGAATTTGCTGCATCTCTCTTATTGTTCTATAACCAGATGTTAAAGAGGCTTTTTAACTCCTCTGGTGGTTTCATTCAGGTATTTTTGATGTGTGTTAGCTAGGGAAAGGGCATGGCTAGCGTGGGTGTGTTTTCTCTCTCTGTGACCGTGGCACTGCTGTGTGAATGACTTTGAGGTCCTCTAGCATGAGGTGGTGTGAAGATCTATTTTGGAGCGTATCGCTCAGATGTTACTGCCCCGTGGCGTCCCTGAAAGCTCACTCATGTTTGAGGCCCCTCCTGATATAACGGGGGGCTAGGGATATGCCTTCATTCCCCAAAAATATATCTATTTTTAATGCTATTTATTGCAGAAATACTTTGGAGAACTCATGGTGTAAAGTTGGAAAGTACTTTGGAGTCAGTGGTGTACTAAAAACTGAAAAGTCTTTCCTTTTCTCACATTTTCAGAAGTTTGCATTTTCAGTCCCCTTTCCATTTCCATTGAGAACATATAACATCTGTGGAACCTTCCTTTGCACGAAATGTTCTTTGTAGTAGAAAAGAGTTCTTGAGACTAATACAGTGTCCTTCAATTTAATAATAAAACAAATGTTCTTGTAAGAACTAATTGGTTCTTATATGGCTTGACTGCAAAAACACTCATTTTGGGATCATTTCAGATACCATATGAAATTCTGTCTACCTTTAGTTGCGTTATTGTCTTATTTCTATTATGCTTTATGATTTGAGGCCAGCTAACAGGCTAATCAGACAGGTTGGTTTGCTCTTTTCAAACAAACAACCAAAAAAAAAAAAAAGTGGCTGATCAGGTCACTGAGTTTAAAGCGTTTCCTCATCATGAATATGAACAAATCTCATCCATTTAGCAGCACAAACCAGTGGCCTTTCTTCATCATAAAAGCCTGAGTCTTGCTGACACTGCAACCTTACAGTAATAACAGAAATAGAAGATTGCTTTTCTTTTCTCACGCTTTGTTGGTCTGTGAGATATTGGGAGGCTTGCACAGGAGATTGTAATTCATGACACAATCTCATTTGGTCTGTGGTACTTCGGCTTTGGGAGAGATTTTAGCCGAGTCTGAGCTTTATTACAGCTCCAGCACTTCTCAAGAAATACTTGAGTATTTGTCCAGCTTTAGTCACTTTTATGTCAAGGGGTTAAACAGATATCAACATTTTTTATTTTGTTGCATTACGGTCACCTCATAACAGTCTTATGAACTTTTTACAAAGCCTTCATCATCAGTTTTTTTTTATTTTATTATTTTGTTTTTTACTCTCAGTTCCTACCTTGGCACAACTAGAAAAACACATATTCATTATAAAAATATCTACTATAAGATTGAGATATTTTAAGACTTTTTCAGGTCTAGAAATCCCACTTTTAAAATTAGCCCTTTTTAAAAAGTGTGGGAACCCTGTTTTATTTATTTTTTTAAGGTCGAAGTTGTTGAGTGCGTGAATGAAACAAAATATTTATTGACTTCTCTTTTTTGTGATTCATTTAAATCGTTGTGTCTTATTTTGAATCATTTTATTTTATTTTGAGGCCTCCTGGTTGAGAGCCCTTGTCTTAGATTCAGTTTTTATATGAAAATGCGATAAATATTGAATGATAAAACGATTGGATGAAGTTAGATTTAATAAATTCTGACTTTCAGTTTCCTTCATTTGTCACAATCAACAATTTTGTTACTAATACAGATTTTGATGTTGTTGTTCATCAAGGATTGTGTCAGTGAAGCGCTTGCTTGAGATGGATTCTAAGACATGTGATGTGTGAAGAAAACAAACCGCTGTTTTAATTTCATTTTCATTGTGAGTGTGTGAGTTGTGCCTAGGGCTTGTGAGGTGCATTTGGTCTCGTGCCTTGAGCTGAGAGGAGATGAACACGGTGATGTCTGGGCTTGTTTGATGGAGAATGAGGACAGTGTGCAAGCGTTTGCATCTGTACCCCGAGGGGCTCGATTCTGTCTGCTGGCAGCACCTCGCGTCAGTTGCCAACATTTAGTTTTTTTTTACACGTTATCCTCATCAAACGGTGAAATCAGAAGCTTCCAGTATCTTTGCTCTGAGGAAGACCAGGCCTTGCTGTACTTTACAGTTTGAAGTTTGAGCAATCACACTCCTAGAATCTGTTTAAACTGATGCACTTTTATATAAACCTGTGTAATGTTTAAATGTAAAGTTTCTTAACTGAGCACCTGGAGTATGGAATGAATTTCAAAATGTGTCTTTAGAAACTGGACTGTTGGAGAATTGACATAGTGTTATTTTAAATGCAAAACAGTTCCAATATTTTCAGTATCGGGTTCATTTTGTGCCTTTTTGTTATTTTGATTAATTACGATGTGGAGAATTGTGATGGTTTTAGATGCATTAATTTAGTATTGATAGGTTTTTTAATCATTGTATGTGGTTCGAGCTGGATTGAAATGGCCTCTGGCTTTGTTACCTTATTAATTTTCTACAAACATAAATACATTATGCAGTTAATATTCAGTTGCTTCAGGGCGGGCGAGTAGACTCTTCCTGTGAATTTCAGGGATGTATTTCACAGTAAAGTGGCACAGTTCATTTACACTCTTTAACCGCTGGCTTCAGAAGATGATTTTTGTGCTCTGAATTATCATCAAGGTGTGTTTTACCATTGAGTTTTGGTGGAAATGTGCATCAACACACCTGCACTTTAATGCCTTTACAGTTTACAAGCTCTTTTATTTCACTGATGTTAGCTGCTCTGACATCCGCTGTATACATTCAGGTATGTATTTGATTTAAATCAGGTGGAGATAGTTTACATAGAGATGTACGAAGAAGGGAGCTTTCTGAACTGTGTATGCTGACAACTGCTTCAGTTATTAAAGTTCATTGAGTTAGTGTATTGTTTTATATGCCACTGATGAAATTGATCTGCTTTACAATTAGGTGAAGGTGACTGGAGAAAATATTGTCTAAAGGGGTCATATGATGCATTTTCAAGTTTTTCATTCTCTTTGGAGACTCACAAGATCTTGGTGCATAAAAAAGATGTGTAAAGTGGACGCTGTTCAAATTTGCTGTGCCACAGAGCGCCATCTGCATAGTTTTAATTAGGGCTGTGACGGTGCCCGGTTTTTACCACTGCGGTAGTCATGGGCCAACAACCACCGGTGGCGCGGTGTTGAGAAAAAAAAAAAAAAATATATATATATATATGTGTGTGTGTTAGGGCTGCAACTAACGATTATTTTGATAATCGATTAATCTGTCGATTATTTTTACGATTAATCGATTAATCGGTTTATGTACTTATATTTTAGTTTTTTCCATTTTTTCCCCAAGTAAATTATTAATAAAGGGTCTTTATCATTCAGCATAGATTTTTAAGAGATTTTAACCATTTTGCATTGTCATATCCTCATCAAAAATATACCTGGAGTTGTTTTATTATGTTAGTAATCCTTTGTCGAACTCTTCTGCAATCAAAACACTGACCCATACTCTAGCAAAATTCACAAGGAGATTTCAAATATTGTTTTCACCATGGCAGTCCTTAGAGCTCCTAAAGTAGTTTAACATCCCAAACAAAGCTTAAGGAATCTTTGAGAACATATTTTCACGAAGTATAAGGATAAAACAGAATAAAATTGCAGTGCATTGTATTTTATTATTTACTGGGAAAAAGCTTTATAGCTTATGCTGTGAAATTGTAAACAATCCTTCGAAAAAAAGTGCCAATGGCATGAAACCTGAATGGAACTCACAATTTAAAGTAAAATCCATCAGAAGGTTGTCCAGAAAAAAAAAATTGGGACACACACAAAAAACCTGCTGTGTGAAAAAGAGCAGTGAATACTTAGAAAAGAAGTGCATTTTAAATATACTCAAACATTTACCTCTCTCATTCAGTCATAATTAGGCTGCAAGTCTGAATTATGAACTGGTAAACGACAAACTGATCACATAACATGTTTGTAAAGCTTTACATGTTAACTGTTAAAAAGCAATGTTATCAGCTTTTACGACTAAACATTTGCAAACAACCTTGTACTGGAGAATCTACACAAATAAAATTCTTAGGGGCCGTTCACATATCGCACCTAAAAACGCGTGGAAAACGCTAGTCGCGCCGCTTTCTCCTTCTTTCCAAAGCGCTCGGGCAGAAGCGCTCCTGAGGCGTCTGCCTTTGCTAAGCAACCATGACGTGCTCTCTCCATGACGTGCCCTCTCCATGAAGACCCGGAAATTTCAGCAAAGGATAAATGGATGCGGTGTGGACGCGCCTGGAAAAACGGGCGCATCGCACCGCGTGCGTGTCGCGACCGCGTCGCTTCCATTATGAGATTGCATACTGCGCGCCTACATAGGAAATAACGAACTTGAGCACGCAAAAGACACGATATGTGAACGGCCCCTTAAACAGTTCAGTAGTGCAGAGTTTACAGGTTACTCTTCATTTTGAAGGCTCAAAGTAAAGTACTCCCACTTCCCGCTGAAAGCTGCAGAGACGCTGTTCGGGAAGCACGTGACATAAAACGAGGCCAGCTATTGGCTATTCGCTACTTCACCTGCTGTACTGGCTGAGTAAAACCTCCGGTGGCTCATTACTGCCACACTTTGGTCACCGCAGATTTGAAACATGCACGAAATGAGCCGCTTATGGCAAATAAAATTTATTTAGCGACGAATCGATTACTAAATTAGTTGACAACTATTTTAATAATCGATTTTAATCGATTAAATCGATTCGTTGTTTCAGCTCTAGTGTGTGTGTGTCAAAATTTGCTAGTTATTGAAGGCTATATATATATTTATTTATTTTTTATTTTTTTCAGGTTAACGTAAAAAAAAAAAAAACTCTGGAAGCACTGTTGATATAAATGCCAATTTATAGTGTTTTTAATTAATAAGCTTAAGTTCTTCTTTTATATTTGTAATAAAAGGTCTGTATTTAATATAAGTGAGCTTTTTTTTTTTTTTCATTCAAGCAATTGACGCCGGATTGCCAATTGACGCTAATTCGAAAGTGAATGTATAACGTGCACGCATTTAAAAGCTAGGATAAGAGGACACCAGGGCTTGAACTGATGGTAAAACTAAGGACATTATTAACTCTCTTTACATTTATTTTGAAAGATGAAGCTCATGATTATGGAAAGGGGCATTACATTTCTGACTAGTGCTTGATGTGTTCGGCCAATCACAATGCACTGAGTCAGTTGGCCAATCAGAGCAGACGGGGCATAGAGGACCTACAATAATGTACAGTATTTGAAAAAGAATGTGTTTTTTGAACATTAAGGCATGTCAACATATTCTGTTACACCTAATACACAAAATAATGATCTTTAAAAACAGCATTATATGACCCCTTTTTTGTGATTGAATGCTGCTTTATGATTTTGAGTAGTCCAGGTTTATTTTCTCTGTTGTTTACAGACTCTTTGAACTGATTCGTTTCTCAACAGCCTTATGACTTATAAAGTGATTCAACATGAAATACATTTCTTTGAAAAGTGACTTTTTTCCCCTCACACAATAAAGTCTGTTAATTAGAACTAATGTTTTTTTGTAATTTTTCTAAGAAAAACACTGAGAAAGTACAGGCACTTGAAACTTACTTTTAAAACAAAGTAAAAATACTTCACTACTGTCCGTCTCTCCAAATCTATTTATCAGTTCAAATCTTTTTTTTTTCACTTGTCTTTCTCAAAATATTTATTCCTGACATTCTGAGGGAAAAATATGTAAAATAAATATACTAAACATAAGACAATATCAATAAGTAGCATGCATGTCCATTATTGTGATATAATATTTTATGCCACGTCTAAAATATAGCTGAATTTAATTGCAGCATGTGCTTATTTATTTATTTTTTTTTTTTACTATATTTCAGTTAAATAGTGATATTAAATCTAGCCTACGTCACCTGTATATTGGCTTTCAGGCCTCCCTGCTGGCTTCATTATTGGCATCAAAAAGTACATAGAAGGGAAAGATGATGACAGAAGTTTCAGTTTGTATGAATTATGTTTCATGTTTGTGCATGTTTTTCTAGGAATGTGTGCTGCAGTACTGCTCTCGGTGTCGTGATCGAAGTGTAATGAGTTTTAATCTGAAGGAGCAGTCTTTAGTTTAGACGTCTGGCCAGCTCAGCAGCACACTTTAGTAAGTGTTCTCCACTGATGCTTTTGGAAAGACACCATTCAGAGGAATGCAGACCTCAGGTTTCCCCAAAAGACTGTGTGCTGACGGACAGATCGTCATTGATTCACCCCGCTCTCATGATCTTAGTGCATGTAGCAATAGGGAAGGAGATACTGCGTGGTGGTTAATGTTTATCACGGTAACGTTTTCAAATGTACCACGCTGAAATCTCACCAATGTGCAGGTCTATTTATCTCAGTTGATCTGGAACCTGGAAGTGGTAGACACGTGCACGTGCTTTTGGATGTTTTTTTCAGGTTATGAAACCTACACAGATTGCGTGTCCAAATAGCTGTGACAATTTGGTAAAAATGCGAAGGCTGCACTGCTTTTCTCTTCTTTGTAGACATTTCATGACATGGACTTCATGATCTCATCTAATGCTCAATGCCAGCGCTGGCACTGCTGAAGGAGCCAGCTGTCACGTAGTCAACATGTGAAAAGAGATGGCATTTATCTGTGTGCATTTGGAAATATTAAGCAGTGTTTGGTATTGTTTTCCCATTTTGGGAAGTCTCTCTCTCTCTCTCTCTCAGAGAATGTTTACCCACGCTGAGACTAAAAAGCGAATGCTTTTCCAAGGACATGTTGTACACAGAGTACATGGAGCATGTTCAGTACTCTGCCTCGTCTGACACGGCCCTCATGTTCATAAAACACGTGCATTTAGACTGGAAATCTGTATGGTCAGCATATTTTACACCTTTAAAAAAATTACCCATACCTTACACTTTAACCCACACTTAGATCTGCCCATACCACTACCACCAAATCTAGTCCCTAACATCACCCGTATCCCACCTCAACCACAGCAGAAGTGTTTTGCAACACAATATAAACACAATAAGTACATTGTACAAATAGTACATAGTAGTTAAGGCCACATAATAAAAAGTGGGACCACTAAATCAAACATATGACTGTGCAAAATCAAGAAAGGAAAGAGAATTTGTCCAAATTGGCTCAACTAATCGTGGGACATTTTGCACTAATAATAGAAGACCGCAGAAGAAACCAGTTTGAAATCAATAATTTGTGCAGTTAAATAAACGTTGCTGGAATAAAAACCCAAATTAACTCTATACCATGTCCACTTTCACTGAGTTGAGGACCTCTGTACTGAAAAACGCTCATTACGTTACTGATAAAACCACAGAATTGAACTGTTAAATATTGACCACTTTCACTAAGAGCAATGTTCACCAGTAATGATTATTTCCTGTGATAATCTACGAGGTTAGTTGTATTAAGTGCACTCAAAAGGCCTCAGTTTTGGTCTTGAGGGAGTGTGTTTTATCAGCTGCTGTGACTGGTTGATGGAGCTCAATCTGATCAAGGGCCGTTCACACAGAATGTGTCTTTGTGTCTGAAAATGCCACACTCATCGCTCAGGAATGGTTTTTAAAAAAGGCCAAGGGTTCTGGAGACGCGCTTTTGAGAAGTGATGCAACAGCGGAAATATTTACCTCCAGGCTTTTTTATTATTATTATTTATTTTTAAAGAAACAGGTTATGATCGCTTGAAGAAATGTTGTATAATTCAGAGTATCCCATAAAGAGTGCCTCTTCCACCATATTGCCATAAAATAAACAATACCATGCCAGTTTACGGTCTATGCTTGCCCCGCCTTGGTTTTCTGATTGGTCCACTGTTTTGGGACTAATATTGACAAAAGTTTGACACTAAGTCTTAAAAAACGTGGCGTTTGTGTGAAACGCTGTAAAAGACGTGAGCAAAAGGGTCATGTTGCGTAGTGCATTTACATAGAAAAACAATGGATAAGTAGAGCAAGTTTTTGGTACTGTTCTGTAACAAAAAAGTGCAATCTTACAACTGTAAAGTTGCATCAACGTCTGAATGAAACTACAACAGATTTAGTAGCCTAGTGAGAAGGGGGTGTTGGGGGAATCACCTTTTTTACTCCATTTCATCAAACTGCAGTTTTCGCAATATAATTTGGCTTCAGTGTCATGTAACAAATCGGGAAACTGCTTCGCGCGTTCTTTTGCGCTTATTTTTGTTGGCAAATAAGAATGATTTGCGCGCTTCAAGTTTCACCGCGGGGTTTGCAGATGATGTTCACATCATGTAATTACATCACTTCATAAGGTTCCCAGGCAATAGGGGAAAATGGCGCTTTACTTGTGTGAAGGAAACGCAACATTTTTCAACTTTCTGCTAATATATATGTGAGTTTTTTTTTTTGCAACGAAAATACAGGGATTATGAAATCATGCTAGCCTTTCTGAAATCGGCAATTTATGCGGCAAAAGAGTGGCATATTTGAAAAAATGCGACCCCGCATAAATATGCGGCCTTTGGCTGATTATGCATTAAATCAAGCGATCGCATAATTGCGTTTTTCTGGAGGGACTGATTTGTGAGTAAACCGTGCTTGATCATCACAGTTTGCAAACTTTCAATTAACCTAAATCTTTTGGAATTTAACTTTAGCACTTTGTGCCGCATTAGTGTTAGTGTTGTAATTCTTGGGCTTTGTTTTGGTATTGCTTACATATTAGATACTGCAGATGTAGACCGGATTAAAGAAGTTTTGCTGATTCGCCAGAAGGTGTTCCAGGTCTTCGCTCTCGCAGAATGAACCATTGGAAATCTTTTAAAGCAGACTTTAGTTTAATTAGATTGCCTGAGGAGAAGATGAAAGACTCATGATGCACTCTTAGCTGAATGGTCTGCAGCTTTTTAGATGATAGCAAGCGTGAAATGCTCGAACGGCATCCAGTCATCTAATTATCATAGAGTCATCTACTCTAATCAGCAGTACTCTGCTGTGTTTCTGTGTTTATATGGACAAAAGATGTGCAAAAAAACAAGCAGAATCCACGTTTGCCTTTTTTACAATAATTAAAGATTTAAAATGTGCTAATATTGCACTGTTTTGAAATCCTTGCGTTCAGAATAGCTACGTCAATGTAAACATAACACAGCTTTATTCCTGAAGTCTGCATGGAATCAAATTAAATAAATTATATTCAGTCTTTCAAGTCATGTCATCTATGAATTAGTAAATATTTTTAGTGAATTAAATATCTGCAAAGATCACCAGAAGAGACGTGGAAGATGTGATGTAACTAATTTTGAAGTACAAATATTGAAGAATGATTAAAGCTCTGAAACACAAGCTTTACACTTCCTTGTCAACCCTCAGGCCTGCAGAGCTCACGCTTGTGATTGTGTTTACAGTAAACATGCTTCTCGTTTGTGTATACACACGGAGAGACGAGTCATAATGAAATTACTGCTAATCAACAGCATGCACAGCTGCTTTACATTAACATTAGAGTCAAAACCACCCACGATATTTTTTTTTTTTTGCAAAATGTAATTGTTTGTAGCTCACAGTGTGAAATTAACAAAAAAGAAATGCAAATAATTGCTTTAGTATTATTATTTTTTATTATTATTGTATTGGTATAAATGTTATAAATATTTTCATAAAGGTGTATTAAAGTAGTGATTTGAGTTGGAATAATTATCGTTATTACTACTTCTAATCCAAATTTTCATTATGCATATGTATTTACATTAATAATAAGAGATTAATAAACAATTAAACATTGGTTCCACAATTTGTTATTGGATTTGTAGCAGTCATACAAATAAAATTGCATAGAATTACTTGAAATGATCTGTAATAATAATAAAATGTTATTATTTTCTCTGAAATATAGATATGTAAGCAATGTTTTATTGCACTTAAACAGTCAGCATGCAGTAATACATCATGCATTAGTTCTGAATTGCTTTTGGTGCTTCCTTTGCTTTAAGATTTCCGTTGCCTATTTTTATATTATGGTTAATATGTTTGAATAACAAATGACACTGTAGTATCACTGCAATGCAAATGCAAGTGAAATGCTCGTGTTGTAGAGCATAGTATTTTAGTTTAGCCTTAAACCATGTTCCACACTGTGTGTGTGTGTGTGTGTGTGTGTGTGTGTGTGTCTCGCATCAAAACAATAAGTCTGAATGTGGTCATATGACTGTGGCCAGTGCTTAAAACGTCTAGACCGCTTGGTTCTGTGTGTGTGTGTGTGTGTGTGTTCATGTGCTACACAAAGACCCTACAGAGAGCGCTCAAGAATCATAGTGTACACGCATTTCTCTCAGTCTCCTCAAAGACTCACTCGCTTACATTGTTCAAACTCTTCTGTGTCCAGACTCTGTCACAAACCTGCCTATGAAAGCTGTGTTTTAAGGCATCGTAGGAGCGATTGCTTTTCCAAACACAGAATGAGACGAGCTGTATTCAGAACTGCATCCAATCAACTGTTGCATATGCTGTGCAGTGTGTCTCTGTATGACCTTTGACCTTGTCGTTGTGCGGTTTTGTCTCTGCAGCCCAGAATGTGACGGTGGAGGAGATTCTGAATGCCTACAGACAAGCATGCCAGAAGCTCAACTGCAAACCAATCCCTAAAGTGTTCAAACAGATCCAGGTAACACACATTTATTCACTCAGTCTCTCACTTCAGCAAAACATCATGGGGATTCTTCAAACGTTCATTTTGATATGCGACAGCAGGTAAATGTTTCAGCTGTGTCCAGCTTGGACAGTTTGACAATATTGATTCCTCTATGTAAATCCGTCTTCATTTTAATGAACTGAGGTCTTTGTCTCTACTGGTTTTCAGTAATGTGTGAACAAAACTTAGAAGCTTTGCACTTTGCTACTTTTGATACGAAAGTCTGGGCTCTAAAATTCTATTTTGTAACAAAATTCAAACAACAATCCATGTCATTTCGAAATGCATTTTCCTAAAGAAATGTAACTAAATATATGCACTATGCTACATATTCATTATATTTGTACTTTTAAATGTATTAATGTGCATTTGAATAAATAAACTATAGCTTTTATTTCAGACGCTTTGTGTTTCAACGAATCGGAGTGGAAATATAATTATATTGCAATTGAATGTAATCTAATAATAATAGTTATGTGCAATTTAAGTGTTAATATACACACTATGTGCGTGTGTGTTAATATATATATTTGTCATTTTAGTTAATTATTTGAAAAATACTTTAGTTTCAGTTAAGTAAAATCGTTTCAGTGTTTAAGTCAAAATTTCAATGCTTCACTATTCAAGACCTTGAAATTCTGCTTGAGGTCGTAAAGTGTTAAATTCACACTCACTGAAGAAAAGGGAAGCCTGATGGCGCACATTAGTAACCTGTGTTGTATCCTCCTTTGGCCTGTTGCGCTGGATTACATCTGTGCTCGGTTCACAAACGTATAACCTCACAAATCCTCTGTACAGTCACATGCCTCCTGCATCACGCTCACTGAAAGCCTCTTATACACACAGCGCTGTAAACATACCATACTGAGTCAACAAACAGTCAGGGCTTCCTGTCCTGATGACACACACACACACACACATTCAGAGTCAAATTCTCAAACGTCAGGGATTTACCTAAAGCATTTTATTGGTTTGGTTAGAGCCCAACATGAACGTGCCTGTTTTCTGTCAGTGAACGTTTAACTACATGACTTCCTAAAACAAATATAGCAATTGTGTGCTCTAGTTACTAATGTTATGATTTTCAAAGGGTCAAATTGGTCACATACGCAGAAGCACAAAGCACAGTTACATAAGAGTCTTAATGGCTCCGCACCAAAAATCAGAAAGAGGGAGGGGGAAAAATACCTTTGATGTCTGTGATGATTCATTGTAACTTTTACAGTTTTAATGGAACCGTAGTAGCAACCAAACTTTTACTACATATTGTGACATATATCAAAAGTGAACCAGTTTATTAAAAATAAATAAATGTAGGGTGGATATTTTGATATTGTAGATGATCAATAAGTTTTAAATAATGAGTGAATGCACAAAAGATTAAATGTTATTGCTACATTTACCTTTAATTGAATATATTTAATTATGTCTAAGCATATATATATATATGGTTTTGTTGACTTTATCCAGTCTGTATTGGATTCAGTGTGCAGCTAAACAACTTCTTGTTCATATTAGATTCATTATAACATCATGAAATCTGAGAATTATTGGTATCAACTCTAATTGAAATCAGTTGATTTAATTCACTTTCTTTGAACTTATAACTCATTGGCTGCTCAAAAATAGTCAAAATTTATGAAACCTACATATTCAAACAACCTAAATAGTAATCTGCAAATAATAATTAAAGTAATAATAATAATAATAATTTTACTTTGATAACTTTCACATTGAGGTCGAAAAGATTTTATCAATTTTTTTTTATGTTCATGAAAGTGTGAAAATAAGTCTGTTACATTGCATAGAGCAGTGGTTTTCAACATGTGGTCCGCAAAATCATCATAAAATCACAATTTGAGCGTGTGCGATTTCTAAATCGCTATATAGCACAATTTTCCATGGCCCTGACCTCCCGTAGTATGCTGTCCAATGATCCAATCAGAATGCATTCACGCGGTAAAAGTCTAGAAATAAAAACGGGTGAAAATAATTAATATCTAACACATGAGCATAAAGAGAATTGTGAGTGCACAGGACGATGTTTAAGTGAGAGGAGACACATTTTAAGTGCGCACACTCTCTCCGCGCAGAGCAGTGTGTATTTGAGCAAGTACGTCTGGTTTTGTGACAGAGCAAAGGAAATTTGTGTGCGGACAGAGAGATTCGCACTCGTGCATTATTTTAATGTGCTTTCGCGTCATATGTATGCGCTCTCGCTGCTGACCGCATACACATACTGTATACACACTGAAAACACCTGAGGCACCGCTACAATTAATGAGCTCTTTGTTAATGATTTTTTTGTTGTTGCCATAAGTCTATACATTTTGTTACATCTTTACCATAGTGATAATTTTGACTTATGTCTGTTCTAGAGACGTTACAACTTTTTGATAAAGCTCTAATTGGGTTTCTTTTAGAAATGTTTCAAATTAATCCTGAAAGCATTTATGACTAAAGCATATCCGTGTGTGTCACAATCGCAAAATGGATCAAAGAAATCACGATATCATCACGTTTTTTTTTTTTTTTTTTTTCCATATTGCACACCCCTAGTTCATTCAATAATACAGTTAGCAATCTAGCTTCTGAGTACTAAGTTATTAACCCAACAATACTGGGGTCAGTAAATTTTTTTGAAGTGGGCCGCGCAAACGTGTGTGGTGAAAAAGGTTGGGAACAGGTTGGGAACCTAAAAATGGACCTAAACGCAAAATCTGTTACTTTTTTTAATGGTTATATATCTTCAAAACCTCACAACTATCCGTATTTTGTCATGACTTGCTCAAAAAATGCATTTTGTAGGAAGGAAGTATTTCATCCATGTCCAAAGACCACAATGCGTTATATGAGAGTTAATGATAGACAGGGTTCAATTTTCATTTCATGTCGACTTAAAGAAAACCCATGACAGATTTGAGGCGAGGTGAGGCAGGCGTTATAATGAGACAGGAGTGAAGCAGATCAGTTTCTCCCGTCACTGAAAACAGACCGACAGAAAGAAATCATTATGGCCTGATGTTAGCACAGAGATGCCAGCTAACTCCCACAATCCCTCTCCAACCAGCACTTGCTGCCGCTCTCCTCCCCTCTTTCCCTCCGCTCATGTCCCGCTCTTTTCTGCTTCCCATCTGTTACTTTCCAATCTTTCTCTGAAAGTGTAGATTTTTTTTTGTGTAATGTGTTTTTGTGCGGTGTGTGTAACCTGTAGCTGTCCAGAAAGGCATCATCAGTCTGTTAAACCCTTCCAAGGGCATGATGGTAAATTTCCACTGGGAGTCCCCAGGGCAGAAAATAGCCGGTCATTACTGTGTGTGTGTGTGTGTGTGTGTGTGTACGTATGTATGTGTTTTTCCACCACCTCAGTCTGTGCTTGTGTTCCTCTCTCCTAATTGCTTAGTCACTCTTGGAAAAATGACTTCACAAACAGGCCTGTAAAAGAAATGCACTGGAAAGGAAGAGAGTTACTTGGATTAATGCTCCTTTTATGTCCATTTACTCTGCGCAGATTATATTATATTATAATGTTATATGCTATTATGGATTATGTAAATGCAATGAAAGGAATGTTTATGTGTTTATATAATACACATTAAGAGTGTTTGTGTTTTATCCCAGTACAGCTCCCACAAATGGCGCAGCAAGAATAATCATTTTTAAAACATTACTTAAATGACAGTGTTTTAGGATAATTTTATTTTGGGATTTGTTATATATCTGGTTCTCAGTTATAAGGTAAAACCTGTTATTTGCAGCCAATTAAATCCTATTATACAGATTTTTTACTTTTAGACTAAATCAGGGGCCAGATTTATGACAATCTTTTTTAAGAAAGAAGACAAGCAGTTTTTAAGATAATGCTAAGAATGTTTCCCAGTGCTATTCTTTCTTTAAAAAGTAAAAAAAATAAAACTGACTTAACTGACAATCAGTTAAGATGTTTGACACAAAGTAACCAACTGCAGTTTGTTTTTATATAAAATCAATTAAAAGCATGTAACATCAACAAATAAAATTTATTTCATAATATCACAGTAGCATGTAAAAAAGCTTTCTGAGAATTTGTGAGAACTTATATATATATATATATATATATATATATATATATATATATATATATATATATATATATATATATATATATATATATATATTATTTTAGTAAACATTGAATAAGCATTTAACCCTTGTGCTAGGCTGAAAATCCTTTACCTAATTTGGTGCTCCTGGTCAAAAATGACCAGCATTTCTGAAAAATCTCTCATTCTGCTATATTATCACCAACTCTTCTACTGTTTTTTTCTTCAACTTGCTTTCCTTCAATCAGCAAAGGCATTTTGGTGTTTAATTTCGCCACTGATTGATCATAGGCCTCATTGATCTGAGCTCATGAGTGAATAAAGCATGATCTGTGGATCATCTTGTTAATGTTCACTCAAAATCTGCAGTGCACGAGCTCAGATCAGTGAAACCTATGTTTCAAAAATAGATGCAAAACCTGTGCTAGTTGAAAGAAAACAAATTGATGAAAAAATTAAAGACAACATTTGATGATGATATAGCATAATAAGAAATGTGTTAGCAGTTTTACAAGCATGTCATTAAATTTTCAGGGGGAAATCCTTTCTGGGTCAAAATGAGAGGAATGCAACATGAGGGTTAATATACAGGTGCATCTCAATAAATTAGACTGTTGTGGAAAAGTTAATTTATTTCAGTAATTCAGCTCAAATTGTGAAACTTGTGTATTTAATTCAGACGTAGTTTAAATTCAGAAGTAGTTTAAGTCTTTGATTCTTTTAATTGATAAAACAAAAACCCACCAATTCTCAACATCAGTCTCAACAAATTATAATATTTCATAAGACCAATAAAAAATATAAAAAAAAGTGAATTGTTGGCCTTCTGAAAAGTATGTTAATGTACTGTACATGTACTCAATACTTGGTAGAGGCTCCTTTTGCTTTAATTCTTGTCTCAGTTCAGCGTGGCGTGGAGGTGATCAGTTTGTGGCTCTGCTGAGGTGGTCTGGAAGCACAGGTTTCTTTGACAGTGGTCTTCAGATCATCTGCATTGTTTGAAGACCTGAACCCTCTCTGGGGTTCAGGTCTGGTGAGTTTGCTGGCCAATCAAGATCACCAACACCATGGTCATTTAACCAACTTTTGGTGCTTTCGGCAGTGTGAGCAGGTGACAAACCCTGCTGGAAAATGAAATCAGCATCTTTAAAAAGCTGGTCAGCTGAAGGAAGCATGAAGTGCTCCAAGATTTCTTGGTAAATGGCTACAGTGACTCTGGTTTTCAAAAGACACAATGGACCTACACCAGCAGATGACATTACAACCCCAAATCATCAAAGACTGTGGAAACTTAACACTGGACTTCAAGCAGCTTGGGCTAGGAGCTTCTCCAGCCTTCCTCCAGACTCTAGGACCTTGGTTTCCAAATGAAATACAAAACTTGCTCTCATTCCTCATTACTCGACTGGGCAACAGTCGAGTTCTTCTTCTGTGGTTGTCTGTGGTTCAGAAGTGGCTTAACAAGAGGAATATAACAACTGTAGGCAGTTGTGAGGGGGCTCTTGATGCCTTGACCCCAGCCTCAGTCCATTCCTTGTGAAGTTCACTCAAATTATTGAATCCAGTTTGTTTGACGATCCTCATAATGCTGCGGTCCTCTCGGTTGGTTGTGCATCTTTTTCTTCCACACTTTTTCCTTCCACTCAACTTTCTGTTAACATGCTTTGATACAGCACTCTGTGAACAGCCAGTTTATTGGCAATGAATGTTTGTGTCTTACTCTCCTTGTGAAGGGTGTCAATGATTGTGAAGACTCAGGAAACCTTTGCAGGTGTTTTGATTAGCTGATTGACATGTCACCATTTTCTAATTTGTTGACATAGTTAATTGGTGGGTTTTTGTTAAATGTGAGCCAAAATCATTACAATTAAAATAGCCAAAGACTTAAACTACTTAAGTCTGTGTGCACTGAATTTAATACACGAGTTTTCACAATTTGAGTTGAATTACTGAAATTAACTTTTCCACGACATTCTAATTTATTGAGATGCACCTGTGTGTGTGTGTGTGTGTGTGTGTGTGTGTGTATATATATATATATATACACACACACACACACACACACACACACACATAATGCAGTTTTGATCCTCCCCTGTACGAGGTTTGTCTGTGAATGCGGAGTACAGATGAGCGCAGATGTCTTGTGTAACAGCAGAAACACAAGGTTCATTGAAGTCACATGAGAAAGCTCAGGGTCAGATGCTGCTTTCATGGCAGCGTTAAATGTCTCCGAATGCTTCCGAGTCTTTGCTGATCACAGAACAGGTTTAGGGACGCTGTTCCTGGTGTCTCACAGCACAGACATCACAGTGTTTACACAGCCTTCAGACCTTTCAGTCCATTTGTTTGTCAAGGTGTAGGGTAACCAAGAGACATGTTACAACACACACACACACACACACACAGTGTATTAGTCAGCATATTTATTCTTGTGTCTGAAGGTGAAGGTGCACACACACTTGTTAAACTAGAGTTATATTAATGGCCTACCTGTTCAATAATATTCATCTCTCAATAGTAAACTCTTTCTACTTTCTTTTTTGTTTGTTTTTCTCCATAGGACTTAAAAGACCTGACACAGCGAAACGAGTGCCTAGAACTCAAAGGTGAGCTTAAAAAACCTCCTTATCTCAATGTTCAGTGTCTGAATGATCGAAAGTTCAGGGAGTTTAAAAAAAAATGGTATATTTCCCATCTTCCAAAAATGAAAAGTCTTGGAAATTTGAGAAATGTTTCTTGAGCAGTAAATCATCATATTTTCATGATTTCTGAAGATCATGTGACACTGAAGACTGGAGGAATGATGCTGAAAATACAGCTGCGCATCTTAGAAATAAATTACACTTTAACAGAGATTCACACAGAAAACTGCTGTTTTAAACTGGAATAATATTTTAGAAAATAAAAATCTTACCATTTACAAACCACACAATTTTTACATTTTAGGTATACATTTAATTTTACACAATCTATGAATAAGGAACAGTTACGTCATGAGAATGCATTGAGATCACATTTCATTCACACACACACACACACGTGCAGGTCTTCTGTTGAGTTCAACCTGTTAAGACTGGTTTGTGTCCTTGTTTGGTTTGTGTAGTTAATGGGTGTGTGTCCGTTGGCGAGCTGATCTCACCATCAGATGATTCAAGTTTACTGTAAATATGAAAGTAGCAGAAAAATCATCACTATGCGTTTGACTTTGATCAGTGTTTTTACCAAATAAAAGGATCTAAAGAGCCGTATCAGTGCAAAAGTTGCATCTAATATCTCTGTCTCTCTGTGTTTTCCTCTGTAGGAGAGAAGCTGGACTATAAATCATGTGAATCTCTGGAGGAGATCTTTAAGAGGGTGCAGTTTAAAGTGGTGGATCTGGAACAGACAAACTTAGACGAGGATGTGAGTGCTGCTCTTCTTTTTTTTTTACCTCGTTGAGTTTCTTACCGATCTCATTTCCTGACCAGCTCTCTGACCGCGGGGTCATTCTTGGTCTGTCTCTTTCCATCTGTAAACCTGTCTGAGCTTCTGTTGTGACGAGTGCAGCGCTCTGATTTCTTTTATCAGTGCCGTTACATGATGCAGATGTGAGGCATGTGTCTCTGTGTGTGAATACATGTGTGCTGTTCTGACACGGTTTGTGTTTGTCCAACATAAACAGACATCAGGAGCTCTGGAGATTCAGACGGTTTCTGTTAGGTTACTTAAGGTCACTCCTGGCCTCTGACTACTGTGTTTGAGTTAATGCAATCATTTTGAAATAAATCATAAGTCGGGTGGATCTCAGCATCCTCCATACACACACACACACACACACACTCCTTACAGCTCATCTTAAGGGAGTATCAGTGTTTTTTTTTTGTTTTTTTTTTGGCTCTTTTGAAATAAAAGATGTGCTATGTACACATTCTAAGTCAATATTTATGCACGCATTTGTTTGTTTTTATTTATTCTAATTTAATTAGAATTTTTATTTGGGATGCAACAATACCATTTTTTCAAAACGATCCAATCTGATACCAGCACAGTTTTTTTTTATCAATGTTGAAATTTTTTATGTCACTCTTTTGTGTGTTATTCACAATCTACTACATATAAACAACTTCATTTGAGTGAAAAATAAATGAAAACATATAGAATCATAATCTATTACAAAAATACTATTATAAACTAGGTTAGTGGATAATTCAGCAGCAAAAAAAATGCACAATTTTATAAAAACTAGTGAAATATTTTATTTACAAATAAAAGAGAATAAGTCTAAAATCTGGTAAAATGTTACACATTGTTCTTTGTATTGTTATAAATTACATTCATGAAAAAACAAGTTTATACATTTATATAGATATCTAAAATACGTTTCTTTTAAATGTATAGCACTGTAATAAAGGCAGCAACATATGATAAATAGGACAGAGCAAGAAAAACTATTAATAATCTTTGATTGCGCAGAAAAGTATTATAATACTAAAGGCTCCAGTATAGAGCGCCACAGAGCGCTTCTGCACATCCTGTGTGCTGAATGATGAGCTTGAAACAACACAGAGTCACAGTGTGCAGGAGACACGAACCATTTCAAACGATTCAGTCCGATTTGGTGAATCAGTTCACTAAGAAGAACCGGTTAAATCGAACGATTCATTCGCGAACCGGACATCACTAGTACAAAGGCAAGAGATATTTATACGCAGTGTATTAAATCTGTGTGTTAGTTTAATGAGCCTTTACTTTGAACAGTTATAAACCTCAATTACTGTGCGCTCTTAAAGAGTTTCGTAGTTTTGACTGTAGTAACCGAACGAGAGAGACAGACTAAGCACTGAATGGAGGATGATAGACAGCCGCAGTGTTTTTCATTTATTTATATTTATCTTTATGTGATTTTTTTTTTTATTGACTGCATGTCAATATTTTTGAATTATTTAATGTATTTTTTATTTTATTGCCCTTAATTGCTGTTCTGAGATCAGTTTCTCCTGCCCAATTTCATCTTCTCCTTTAAGTGTTGTTGGAAGCAGGTTTTGTCCCCGATGCAGAGCAATGATCAGCATGTTTGTTGTCTTGTTTTTCTGTGTCTATAAGTGTTTGTTGCACTCCTGCTGCTTCTAATCTTCTTTATCTTTAAACCCTCTTTATTATGAACTGCTTTGCACTTGTTCTTATTTTTTGGCTCCTCCAGAAACGTTGAGCCTGTCCTCCTCCTCTGTGAGAGCTCTTGTATGCAGACATTGTATTTATAGGGTGTGTGTGTGTGTGTGTGTGTGTGTGTTCAGGGTGGAGCTCAACACCATACGCTGCAGAGACCTGCTCAATTAAACACCGCTGAGTTTCACTTCTGTCCTCATTCTGTATGAGGGCAGAGCAAAATGCTAAATGTCTAGCATCATCTAAGGAAGTGATGATGTTTTTTATTTTATTACTAATGAAACTATTTGAAACAATTATACAAATAATACTCTTAGTTCCTAAATGGATAGTTCACCCAAAAATGCCCCTCATGATGTTCCAAACCTGTTAAGAACGTCAGTAACCAAGAATCATCTTGTTATCCTTTTTAAAATGTTTGAATCCAAGTACTATGGAAGTTAATGGGAATATAAGATTATATAATTTATATATATATATATATATATATGTGTGTGTGTGTGTGTGTGTGTGTGTGTGTGTGTGTGTGTGTGTGTGTGTGTATTTTCTACTTGTTACTTTAGAATTTATTATTTTTGGGAAAAAAATAAATAAATGTTAACTCTTATGTCTGTTTGATTGTACTGTATCATATCTCTCTATCTCTCTCTCTCTCTATCTCTCTCTCTCCATCTCTCTCTCTCTCTCCTCTCTTGGATGCTTTGTCTCATCTTGTCTGAGATCACTGTGTGATTCATGCTGCTCAGAGGACAGTGTAAATCTCTAGTGTAAAGATGCTGGAAACAAAACCATGTTTTCTCTTGAGGCACACATATATACATAGACATGTGCACATGTATAGACATGCAGACTAAATCTTAGCACTTCTATGGGACACATTCTGGGGCTTTATCCTGAATAAAAACAAAAATAAATAAACTAATCGGTAGCACTTTATTTTACAGTCCTGTTCCTCATGTACATACTATGTACTTATTATTGTAATTACAATATCTATGTAATAACTAGGTACTAACCCTGAACCTACCCCTAAACCTAACCCTACCCCATGTAGTTACCTTGTATTACCAGAACTTTCTTAGATAAATACACTGTAAGTACACTATACGTACATGTTAGTACACGTACTGTAAAATAAAGTGCAACCAACTAATCATCCTCACACATAATTATTATATCATTATTTTTTGCTTGCATACATCTTCAAATATGCCGTGGAGAATCACAGAAAATGACCGAATTAGGTTTTATTGTGGATTTTTTTTTATGGAAAGCAAAAATATAGCGAAATTCGGATTTCATTTTTATTTATCGAATAATTAGAGCAGAATGACTATTCGAAAGTTCGACTATCTGTGCACACCCCTATAATCAAGGTTTACATCATATCTTAAATCCAGGACAATTTCACTGCCAGGTTTCCTCATCAACAGTTTCTCACTCTTATGGGGTTCCTCAAGGGTCTGTCCTAGGGCCATTCATTTTTTTAATCTGTACATGCTTTGACTTGGTAATATAATTAGACATATTTAATCTTGTTTCATTTCTACGCTGATGATTCTCAGTTATACATTCCATTAAAAAAATGATATTATTCGCAGCCTCTTATGGACTGTCTGAAGGATTAAAATATGGATGAAAAATAATTTCCTCCAGCTAAATAATGAAAAAACTGAGGTGATTATTTTTGGTCCCTTTAAAACCAGAAACTCTGTAGTTAGACAGTCTCACTCCATATGTTAAGTCCCATTCAAAACATTTAGGTGTTATTTTTTTACTCTGAGCTTTGCCTTGAAAAGCAAATTAGCTTAGTTGTTAAATACAGTTATTATCAATTGAGAATAATTTCTAGACTTAAATCAACACTTTCCTTTCAAGACTTGGAAAAAGTTAATTATGCATTTATCACATCACGACTGGACTATTTTAATTCCTTATACCTAGGTTTTCAGTTCAGTTGCCTCCTGACATTGAGAATGCTCTGTCGGTTTCAGTTTTTAAGTCTAAACTTAAAACACATTTTTATTCTATGGCCTTTCCTGATTTTTAATTTCTGGATTAATGTTATCTTAGATTTTAATTTGTATTGTATTATTTTATTTTATACTTTGCTGTATTTTATGATTGTTTTGTACAGCACTTTGGTCCAGGGCCGTGCACAGACCTTTTGAGGGGCATGTGCTGAAACTGAAAAAGGGCACCCCCCCCCCCCTTTTTTTATATCAAGATTATTTAGTAAGCCTGCATAACAGGAAGAAATGGTCACATCTTCATGACAAATTCATTAACACAAAATAATAGTCTCAAAAGCTTTAGATTTATTCACGATTAATAACATCCATAATAATAATATTAGATAATTAGATAATATAGATAAACAGGGTTTTAAGGGCTTCTTTAAACCTAATTACAACAGCTCTTGTGTACTCCCTCTTTTTTTAAATTGCATTTATAGCGAAAAAAAAATACTTGACTCATACGTGTTAAACAAATAATACAAATTAGCTTATAACACCAAACAGAAACCAAAATCTTTTTTTATTGAACTTTATGCACTTTTTTTTATGAACTTTGCAAAGAAAAAAAAAAAAAAAAAAAATATATATATATATATATATATATATATATATATATATATATATATATATATATATTCTCTTTTTTAGCTATTCTGTTTGGTTTTATAAGCTAATTTGTATTATTTGGTTATCATGATTATGAATGACATTGAGAAGAGGGGAAGGTGAGCAATGAGTCAAGTATTTTTGACAAACTTTTTTGAAATATAATTTAATTATGTCCAACTCAATTCCAGATTATAAGAAACTATAGCCATACCGTAACTATAACATATCCAGCATCCGCCTACCATGTTTTACTACATTTTATACATGTGAGGACAAATGGAGAGTATACCAAAACATGATTAGCTTAAATGTTAATAAATTAAGTGTATCAGCAATCATAAATCAAAGAAGAAATTTCTTAGAAATATATGTTATCTAGGTGACGAGGATCACTCGTCGCTTTGTGTAAGTTCCAGTACGAAACAGCGCGGGGGCGCACCTGTTATGATTTTCCGATGGTAAAAACAAATTATATGTTGTTGTATTACTTATCAATATATAGTTTTTGACCAGCGAATGTGTGCAAATGTGAATTTTTTTTTGTCCGTCATTAAAACGACGACGGCACCTGCCGCTGCCGGCATCACATTACACTTTAATCTACAAGTTACAAACTAGTTTTTGTTGCTATATAGACGGAGCGCTCGGTTTTTCCTGTGGTAAAATGCATTTGGCCAAAATCGCATTTTATAAAAGATTAAATGCTACTGTATGCACAGGCCATTTAAGTGTTGGCTATGTATTGGCTATGACTAGATGGCAAATGCTAGCCCCCTCTCTCATGCGACACCCCACATGTCTCAGTCAGTGAGTCAGTCAGACATCAAATAAATAAAATACGAGCCTTTAAAGACATAGTGTTTAGTAGTACTTATTCAAACAACAAGATATTTATTTACCCTTCGCAAAACTTTGTTCAGCTCAGCTGTTGTCTACAGTGCGGCTGATGTGGAACTTCAGGGGGCGGAGTTATCAGCTTACTGACAGCTTGAGGATCGAATAAGATTTACACAAGCTCGTTTTAAGAACTTTCATTTGCTAAATATGACAGACAGATGTAAAGGGTGACCAATAGCATTGATAATTTTTTTTTTAAAAAACACCACCAAAAAAAGGGCACTTTGGAGTGTAAGGGCAAAAAGGGCATGTGCTCAGCACAGGTTGAGCCCTACCTGTGCACGTGCCTGCTTTGGTCAGTGTTGTGATTTAAATGTGCTCTATAAATAAAATGTACTTACTTGCCACAAATTAATAAGTCATAGGAACGAATTAACAAATTGCAGGAATGAATAGACTATCTGTCCTGTCACTGTGTCACCTGCAAAGTACACAATATGTAATAATTATCTGGTGAAATTACTTGGTTACTACGTTTCTATAGCTTTCCGTGTTGAACAACGTGTTGTTTATATTTTGATGTACTTTTAAAGTTTAAATCACATTAAAGGCCTAATTTGTACATGGTAAATGAATCATGATGCATATATATTTGATCACCGTCACTCCCAGACACGATTAATTTTTTCTGACAGTTTAACTGAGTTATTGTCATGTTTTATTTAAACCATAACAAATAATGTAAAGGTGTCTAAATAAATTTTAGTTACACTGTGTGTGGGTGTGTGTGTGTGTGTGTGTGTGTATATATATATATATATATATATATATATATCTTAGTAATTAACAGTATGACATAAAACATTTTATGTGTATGAAATGAACCGGCTGATGAAGAAGCAAAGGTTGAGAACTGTATAATTAATATAGCTATTTTAGTTGTTATTATTGTTCTTTTAGTTTAAATTGTTATTTTAGTTTGTATATAAATTTTTTTAAAGATGAAATTAAATTATTATAATCATTATATTGAAAGGATCTTGAATGGTTTTAATGATGCTATTGAATTGTTTTTGCCATGTGTACAGCCATTGCTGCTGACTTGGTATTAAATCATAAATCAATTAAAACATACAGACATGTATTTTCCCCCCTCATCAGTTTCTGAAGCAGGTTGTTATTATGGTAACTCAATGTGTCTGCATTTGATGCTGTTTTGCATCTCTTTCATGATCTCCTTCTGCTGAATAAACACAAACAGACTGCTATTAATTCTGAAATGCTGTGCAGAATAAACATTGTTTCTTTCTCTCTCTCAGGGAGCGTCTGCTTTGTTCGATATGATCGAGTACTATGAATCCGCTACTCATCTCAACATCTCCAGCAACAAGCACATCGGCACACGCGGCTGGCAGGCCGCCGCACACATGATGAGGAAGGTGAGGCTTGAGTTCTGCTCCGTTCACACTTTACTGACGAGCTGATCTCCTCATGTGTGTGTGTGTGTGTCCAGACGAGCTCTCTGCAGTACCTGGACGCCCGTAACTCCCCGCTGCTGGACCATTCGGCTCCGTTCGTGGCCAGAGCGCTGCGGATCAGTGGCAGTCTGACCGTCCTGCACCTGGAGAACACCGGCCTCTCAGGACGACCGCTCATGCTGCTGGGTAACACTGTGGACATTAACCCTATAAAACATCATCAGATTTGAAAAAGTGTTTCTAAGTGCTTTAAATGGCCTGCATGATAAACAAAAAAACCTGTTTGTCTACCAAAGGGCTTCTGTCATAGTGTGTGCTTTTTAGCATGTAAACTGCCTTTTACGATAACTGTACAAAGGTCCATTTGCAGCTTGTATGAGAGTTTTTCTGTTGAGTATCATGCATCAGGCTTTTTATGCTTTTATAGTTTGATATAGTGAGAATATGAGGAAAAACTTGTCATTTATTCAGAGACTCAAACTGAGCAGGAATATGTAGTTTGGTGCAGATATATGATGAAATTATGATGCTTGTAATTTAAATCAATACGATTTTATACATATAAATGTCAATCATCATTCTATATTTCCAAAAACACGTCTTAGTAAGATATATATATATTTAAATGCTTAGTTTAATGATCAAAACATAAAATGCATATGTAATACAGTAATGATTGAGAGATTAACAAATTAACATGCCATTAAAAGCCTGATGATCATATTTATGACTTTATTTAATTAAAAATAAATGTTTATATATATGATGGATAATCAAGTAAACCTTTAGTCCAGTAATTGTTAATTTTGAAATGACATTACTTGATTAAAAAAATAAAAAAACATAAAAAAATATTAATCGGACAACAAAAGGCATGTGTAGATTTTGTAGAATAGATATTAGAGGCTTTAAAAATGCATGCATCATAGGATATATGTTAACAGTTTTCTCAAAATGAAATGTGAATGACGCAGTTTAAAAGCGGTTTATTTCATACATGTGTTCAGCCACAGCACTGAAGATGAACATGAACCTCAGAGAGCTGTATTTGGCTGAAAACAAGCTGAACGGTCTGCAGGACTCGGCTCAGTTGGGGAACCTGCTGAAGTTCAACTACAACATCCAGATTCTGGACCTGAGGAACAATTACATCCTGGACTCAGGTCTGACCTCGTCCTCTCTCCAGATGTCCTCCGTGTCTCGCTGATTGGTCTCCTGCTTCAGTAGCTTGTTGTTTAACTCTCTGTGTTTGCGTCCGCTCGTTTCCTCAGGGTTGGCGTATATATGTGAGGGTCTGAAGGAGCAGAGGAAGGGTTTGGTGACTCTGGTGCTCTGGAACAACCAGCTCACACACAATGGCATGGGATACCTGGCCGCCGCTTTGGTAAACACACACACACACAACTGTGTCACAAACGTTTCCATGAGAAAATACACATCTTCAGGGCTTATTCTAACCAAGAGCAACACAACGAACACAGCGAAATCGCCAAAACTCACTCTGCAGAGTTATTTGTATGAACCAGTAATTGACTATTCTGCTTATTTACAGACCATTTCTGAAAATGGAAAATATTTGTTGACTTTATAGTTGGAAATAGTGCTGCAAGTTAGATATACCTACATATCATCTACATATCTCCAATAAAAATAAAAAATCAACCTACAGGGCAGAAGAAAATTTAATTTCTGGTCCATAATTAGCATTATTTTGACTTATTATCTTTTATTGTAAAAATTAACACTTGAGCAGGTGTTAAAACTCGAAGTTAAACTTGAAATAGAAATATTTTGTAACATTATAAATATTTATGTTCACATTTGATCAATTTATTTATTTGTATCCATGTTGGATAAAAGTATTAACTGAATAAAAGTATTACAATATTTCAGTTTCCACAAAAAATATTGTGCATCACAGCTGTTTCCAACACTGATAATAATCAGAAATGTTTCTCGAGCAGTAAACCATCATATTTTCATGATTTCTGAAGATCATGTGACACTGAAGACTGGAGGAATGATGCTGAAAATACAGCGGAGCATCACAGAAATAAATTACACTTTAACAGAGATTCACACAGAAAACAGCTGTTTTAAATTGAAATAATATTTCACAGTATTACTGCTTTTAAATAAAAGAATGCAGCCTTGATGAGCTTAAGAGTCTTCTTCCAAAAGACCGTAGTGAACAAAAGACTATTCTCTTTAGCCTCATGGTATAATGACCCATAATGGAGCACATCCAGCCCAAACACACGAGATGAGCTCAGCTCGTTCACTCAGATGCTCATTAATACTGTGCATGTCTGCCAGCTGCTGACCATGCAACGCTCAGGTTTACGTGTGTCCTGCCGTCGTCTTGTTAATTAAGGACAAAACACACACACACATACATTCTCACAGCCTTGTGTTTAATGCACTGCAGTCCGTGCTGGTCTTCGCTTGTATCATGAAAATCTCTCACTGCAGAGTTAATCCACTTTCAGTGTCTTCCACCTCTCTCTGCGTTTACCGATCCGTCTCGTGTGCTCTCTGTTGCTGTAGCCTTTCACTCAGAGTTTGGAAACGCTGAACCTCGGTCATAACGCAGTGGGGAACGAAGGAGTGCACAAACTAAAAGACGGACTCATAGCGAACCGCTCCATCCTCCGGCTGGGTCTGGCCTCCACCAAACTCTCCTGTGAAGGTGAGATCGGGGACGAAGTGTGAAGCTACTGTCATGTAAATAATGAGTTAGTTTCTTCTAATGCAAAGTTTAGAGATGGGCTTGTGATAAGCGTGTGTGAATGTGTGATAGGAGCGGTGGCTATCGCTGAGTTCATCGCTGAGAGTCCGAGGATCCTCCGGCTGGACATGCGTGAGAATGAGATCAAGACCGGAGGCCTCATGGCTCTCACGCTCGCATTTAAAGTCAACACATCGCTGCTCCGACTCGACCTGGACCGAGAGCCCAAGAAAGAGACGGTGAGCGCTTGTTACATGGGAAAGGATTTCCCTGCATGTGTTTACATTTATTCTGCTACTGTAACTCTTAACATGTCACAACGTGGGTTTATTCGGACGTTACTTTCCATTATCATTAGATTCGTTTCCTGATCCTTTTTTTTTTTATCTTACAGCATACAATGTTCATTAAAAGTGTAAGGTCATATAAGACCATTTTAATGGAGTTTAAGACTCTTTATAAATCATGAATGCTCATTGAAGTCTTCTTGTAGCCTTCTTTATATATTTAAATAAATGTAAATATTGCTGTTTATTACAGTATGATGTTATATCGATGTAAATATATTTAAATTAAAAGTTATATATTAGTATATAATATTTACTGATTTTATATTAGTCAATAGAGTCAGTTCTACTTTAAAAGCAGGACATTACACTACCATTCAAATGATTGGGGTCAGTAAGTATTAAAAAACTAAATTAATAAAGACTTACTCAGCGAGAACACATTACATTTATCAAATATGACAGTAATGTCATTTATAATGTTACAAAAGATTTCTATTTCAAATAAATGCTGTTCTTTTGATCTTTCTGTTCATCAAAGAATACTGAAAAATGAAATGTATCACTGTTTCCACAAACATATGAAACTGTGTTCAACATTGATGATGATCAGAAATGTTTCTTGAGCAGCAGATCCTCATATTAGAATGATTTCTGAAGATCATGTGACACTTAAGACTGGATGATGCTGAAAATACAGCTGTGCATCACAGAAATAAATTACAGTTTGCTATATATTCGCATCTATTTTTAAATTGTAATAACATTTCTGTATTTTTGAGCAAATAAATGCAGCCTTGGTGAGCACAAAAACATTTAAAAGTCTCCCCAAACTTTTTAATCCATACTGTATACATATATATATATATATATATATATATATATATATATATATATATATATATATATATATATATATATATATATATATATATATATATATATATATATATATATGCAATAGATTGGATACATTTGTTTCATTAACTAGACTTAATTATATGCCTCACTGTTCATTACATGCATGAACTTTTCATTGCATAACTGCACGCTATCTGTGTTTGTCTTACAGGTGAAGAGTTTCATTGAGACACAGCGCGCCCTGCTGGCAGACATTCAGAACGGCTGCAAGAGGAACTTCATCCTGGCCAAAGAGAAGGAGGAGACGGAGCAGAAGATGAGGCTGTCGGTTTCAATGGCCGAGATCGCCACTGAGGACCAAACTCAAGAGGATGAAGATGCGTCTGCTGAGAAAATCGAGGAAGAAAACCCCACAGATCAGGGAGACGCAAACGATGAGGGCAGTGTATTTGACAGCGAAGAGGTCAAAGATCAAAAACCGACCCTACAAGACGACTCGGACTCTGACACCGAGGATGAGGACGCAGTGGAGGAGCCGAAAGCTTCTGCAAACACCACACCTCCCATAGAGATTCCTGCAATAAACGCCTGTACGGCCGTGGCCTCGACGCCTCCTCCACCAGGATCTCCAGCGAGAATTACAGTGACCGAAGCCAGCCCTGTCTCCGGATCCCCAGCATCTCCTGGACGCTGCATTTCAGTGTCTAGCCCTGGCAGAGGACGCAAAATCTTTATGGTAACCCGTGTGGAAAGCCCTCCGGAGCAGCAACAGATGAATGCATTTGGGAAAGGCGTCAGCGAGAGGGCGGCAGAGAGCCAAACTCCCACACAAACTGATATCAAAGCACCTTTAGATGCACCATCAAACCAAAAAGCATCTGAGCTCAGCACGTTAACATCACATGCAGAAACAACACCAGCACCTGTTCAACCGCTCAACGTGTCTTCACATGATGAGCAGGAGAATACGAAGGAGTCTTCACCAACAGGAATGGCACAGGAACCTTCTACGCCGTCTGAAAGCCAGAAGGACGCCATCCTTGCCGATCACTTGATTGTAGATACAAACATAGAAACATCGCACAATGTAAGCGAGACGTGTTCTCACACGGAGCAGAAACGGGACACACAGCCATCAGTTTCAGGACAATCCCGAGATCCCGAGACGCTAAAGCCAAAGGTCGCACCATGTCCAGAACAGCTGGGGGAAGTTCATCCAGGTGCTAACGGAGGAGAACGAGTGCAGTCAAGTGAGCAGCAACAGGCCACTCACGAACCCCTCGATGAGGACGACTGTGCCCGGGCGGGATCTCCTGACCAGATCTCCACAGAAGAAGCTGAAGGTCATCCGGCTGGGAGTATGGGAACAGCGCTGCCCAACGGGCTCAAGCCAGAGTTTGCCTTTCACCTGCTCGAACCCGAGGGACCCAAACCAGCCAGCTGCATTATGGAGCATGGTGAGTTACACTGGGCCACCTCATCTTCCACAATATCGGATTCAATTACATTTACATTTACTCTTTATACCAATGTATACTAGGGCTGTGCAAAAAATCGAATGCGATTTTCATGCAAATCTCATCAGTAAAGACGCTCCTGTAATAAGAAGTATATCTCCAGCACATGCGTTCAGATCAGAGTTGCCAGATTTTCACAACAAATATTGCCCAGTTGCTTCTCAAAACTAGTCCAAAACTAGTCCACCGCGCTTCCAGAAGGTTCCGCGATAAAAAATTGCTACCCGGGGTTAAAATATAAGTTTTTTAGCAGGGTTGCCTTTGTAAAATTCGCACCCGCGGACATGAAAAACAACCACAGACTTGGCAACACCGGTTGGCATTTACTACACCAAGCCGTAATTCACTGACAGTCTACACAAAATCGATGTTAAAATCGCAGGCGATTCTTTGTCGATTTTGAAAACTATTTTGTGTTAGTTGTCGGTAGACTACGGCTCTGTGTAGTAACTGCCGCTCCACCTGAACCAGTGTTGCCAAGTCTGCGGTTGTTTTTCATGTCCGTGGTTTGAAGCAACCCCAATACCAATAACGTGATATTTAGCCCCTAAAATGTGTGTTTTACCAGGGAAACCCTTCCAAAAAATGTATATTTTAACCTCGGGAAGCAATTTTTATTGGGGAACCTCCCGGAAATGCGATTGGACTACTTTTGGACTAGTTTTAACAAGCAACTTGGCAGGATTTGTTGTGAAAACCTGGCAACCCTGATCTGAACGCACGTGCTGGAGATATACTTCTAAGTACAGGAGCATCTTTATATGTGTGGGGGTGTAACGGTTTGTTTGTCACGGTTCTGCAGTCACCGTTTTGGTACGGTTCAGATGTGTTATGTTCAGGGGAATTACTATATTGTTAAATAGAAATAAAGAAAATAAGAACAAATTGTCTAATTACAAGCAAAAGCACAAATTAATACAATAAAGCAAATATACTAATAAAATAATCAGGGTTTTTATGTAGGTCTAACACTCGTTTTAGGTACAGGGATTGAATAAAGTAATCAAATGTAAAATAAAATTGCATGTTTGACTGTATAAATTAGAGCCTGACCGATACAGGTTTTTGGGGCCGAAACCGATATTAGGGAGTAAAAAAAAGTCTGATTTTGATATATCAGCCGATATTCATTGTGTGTATGTTATTGTAGACAGTAGATACAAACACTTCCCATTCGACTGTATATAGAATACAGTATATATGGCAATAAAAGCAACAATGTTTGTCCGTGACAAGTAATGTACAATGCTATGCCATAATAATAACATGTTTGTTCATCAGGCGGATTCAAACCGATAATACCATGAATTTTTGAGTCTTTCTGAGTGATTCATGAACTAGCTCCATAATGCGATTATTCAAAAATAGAAAATGAATCAGTATTGCAATGTTTTATATTTAACTACACATTTAATATTGAGACTGATATCATGCAGGGCATTGTTTGAATCATTTTTATTCAGAAATGCTGATTTAGGTAAAGATTCATCAAACCGAAATGTATTAGTCTTTCGGAGTAATTCATGAAAAACACCGGTCCAGTTTCTGTATATTTATATAGTGAGTCATGCTTATTCGTAAAAGTTCAGAGTTCATTCATTTGAAGATTCATCACACCGATTCAAACCGATAACATCTGAATTTATGAGTCATGAATAGTGAATCAAGAATAAACTGGCTCATTTTCTATATATCATATATTATTATATTATGTATTATAATTTGTGATTCTTTGGGGGTTAATAATGAAGAAATACATACTCATAACAGTAATTGTCTTGTGAATCAGACTATGCTGGTCACATTGTACGTTTTTTTGCGTGCAGCTTGTGAAGACGATTAAATAGAAAGAAGTTTTTTTGCTATTAATGCCTGTTCACGCCAAGGCTATTATTAGACACACCGTGAAATTAACTAATTTAAATCTCTCTGCTGAACATTTTTGTTGGTTTGAACAAGTGTTTACCTTGTAGTATTTGTTTGTTTCATCGTATCACATGCTAAGCTCAAATATTGATGCTTTTGCATCGTTTAGTCGTATTGGACTAAGCTGTGAGCAAGAATTTATGAATATAATGAAAGCACAACGACACATGTGATATTATAGTGATTTTGAGCATGCAGTGAATGATTCGGTGTGTGTGTGTGTGTGTGTGTGTGTGTGTCAGTGAGCGTGACCGCAGAGCTGAGCTGTGGGCAGGATTTAGAGGAGCTTCTCCTTGATGCCAGTCTGGACACCAGCAGAGATGCACCATAATGCTGTAACCAAGGTAATGCAAGGAAATTCCCATGTTTCTGAAGGAATACCTGGAATTATAAGTCAGGTAAAATTAACCCTTAACCCGTCTTTGTCTGTTCTCAGGATCCACACATGCAGAGAGAATCAGAAGGGCCGGTTTGTTCTTGGCAACATGGCATTCGCTCATATTCCTCGGGTCTCTTTTTCATGTCTTTTCCACTAATTTTCCAATCGTTGCATCAGAACACAGAGGACTCCCCTTCCCTCCAGTGTCCAACTTTGATTGAAATTAGGAAAATCTCTTCTGCGATTTAAACATTTGCCGTAAAGTTATACGTTCGCACAGTTACCAAAGACGCACAAGCAGAGAAACACACACACACTTGCTAACCGGCGACCTTCTTCTGTTCCTCCCCGTCACGCTGTCGACTGCCCCCTGGTGGACTGGAGGCTGTAATGCAGCACAGAGACTGACCGGCTGAAACACGCGAAGACATTTCATTGGTTTTGGCTTTGCGATACGGTCACACTGTTTGATGAGAGCGTCATTGCGTGTCTCTGTGTGTGTGCTTGTTGTTATTAAAGTCTCGTTAACACAAAAAAAGACTTGAGATCTGCTTTCCGTTGGTTTCTGCTGCTCAGGAATCGGTCAAAACACTCACTTCTGATCTCAGATCTCACCAGGTTCCCTTCATCAACCAGCCTCCGAAACCTGCAGGAACGTGTGGAACAATTTAGCGAGTCATCTGAATGATTCGGACATCTGAACGAAGCTGTACGCTTTTCACGCTCTTTTACTATCTCAAACACTCATTCTGTCTTCCATCGGTAAATCCCTGTGCGTCTCCGTACGTACCCATCCGAAGACAGGACAAGACACGTTTGCCTTTAAACCTTTTTTCAGCTCTTTATTCTGGCTGCTTGGCTGAATCAGTTTGTATTTATTTTAAACAACCCGAGTCTGTTGTGTGATTTTATTTTATTATTATTTTCCTCTTCATTTCCCCCTCCTTTTTTTTTTTTTTTTTTTTTTTAAAGCTAACCCTTTTTGTGGGATTTTCCCCCTTTGGTGGTGTATATTTTCATATTCTATAAAGAGCAAATATTAAGTTTAAAGTTTTCCTATTTTGATTGGTGGGGGGTTGGGAAAGGTATTGATTTATATAAATAGGGCTGGAGCTCTGGGAGAGTATATGATATAAACGGGGCAAGAAATGAAGGCAGTAGGAGTGCCGGAGCACAAGACATCATGAAGAAAACACTACGCTTGTGTGAAGCTGCTGCCGCTGGAGACACTAGAGACGACACTTTACCTCGAGAGACGTCGCCATCGTCAGACTAACGTGTGATTCTAGGGCAAACGAGAAGCTTGTGAGATCTTGAGCTGATCAGTGTAGTACTTTCCACCATTCCAGGCTTCTGTGGTTGGTGCTTTTCAGTCTCTCTCTCTCTCTTTCTCTCTCTCTTTAACGTCTGGTTGATGTCGACTCTGACGTCTCTCTGCCAGGCTTCAGAGAAGCTTTGCATCTACATCCAGATCGTCTTTGACCTTGAAATCAACACTTCTGTGCTGCTCCCCAACCCGATGTTTGTAATGCTTTATTTTTAGTCATTTTTAAAATTACCTGTTAAATTAATCCAACTGTACTGGTAAAAACAAAGAGATGTGTACGGCTTTTCCCTCTCAAATAAATGCATGTAATGACAAAAACAGCACGTGTGGTTTTTATAAAACACCTTTCCTAATTGCACCTGTTTGACATTGGTTTTGATATATGAAGTAATTATTTAAAAGTAAAAAGTGTGAGTGGATGAAGCCATTTTTAGCTTGAATGCAGTAGACTTTATAGTTATTGCATCTTTATAGCAGTTATCTAAGATGCTTAATAATGCATTTCAGTGTTTCTTGCAGTCTCTTTGTAATTATTTGTGAAATTTAGTAGCAATTGCAGCGTTGTTCCTATGTTTCCCTCCAACATAATTTAATAATTAAATCAAAGCTGTGTATAAAATAGATTATTGGACTATGTTTCTCAAGAAAATGTTATTTAAAAATATTAATAGTTAGGTAGTTATTAAGTTTAGGTATGGGGACCTAATATATGATCATGCATGAAATAAATGCTTTTTAAGTATAAACCGCTAATATGATAGTAATATGCATGCTATTTAATAGTGAGAATTGGCGCTTAATCGAGTGTTAAAAAAGTAAAATATTGCTTATCACTTTGTAATTAATTGTGAAATTGAATAGAAATTTCGTTTCAGAAAAAAAATACTAATTATTATTATTATTATTTTTATTATTATTTCAGTGTAGTTGTATGCTGTTGTTCCTAACGTTTTCTTCATCCTCTGTTCTTTTAAAGTCCTGAAAGGTTGTCATCCACTTGTGTTGATCAAAGCAGCAACTTGCACACTGATTCCTGTTAGTCATTAAGATCAGAGTATTAGTCATTTCCCACAATTACTGATCAACAGCGGGTAAATGTTAAATCTGAAGCGTGTGGTCTGCTGGTAGTTCAGTGCTTTTAAGAGCCACTCTCTTGTCAGACTGGATGTGACGTGTTAGTTTTCTGCCTCGAGTTCTCTGTCAGAGCTGTGTGAGGAGGATTCCCTCAGACGCAGAGAGTTCAGTTTTTTTCTGTGAATGTGAGCGAGCCGCTTCTGCTTCCTCACGTGACCGCGCTTACAGAGCGAGCGCGCGCTCTTCCACTCTGGACTCTGAAGACTCTCTGGAGCGCGCAGGATCTTAAACAGGTACATGTTGATCTTGATTAATACTCCAGTCTGACTTTTTGAGAAATTTTGCGTTTTTACAATATAGTGTTATTCTGAATGCAATATAACTAAAATATAATATGACTTCTCCCTCAGAATTCCAAGTTTACATATCCACGTTTTTACTTTTTTTCCTCAGAATTATGTTTACTTTACTTTAGTTTGTTTACTTTATATCCCATAATAATAACGTGTTTGTTCATTTGAAGATTGATCAGGCTGATTCAAAACGATAACACCTGAATGTGTTTGTTTGTTTTTTAATCATATCCCAGTTTTGACTTTTTTCCTCCTCAGAATTCTGAGGTTTTTGTTGTTGTTGTTTACATAGTTGAAAAATAAGTTGTTCTTCCTTTTTGCATAACTTTAACAACCATTATATTAAAATACTTAGTTGTCAAGTACTTTTTGAACCATAGATAGATAGATAGATAGATAGATAGATAGATAGATAGATAGCAAATGTTAGGGCAATTAAGCAAGTGTTTAATTGTCATAAAGATAAAGCCACAATGAAATCGTTGGTGTATGTGAACCTGTGGATCTGTTAAGCACATAATAAGTCATAATTAATGTAGCTGTTTAATCAGTGTGAAGTCTTCACTGTCTCTCCATCCAGTCCAGGCTCGAGCACTTCATCATGAAAGCTGTGTGTTTTCTCCAGTCCTGGGCTTTTACTGTAGTTCAGGTCAGAGTGTCTCAGACAGAGATATGTGTGGATTCGTACAGTCTGAATGTGCTGAAGTCCTGATCGAGCTCATGGCAACCGAGTCCATCTCTGACACTTAGTATTCAGCTCCACTCAGTGTTAGTCTACAGCAAACAGCAGAGAAACCATCACTGTAATGTGAGGAAACCAGTGCACATGTGATTGAATCAGAGAGGTTTAATCCTTGTGTGAGGGTGGAGATCAGCGTATACAGATGAGTCATGTTCACCGAAAACATTTCATAATCAAGTCATGTGTGTTTTAATCATTTGTTTAGAATCAGATTCCTGAATTAATCACTATCTAATCAGTCTGATGCATATGCAAAAAAAAAAAAAAAAAAAGAACCCCCAATTTTTTACATTGTAATACGAAAGTAATTGCAACTTTTTCTCTTGCAGTTGACGGTTTCTTCATAATTGCGAGTTCATATCACATTTGAGTTTTTATGTATTTTATTTATTTTTTTATTCTGAGTTTACATCTGTTTGCTTTTTGGGAATTTTCATATTGCAGGCCTTTTTTTAATCTCTGAACTCTGAGATTATATGTTATAAATGTTTTTTTCTATGCATTTTCAGTTTAAATTCTGGCTTTATTTATTTTTTTATTTTTTATTCTGAGTTTACATCTAGTAATTTTTTATTTTCTCATTATTGTGAATTGCTTTTTAGAATTCTGTCAATTTTGTATTTTTTTTAATTCTGAGTTTATATCTTGCAGTTTTTTCCCCCTTCCTAACATCCATTTCCTAACATCTAAATAACAATTTATAGGGTGAATAGTGGTAAAGTGGGACACTTTCTGATAATTTATATTCTGCATACTTTTTTATTATGATCCAAATGTCTTAGCCGCTCATATGATACTATTCTAAATAGCTTAGGTGCTCTACTATACTATAGACAATAAAAAAGAAAGAAAAATTAAACACCGAATGGATGACTCTTCCTCAAACACACAATGACCCCAAACCACACTTTTCAAGGCGCTACTGTCAAACTGGGACACTTAAAACACATTCAGTTGTTATTCAAGTGTAGGCCTTATAAATTAAATACACCATAACAATATAAACAACAACAACAATAATATAAACATCACTTTTTTTAAGAAGGGGTGCAGGTACAGCAAATTCAACCAACCCCCTCCCTCGCCTGCCCTCCAATTTTATATTGGGTTAAATTTATTTCATACAAATTTAAAAAAATAAAATAATAACCTTCATTAACAGAGAGAGCTGAGATTTTTTTATATCTTAAGTAACCCGCTCTGTCTAGTCTGTCGGTCTCCGTGTCCTCTTTGCTTTGCGATTATTCTGTGCGTGAGAAAATGGATGTGTGGCGTGATAGCGTGTGAAAAGTGTTAATTGCGTGTGTCTCACGGTGAAGGCTTGAGAGCTGGCGTAGTTTAAGTCAGTCTTTGTTGAAATATCTAGCTAACTAACTAAATGTATGAGGGACATATAAAAAGGTAACTCAATTCCTCCATTAGAATGACTTGAATGGCTGTACCAGTTTTCCAGTAATACCCTGTCCCAATTTAACAATATGCTATTGGCAAACTGGGACAGTGTCAAAGTCGCATAAAAAAAACCCAAGAAGATTAATATGAATGTGATTTTTAAAAATTCTGATTCACCATTACTTCCTATAACAAAATATGTAACAATTATAAATGATCCATGAGTTGTTTTATTTTTATAACCTTAACATTATTTACCCCTGAATGCTATGTCATTTTACTTACCATCACAGTTCACTGCGAGGTTGTTGAATATGATGTGCCACACCCCGGAAGTGATGTCATAGACACAGAATTTTTATTTAATTTTTATCACATAATTGTTACTGATGAGCTCAGTGTTGATTTTTAGTTAAAAAAAAACATATCCATGTAAAGATATAAATTATTTAGCTTAACTGTCCCACTTTACCAGTATTCACCCTATATATTTTTTGTTTGTTTGTTTGCTTGTATTTTGGAATTTAAAATTTACATCTTGTAATTTTGAGTTTTTCCTTTTTAATTATTTTTTTTTTACATTTTGCAGTCTTTTCTTTGCAGAATTCCTCTCACAATTCTGCCTTTTTTTATCTCTCTCTCTCTCTCTCTGAATTCTGATAAGTTTAAATCTCACACTTATGACATTTTCTTTACATTTTACATTTCACAATCTTCTCAAAATACAGTGTCAAAAAAGCGTCCACCAGTGCATAAAGTTTTCGTACATTCCTGGATTAAACGGTGTCTTTAAATCGATCCTTGCTTGTTATTGTGCAGGTGTGATGGTGAGGATATCCAGCTCTTTCTACATGTTCCTGCTGGTCTTTGCCTTGGGCTTCCTCGTGTTTGAGATTGTAGTCGGCCAGATTTGCAGATCTCTCCTCATCGCGGTGGACAGCTTCCACACGCTCTATGTTTCCATACATCTGGCTCTATCATCCCGTCCAGACGTCTGTGCTCCTGGAGCTCCGGGCTCTCTCTGTGTGGAGGACTACAGAAGGATGCGTCTCAAACCCTTCGGCGTCCTGCTCTCAGCTCTGCTCTTGGCCTCTCAGTGTGTCTCCATCAGTCTGGAGATCCTCACACATCTCGTCCAGCCTGAACCCGTTCAACACCCGCTCCTGTCCACTGTGGTTGGAGGAACTAGTCTGATATTCAATGTCCTTGTGTTGGCCTGCAGCAGAGGGACTGATGGAGCTGCTGATGGGATCAGCAAGAGTCTGGTGCGAAACGACACCCATTCTACATTTAACCCTGAAGCCTCTAGTGATCTGGATCCAGAAGGAGCAGAGTCACCAAAGTCCAGCATCTCTGATCCAGTTCAGTCCAGTCCTTGTATCTGTGGAAGTGCTCAGGGAATCATTCAGCATTCAGAGCCACTTCCAGAAGAACCGCGTCGCTCCGCCTGCACTGAACCCACCGGTGACCGCAAGTTCATTTAAGACCATACAGATCTACATGCATATTAGTAAAATGTGTGAATCTGTGATGCTCCGCTGTATTTTCAGCATCATTCCTCCAGTCTCCAGTGTCACATGATCTTCAGAAATCATGGAAATATGATGATTTAATGCTCAAAAACATTTCTGATTATTATCAATGTTGGAAACAGTTTGTGCATTATACGTGTCTTTACTGTGACTTTTGATCAATTTGGTGCATCATCGCTGAATAAAATTTACATAATGTGCAGCATAATTATTTTCAACATTGATAATAATCATATTACGATGCTTTCTGAAGATCATGTGACACTGAAGACTGGAGGAATGATGCTGAAAATACACAGAGATAAATTACAGTTCATAAGAGAAAACAGCTGATGATAATATTTCACAGTCTTACTATTATAACTATTTTTTTTATTTAAAAATGCAGCATTAATGATCAGAAGAAACTTCTATCAAAAGCAATAAAAAAATAAAATACAATAATTTCAAACTTTTGACTAGTAATATATTTTGCAAAATAGCACTAAAAGTGGTTCTTTGGCTCATAATCATACAGAGGAACCACTTTGAGTGCTACATAGCTCCTATATCTTTAAAGATGGTGCTATATAGCCATTACAGGTTCTTCATAGTTGCTATAGCACTTAATTAAGTCAAGTCTGCTTTGTCAATTCTTCCACATGTACAGTACATACATAGAGAATCCAAATTGCATTACTGTCAGACCTCCGGTGCATACAGATAACACTAACAGTAATGATCGTGAACCAAAGAACCACTTAGCAATGCTATAAGTACTATCATAAAGAACCGCTGAAGAACCACATGTCTTGTGTGTGTGTGTGTGTGTCTACAGAGATGTCCATATGATTGCTTAATTTCAACATGTCACAATATATATATAATTTGCTGGTTTTTAACCCGTCAGTTTCCCGGTGTGCTCATGAACTCATGGGCTCCATCGCCGTGGTCCAGGATCTTCTGGGTTCAGTGCTGGTTCTGTGTAACGGTCTGGTTCTCCTGCTGTCTGCAGCACACTGTCATCGGCCTCACTCCGACTGTCATCTGCTGGTGTATCTGGACGCTGGGTTGTCCTCGGTGTGTGTGCTGGTGTTGTTGACCGTGGCTCTGCCGAGGCTGTGGCGCTGTGGGCTGCTGGTGCTGCAGGCGACGCCGCTGCATGTGTCCGTGGCTCAGGTGCGGCGGAGGATCACACGAGTCCCAGGTGTGCTGTCTGTCCACGAGCTGCACGTGTGGCAGCTGTCCGAGGCGCTGCTGGTGGCCACGCTGCACGTGCACTGTCCGGCCGAGCTGAACGCAGCGCAGTGCACAGATGTGATGGAGAGGATCACAGCAGCGCTGAACGCTTTCGGCATCAAACACTGCACCGTGCAGCCGGAGCTCAGCCGGAGCGCCGCCACAGCCTGCAGTCTGCGCTGTGGTCAGGAGTGTGTGGACAAGCTCTGCTGCTCCCCTCGAGAGGAACAGGAGGAGTCCTGCTCTCCAGCGCCGGGCAGTGGTGATCAGATCACAGATGTGGTTATTCAGAGCACGTACCTGTGATGATCAAAGGCTCATGGGATGCCCATCTTCCACGAGTTGATTTGTGACCCTTGATCACAAACCAGTCTTAAGGGTCAATTTATTTTATTTTTTTCATCGAGATAAATTCATGAAAAGATCTTTCCATTGATGCATGATTTATTATAATCGGACAATATTTGGCTGAGATGCAACTAAAAAAAAAAAAAAAAAATCTGGAATCTGAGGGAGCAAGAAAATCATCTTTAAAGTTGTTTAAATTAAGTCTTCAGCAATGCATACTACTAATCAAAAACTATATTTACGGTAGGAAATTTACAGCAAATCTTTATGGAACATGATCTATACATAATGTCCTTATGATTTTTAACATAAAAGAAAAATGGATCATTTGTATCATTGGCTATTGCTACAAATATATGTGCTACTAATGACTTGTGCTTCAGGGTCAGATCAGATTATTTAGGCTTTTAAGGGCCTCTTGCTTTTTCATGCACTTGTCAAGTTTGAGTTTTTTTTCTTTTCTTTTCAGACCAGTGGAAAGAAAACATCCAGAATATATATTTTTTTCCCATATATATATATATATATATATATATATATATATATATATATATATATATATATATATATATATATATATATATATATATATATATATATATATTTTGTCAATAGATGTCCATTACAATAAATGTTTTAAAAGCTGTTTTCTCAAAGTGATTTTCTCCTACACTGACATTTGTAGACCCCCCAATTGTGATAATATATTGTTTTCCGGCTGTATGTCCTGAATTATAGAGTGAAAATAAATGACATTCTCAAAATTGATGTCAGTAAATAAATACAAATTTTAAAACCGACTTAACTCAGTGTTTAGATTTTTGTACAAGAAATGTATGCAAATTAATACCTATTTCATTAAATAATTTTTAAACCGCAAAAATGAATAGAGGAGGATCTTGCGCTTGGTTCCATTCACATGTAACAAGACTTTCAGTCAGAAATATAACCCATCATACAAATAGAATCCAAAAAAATGCCTTTTTTTTTTTTTTTGCAGTGTTCAATACATATAATATGTTTTAAATGGTTATTTATATACGTGACTGTAATGGCAGGAAAAAACAATGTAGATGATGTGAAAGAAAAAAAACAAAAACAAATAAAAATTCAGAGTATACTGCTATGTTTTACAGGAATGTTATTACAGCTGTTGAGCAAGGCCAGAGCATCCAGGTGTATGTGATGAGGGATGGATGTCCGATACTTTATAACATATACACACATGCAGAGTTAGTGTTAATGAACCTTTTTAATGAAGAATATTACTTCCATGATGTCATGCAAATAGCAAAAGCTTAAACTTGTTGAAACGCAGAAACGTTATTTTATTTTTAGACAGATGATCTCGCAAAACTCAAAACCCAACTCAAGTGAGGTCACTAGTGATTATGTTTTGCTGTTGTACCTTATCTAATTAAAGTTGAGAAATATGCCTGCTTACGTGAAGATTCCTCTAGGGCGCGTTACTAATGTTGCATGACAAAAACGGGCACTAAGTATTAAAATGATTGTGGATTAGGTGTCTGATGGGAATGTTATTGTTTGTAGCCTCTGTCTTTTTTCTCTTATCTTTTATCTTTTTTATGCAAACAATCAACAAAGAATAAGCTCTATCTAAAATTAAAAAAAACGAACTAGGCATTGATTGCATTAAAAACACACGTCTTTTCCTCGAGAAGAAGGAGCGCTTGATGCTTCTAGGTTAGTTTGAGGACCTTTATTCTGAAAGTCGGGTGCGCCTTTCACTTCCGCAGGAAATATTGCGTGACAACTTCCGCTCGTCTGCCGTTTCCTCACCACGGCTAGTGAACTAAACAGCTTTTTTATTATGAAGTTAATATTAACACCTTCTTAAAAACACGATAAACTCTGAACGCTTTGCTTCAAAAGCGAAGATCATGGCGAGGATTGGAGACATCATTCATCTTAACGTCGGGGGGAAAAGGTTTTGTTTTAAACCAAACTACATCCTGCTCGAAACAAGCAAAACAACTTATAAACATTAGCATTTCTTACCCTATAATGATGCTTTAGGCTATCTATCTTTATAACAACTAGTCTGCAGTAGTGTTTTAGTGTTGTTTTTGACTTAACTTACTGTAAATATAGATTAATAAACATCTGCACACCTTTACACGGAACTCTGTCGTGTTCTGGATGGGTGAAAATGATTTTTTCCTTCTTTTTGGCTAAATGTTTTGTTGTTTTTCCGTCTGAATGAATAAACACAGGTTCAGTTCCTCCAGACAGACTCTGACATGGGTTCCTGACTCGTTCTTCTCAAGGTTTGTGTGCTTTAGATCATGCACTAGAACAAACCTCTGCAACTTTTAATGGATATTGACAATTTTAAGAGCTTTTAACTTAAATTAGGTTTAATTAATAATAACTGATATGTAATATATAGGCTTGTTTTTTGGAATAATTCTTATAAGAACTGAAACAATAAATGCATGTGTGTGTTTAATACTTCTAGTTTACTAAGTGGACGGATATCAACCCTGAAAGATGAGACTGGAGCGGTAAAGTTTATTATACATTATATACTTGCTAATAATACTAACACACAATCTTTTCGGAAATGTTTCATGCAGCCCAATGTTTGTCTGTCTTTAGATTTTCATTGACAGAGATCCGTCTCTGTTTGCTCCTATTCTCAACTTCCTGCGCACCAAAGAGCTCCACCCCAGGCGAGTCTGTGTTTTGTAAAGGAGATAATTTAACACTGTCTTATTTGGTTTTAAATGGCATAACTCTGTTTTGGCTGACAGGTCTATAGATGTGCGCTTATTGATGCACGAGGCAGAGTTCTATGGGATCACGCCGCTGGGTGAGATCAGGCTGTTCTGGGATCATTCTGATGCTTTTGAGACACTTGCATGTTGATTAGATGGTGGTTTCTCCTCTAATCGTGTCTTTATCTCCTCCGCAGTGCGTAAGCTGCAGCTGTGTGATGAGTTGGATCGCTCCTCCTGCGGGAACGTGTTGTTCAACGGCTATCTGCCTCCGCCAGGTACACAACAAACCCTGAGCTCAGAGACAAAGTTCAGCTCTACTTTAGACAGACTGCATGATTCAGAGAGACTCGTTTGGTGTGTGCATGCAACCATTCCTCCATTCTATTCAAGCAATCCATTTAAAAAAATCGGTAATAGAAGCAATAAACCACTTTCAAAATCATAATAAAACATGAATCTATTAAGACTTTAAAAAAGCTATGATTTAAATAGATATATGCGGTGCAGGTTTAATATTTGTGCATGCGTACAGTAAGTGTGTGTGTCAGAGCGGATCCATTCACAGTAAATGCTGCTCCGCACACACTTTTATCGTCTGACAAGGTGGCTCTGCACTCTCTGTCTTTTTATTTTTTAATACTTTTCAAGTCGACTGGTTTGAAATAAACAAGAAATCTCTATTTGAGGATTTTTGCATCACAATGAAACACCTGAAGCGCGGCTTACTTCATTACACGGAGACGTGAAATGCTTGGCGTTCCTTCCCTGCTTCATAGTGACACTTTTCCAGATTCTCAGAAAATAATTCTTGCTTTTGTGTTGAAACTGGAATCAACACGATGTGACTCCTTTGAAAGCGGCTGCTATAATTGCAGCTGACCTCTAGATGTCACTGTTGACATTGTCATCTGGGAACGCAACATGTGTTATTTCATCAGATCTGTAAGGCGAATCATTAAAAAAGCAACGCAAATCCAGAAGAATACAGTGATATATTTTTAAATATAACTTTTGATCATGATTTTAAAGTTAGAAGCTTGGACCCTTGCTCTGAGTTTCCATGTTTTGATGTTCACATATCACATTGGCTTTTCTATCATAATGAAATTGCCAAAGATTAAGTGGAGATTTAACCAAATGAGGATTAGATTGTGCAGCCTCTAATTTATTCTTCATCTTGTGCTGGTGTTTGTTATAATGCGTAAAGTACATTAGCTCTATTGTTTATAATACATTTTGTATTTTAACAGTTTTGTTTAATAAAACCCATGATAACTTGCTTTTGATACTTTATTTGATCTAATTATTATTGCCTCATTGCTATTAAATATGTATTTTAAGTCATTTCAAAGGCTATTGTTCACTTAATTATAATTATCTGATTGCTCGATTAATCGTCAGAATAATCGACAGATTGCTCGATTACAGAACTGATGGTTAGTGACGGCTGATTGTGTGTCACAGTGTACCCGGTGAAGCGCAGGAACAGGCACAGTGTGGCAGGAGCCCAGCTCCGGGGGCCGGTGGAGAGGGCCCCTGTGAGGAGGAGTAACACAATGCCTCCGAACCTGAGCAAAGCTGCTCTAGAGGAGAGAGCCACAGGTCTGCCTTCATCTAGAGAGCCTTTCACTATTCTATCCTACTCTTATTTTCTCTGCTCTTCTTCTTCATTGCATTCCACTTTACTTAATTCTGTTCTATTATATTCTGCTGAGATTTACATTTGCCAATGAATTTTTTTTTCTATTATGATAATTTACTTTGGTTTGTTCTATTCTGTTATTTTCTATTATACTGCACTCTTATTTACTCTGATTTATTCTGTTTTGTTTTCTATTTTATTCTACTCAGTTCTGCTCTATTATATTCTACTGTACTTGGTTCAGCTTATTTCTACTGGTTTATTCTATTATTTCAAATACTATAACTCCGTTATTATCTGCTTGCTTCAGTTTTATTTCACGCAGTTTCTATTAATTTCTGCTCTGATTTTATTCAGTTCTATTGTACTCCGTTTCAGTATGGTTTATTCTGTTATTCTCTATTTTAGTCTGATAGTTTCTACTGTGATTTTTTCTGTTTTACTCTACTAAGTTGTTCTCCTTTCATCTGATTTGTTACATTCTATTAAAATTGTTCTACTCTGTTTTATTGAACTTAGAATCCGTTATACTCTGTTCTATCTGTTTTTATATATATATAATTTCACTCAGTGGTGGTACTCTACTTGGCTACTAATTACCTCTGGTGAATTCTGTTCTGTTTTATTCTATTATTCAGTTCTGATCTTCTGTTTTATTCAGTTCAATTCATTTCCACTCTGGTTGTTCTATTCTGTTCTGTTTGACTCAGAAATCAGAGTAGAAATTAGTATAGAGTCAAATAGAATTAATCATGGCAAAATGATCTATTGCACTGTAGTTAATTCTGTTCTATTTTACTATGTTATACTCTACTCATTTCTACTCTGAAAAGTTTTATTCTATTTTATTTCACTCTATGGTACTCTAATTGGTTGCTAATTTCCTCTCTGGAGAATTCTGTTCCGTTTCATTATATTTTTCAGTTCTGCTCTTGTCAGTTCAATTCTGTTTTATTCAATTAATTTCAGCTCTGGTTCTATTCTGTTCTGTTTTAGTCAGGTCATTTTGACCCAATTAATTCTATTTTACTCTCTGATTTTCCTATTGCACTGTAGTTAATTCTATTATATGTTACTATTTTATACTCTACTAATTTCTACTCTGAAAAGTTTTATTCTATTTTATTTCACTCTGTGGTACTCTACTTGGTTGCTAATTTCCTCTGGTGAATTCTGTTCTCTTATTATATTTTTCAGTTTTGCTCTTCTCAGTTTAATTCTGTTTTATTCACTTCAGTTCATAATTTGAAGCTCTTGTTTGTTTTATTCTGTTCTGTTTTAGTCAGGTCATTTTTGACGTGATTAATTCTATTTTCACTCTATTCTACTGTCCTAATTTCTACTCTGATTTTTGCTCTGTGGATAATTCCATTCTATTTATTTTAGTCTGTTCTACTCGTCTCTATTCCTGTTAATAACCTGTCTGGTTATTTTTATTCTGTGTTATTTTACTCTAGTTCTCTTGGGTTTTCTCCCTGTTTTCAGTTGTAGCTAGTGATTATTCGTACTCTCTTGACTGGTGTGTGTTGTGTGTTGTCCAGGTCCGGTCTCTGACCCAGGTATGGTCAGAATCGTGTGTGGTCATCATAACTGGATTGCTGTGGCATATGCTCAGTTTGTGGTGTGTTACAGGTAGGGCTCCTCTCTGAATGACACACACAGGAATGATTGGGATGTATAGGTGACTTGTTTCCTCTGTGCTCAGGGTTAAAGAGTCGACTGGGTGGCAGCAGGTGTTCACCAGTCCTCAGCTGGACTGGGTGATTGACCGAGTCGCTCTTAATGCCAAAGTCATGGGCGGATCCCTGGGGGACAATGATAAGATGGTTGCTGTTGCATCAGGAACAGAAATCATACTGTGGGCGATCTGTCCTGATGGAAACGGCAGTGAAATTGGTAAGCTCTCATGCTATATAATGCAGCCCGGGCTCTTTGTCAGATGCTAGTAAACCAGGATCTTGTGTGCTGTGATCCACAGGTGTGTTCAGTCTGAATGTGCCGGTGGAGGCTCTGTTCTTCGTGGGAAATCAGCTCATCGCCACCAGCCACACGGGGAAAGTGGGAGTGTGGAACGCCGTCACCAAACACTGGCAGGTAACCAGAGCTGACCGATGCGTTTGTGACTCATTTCTTCAAATGACATCCATTCCTTCATATGGAAAAAAGCAGAAGTGTTCACGTCCTGATTTCTTCACCTCTCTTAATGCAGAACCAGGATGTGGTTCCTATCAACAGTTACGACACAGCCGGGTCATTCCTCATTCTGGGATGCAATAATGGATCTATTTACTATATAGGTAAAGTGATAATCGGTGGATAAATACCTAATATATCATGCTTTCAGGTTTTGATTTGAGTTTTTTCATGGTTGATGAAGCTGATCTCAACACGCTGTGCTTTTCTGTGTCTGTCAGATGTCCAGAAGTTTCCTCTGAGGATGAAGGATAACGATCTGCTGGTGACCGAACTGTATCGAGATCCCACCGAAGACGCCATTACTGCTCTGAGTGTCTACCTGACGCCCAAAACAAGTAATGCCAGCCCGCATAGCACTAAACCCTACTCAACTAGTGAAAGAATAAATGAATGCGATGTTATTAAATTAAACGGCTGCTGTGGAATGCACTGACTTGCATTTAACTGCACTGTAATGTATTCGGTGTTTGTTCAGGTGACAGTGGGAACTGGATCGAGATCGCGTATGGCACTAGTTCAGGCACGGTGCGTGTGATCGTGCAGCATCCGGAGACGGTGGGATCCGGTCCACAGCTCTTCCAGACCTTCTCCGTCCACCGCAGCCCTGTCACCAAGATCATGCTGTCTGAGAAACACCTCATCTCTGGTACAGTGCAGAGTGTCTGGAGATCAGTAGTAAAAAATAACCATAAGACACTTTACACAAAACTTCTAAAACATTTATTTTATTTATTGCTTTTGATCAGTGACCTAGAAATATTTATTCATCATCATCTGTCATGCTCATTTATGTACAGAATATAAAAGGGATCAAAAGTATGAAATCACTTTTAAAGAAATAAAAGAATAAAAAATTTTTCACACTGAATTGAAAAACAAGAACATCCGTATTTTTTAAAACTGCAAAAAAAATTGACACCGCATTGGAGAACAAGAACTTCGGTGTTTTGCAAAACATTAACTTAAATTAAAAGTAAATTGCAAAAAAATTAATACAAATAATAATACACATGCTCATTTATGCGAGGAATATAGTAGAGATCAAAAGTCTGAAATCACCTGTAAAAATATTTAGCTTTTTTCTTAAAAATATAATAAATCAGTACAATTTAACAACATTGAATTAAAAACAAAAACATTTTGCATTTGATAACAAGGATCAAAAGGAAGAATCACTAGTGTAATAATTTGCTTTAAAAAAAAAAAAAAAAAATCATTAATGCTAAATTGGATAAAAACAGTAACTCCAGAATTTCCTAAACCTACAAAATTTTTTTCTTCAAATTCTTTTTTTTCGTTATCTGTTTCCCCGTGTAAATGAAAGAAGTAATTAACCCTCTGTGGTCCTTGCTGCAGTGTGTGCAGACAACAATCACGTGCGCACCTGGACGGTGACACGCTTCCGAGGCATGATCTCCACTCAGCCTGGCTCCACCCCCCTCACGTCCTTCAAGATCCTCTCACTGGACGATATCGACGGCCACGGAGGCTGCTCCGCTGGCACTGAGATCGGTGAGATGTAGTGAGTGGAGTGAAATCACATTCATATTAATAGTGCTGCTTCAGGGTCATGATGTGTTGAGTGATGCAGGTCCGTATGGAGAGCGTGACGAGCAGCAGGTGTTCATCCAGAGAGTGGTCCCCGACACGGATAAACTCTACGTGAGGCTCTCCTCCAACGGGAAGAGGTCAGACACAAACAGGACACACCAGCACCTGACTAGTTAATATAACCGATGTTAGCTCACACTGATGTGTGTCTCCTCTGAAGGGTGTGTGAGGTGCGTTCGGTCGATGGGACGTCCATCACAGCGTTCGTGGTGCACGAGTGTGAGGGATCCAGCCGCATCGGCTCCAGGCCGCGCCGGTACCTCTTCAGCGGACACAGTAACGGCAGCATCCAGACCTGGGACCTCACCACAGCCATGGAGATCGCAGGGAAGGTGGACATCAAAGGTAGGAGCGGAGGATGACCGTGAGGACAGCCGAAGACATCGGTTTCTCAGTTTGTGTGTGTGTGTGTTGCAGCTCTCGGGGGTCCCACTGAAGAGGAGCTGCTGGAGCTTCTGGACCAGTGTGATCTGGCTCTGACCCGAACACCAGACATGAGTCCCGCCGCGTCTCTCACACACTCCTCACGCAGCTCCACCTGCAGGTACACACAGACGCACGATCACACACACGGGAAACACTTAACATTATACATGTTAACATAGGTCTGCGTGTTTAACTATTGTAATCACCTAAATATGAACCTACTGCATTTTACAGACATGTGGTCCGTTTTCTTTAATCATGTGAAATGTGCTTGCTACTTTTCATAATGCATGAAGCACACGAAGCTTGCGTTGATTTGCACCCTACATTAGTTCATTACGAACTTGACATCATTACATGCAGTCAATCATGCAGTCAATTGTTTGTATATTAAATATATTAATATATAACATAATTATATAAATATATAAATGTACATACATGTAAATATTTTCAAAATATATACTAAATGTATGTGTATTTAGATATACAAGATAAATTAATATACATAAGTTAATTTAAGACCATTTAGAACATATAAAATGTGTGATTAAGTTGCAATTAATTATGAGTTTACTCAAGACAATCATGCGATTTAATATCAATATAAATTCAATAGCAATTTAAAAAAAATTATCGATTAACATTATATATGTGTATATATATATATATATATATATATATATATATATATATATATATATATATATATATATATATATATGTGTGTGTATATTAAAAAAACATAGTAAATATTACAATTTTATTTGTTTACTATGTAATAATTAGTAATTAAGTATTTAATACTCCTTTTTTATTTAAGAATATAATAGTATAATCACACTTTATTATTATTATTATTTTTAAATAACTAAAAGTGCAAAATATTATCACTATTATTATTATTATTAATAATTTATTTTTGATAGTTATATTTAATGGGTCACAGTATGTGCAGATCTCCAGGTTTTCTTATAAATGTGTGTGCACCTCTGTTTATTTGCATGTAAATATGAAAGACACAGTAGAGTGAAGTGTTCCTCTTGTCCTGTAGATGGCAGTGTTGCTGGTTTATATTGTGTGTGTGTGTGTGTGTGTGTGTGTGTGTGTGTGTCCCTCAGTCTTCAGTCTCAGTTCAGTGAAATGGCTCGAGCTGCTGGTGGTTTTCGGGGTCCGGCTCCTCTGACCGGGAGTCTGCCCCGTCAGGCCCCTCTGGTCCCCCTCAGACCCCGCGAGCCGCCCCACCTGGGCCTGAGCCAGGCGTCTGTGGCCGGCAGCGACCTCGGCTCCATCCGCAGGGGCAGCTTCGTGGAGCGCTGTCAGGAGAGGGCCAAGAGCTCGGACGCGGCCGGCCTGGACGCGGGGAGACGGAGCTTAGCCGCCTGCAGCGAGCTGGACGCACGGATCAGCCTCAGAATACAGTCCTCATTCTCCACACCTTCATCATCATCAGCATCATCATCAGCAGCGGCATCCATGAGGAGACCAGCTTCAGCAGCACCAAGTCCTGCTCCTTCACCACTCAGTCCAGCCAGATCACAGACGCCCGCCTCTCCAAGACGACCTCCGACCTCTCCGACCGGTGAGAGCCCGTCCAATGAGATCGTACCTGGACAAGAAAGCCCCGCCTCTTCATCGTCCACCAGCCCCAAACCTCATATGAATGAAACCAGCTTCTGAGAGGAACGTGGACACACGGGACAAAATAATAATAATAATTAACAGATTGAATGTTCTACCCTTAAGCAGAACTATTCAGAAATACAGAATTAGTCATTGAATAATATTTATCTATAATTATATATAAAAAATGATATGTATACTTCTTTTAGAACAGTATTCTCAATATCAGAGAATATATATATATATATATATGTATGTAATTCACAAAAACTGAGTATTTCAAAATTATGATAACATATTATAGCATTTACAAGATATTTCTTTTAGAACAGTGTTCTCCGAATCACTGGGTGCCTTATAATACAGAGTGTGGAGTTATTATGATCCACAAAGTCTTGATTTGTTTAATCATATACAAAAATGGACTGGCTGGTAACTTTTTTTTTTTTGGCATGTTAACATACTTCCCAAACGTATGCAACTAACGATCACTGGAAAGTGGAAACACTGTGTCTCTGGTGCTGTTGAAACATTGATCGACCAATCGAGTGAGAACAGGGCGGGGCAGTGGGTTTAGCCAGCCAATGACAGGATGGGGGCGTGTCCAAGCGGCCTGTATGAAAACGGTCATTATTTGGTCAGGTTCATGACGTGATGCTGCTGGAGCAGAAGTTACACGTCATCGTCTCGAGGCTGTGCTGGGTTTAGAGTTAGAAGTGTGTGTGAATGCTGTTCAGATTGACAGGGATGTGTAATCACTGCTCGACAGCTCAGTGCTGATTCTGACATCTGTAGAGCACCATATATTACAGTGTTTACATTACACATGTGCATTATAAATCAACAAGAGCAAAACAAATCTCATTTTTTATGTCTGTAATAAGCAGTTTACAGGTGGTTCTTTTTAAAAGTAAAAAAATAAAAATACTGTATATGTCGGCATGCATTGCTAAACAGAGCGAGAGATGAAGTGTTTGCTTACAGAGTATGTAGTGCTTGCAGCTCTGTTACAGGCAGCACTATATATATATATACAGTAGAGACCAAAAGTTTGGAAACATTACTATTTTTAATGATTTTTAAAGCAGTTTCTTCTGCTCATCAAGCCTGCATTTATTTGATCAAAAATACAGAAAAAAATGTAATATTGTGATATATTATTACAATTTAAAATAATTGTTTTTAAATGTATTATACTTTAAATGATCATTTATTTCTGTGATGCAAAGCTGAATTTTTATGATCATTATCACATGATCCTTTAGAAATCATTCTAATATGATGATTCATTATCAAAGTTGGAAACAGTTCTGCTGCTTAATATTTTTCCAGAAAATGTGATACTTTGTTTTAGGATACTTTGATGAATAAAAAAAGAAAAAGAAGCTATGTTTTTAAAATGTAAATATTTTGTAATAACTATATACACTACTCGTCTGTAATTTTTTTTTTATTTTTATTTTATTTTATTTTTTATAAATAGTTCTTTTGAACCTTTTATTGATCAAATATATTAGACAGAAGCACTGTTTCCAGCACTCATAATAAATCAGAATATTAGAATGATTTCTAAATGATCATGTGATCGACTGATGTTACATGTGACACTGAAGGCTGGAGGAATGATGCTGAAAATTCAGCTTTGCATCACAGGAATAAATTAGTTTTTTAAAGCATATTGATATAGAAAACTATTATTTTAAGTTGTAATAATATATCACAATATTACAGTTTTTTTCTGTATTTTTGATCAAATAAATGCAGGCTTGATGAGCAGAAGAAACTTCTTTCAAAAACATTAAAAATAGTAATGTTTCCAAACTTTTGGTCTGTACTGTGTGTGTATATATATATATATATATATATATATATATATATATATATATATATATATATATATATATATATATATATAATCAGCAAGCTTTGAACAGGGTTTGCACAGATACACACACGAGCACAGACTGCACTCCGTCACGCCTCAGAGGACTGTTGTGTGTAAACGCAGACTGCTGTCGGAGAATCTGTGCGCCTCTGAGATGACAAAACATGAGTTGCATCTTATAGTCAGCTTGAATTTGAATATGTTAGAATATGAAGTCTGAACGTTCACTGCATTCATATCATAACCTGGTATTGTACCCTGTCCATGACAAGCTTGAAAATGTGGTATCTTAACAGTATTAATTCCTAAATGCATCTGAAACTGAAAGTTTTGAATGCAATGAAACATATTGTGGTTATCATGAACCATTTAATGAGTTATACTTGCATTTTTTCTAACCGTATTCCTCTTAGAACACTGAATATAGCTTTTTAAAGTTATTGTTTGTAAATGCACTTGTTCAGATATCAATATCTACTTTTGAAAATACCAGAAAACCATTTTCCAATACATTAGAATAATAAATGGTAAAATAAATCTTGATCATTATTATAATTTGAATTGATACATTAATAATAAATATACTTATTCATGATTAATTATTAGTTTTGTATAATATATATTGTCTTTTATATATACATAATATACATTTTTATAGTGTTACTGATTATCACTAAAATAATTCATTATCATAATAATTTAAGAAGTCAGTCAAATGGACATTAATAATATATTTAATTATTATTTATTAATAATTACATTTGTATAATAATGTATTTTATGTAATATTGTTACTGATTATCAGCAAAAAAAAAATATATAATTTAACAGATGTTTTAAAATATGATATGAATTATATAATATTTTATTATTCATTATTCCTTAGTAATATGTTTGTGTGTAATATAATAGACGTTTGTCGTTATATATAAAATTAAATTTTAACATGATTTTTATTTTTCGTTATCTACATAATATTAGAATAACTTTCTATTATATAGTTATTCTTCCTAGAATACTTAACCTTTTTAAAGTTTAATTTACCTGAAAAAAAAGCACTCTGGACAATTCCAAAAAAATAATTTATTTTCATATAAATAACAGCAGATAGGTGGCATTTGTAATAAATTAGACAATAAATAGGAAGGCATATTGCTCAATAGCTTGACAATGTTCTGCAGACTATTTGTGCTGCTGTTTATGATGCTGAACTGTTTCGCGAATTCCCAAAACTAGAGAAACCTCTACAGAATCAAAAAATGAAAAACATTGATATATCATGTAAAACTAAAAAAATTGCTTCTGAACTATCGCTGACACCATATCAAATGGTAATCTCGGTATAAACCATATAAGTAGTAAAAGATTGTGCTTCAGTGAGACGGAGAGCGATATGAACCTCTCGTCGTTGAGTGCGGTTTAGCTGCCAGACTGGGTTAGCACTGGACGTGATTAGCCTGATTTAAAACCCCTTGAGTGACATCAGCCCACCTGTAGGACGCTTGGTGCACTTTATATCGTTGTCTTTTATCTCTATTACATACGATGTAATCTCGAAATTCATCCTGTGAAAACAATGCTCAACGGGGACATTGCTTTTCCAGAGCCTGTCTACGGAGAGCCTTCTCACTCCCTATTAAGTCCAATTGTACCGAATTTTGGTTGCAGTACCACCAGAGTTCCACTGGGGGCGCTCGCCATGAGTGCAAAATGAATGGGAGTCTATGGGGCTACACGGCTAAATTTGTCCCTTTCACCCGATTGCCGTTGAGAAATCTCAGATCTGATTGTTGGTTTTGCAAGTTCAGCATTGGTTATAGGTCGAAAGTTGAATGAACGAGTACTTATGTCTTTTCGATTTCTTACAGGTTGAGTTGTTGTTGCCCATAACACGCTAGCATTCTGCTAATTAATGTGAATGTGTATGACGTCATTGACATTTTAAAATACTTTTTAAAGCAAATAAGTGACTCTAAAAAAATCTAACACCCAGCAATGTGTAATTTATCTGCATTTCCTTTCGAATACAACATTGAAATTACTAGACAAAAAAATAATATCTTGAGAAAAGTGGATTTTGAGGGGTGTACAGGCTTTGACCTCCATTCATTCTGCACTCGTCCTGTGAGCGCCCTCATATGGAATCAGAGTGGAACTGCAAACAGTTCAGAAGCCGGAAGTGTAGTGAGAGTGAAACTTCTCGCCATATTAGACATTCTCTGATGGTACTTTGTTTTTGTCAGTCTCCTCCCCCCAATTGGGCGGGGTCAAGTGTCATATTACGCACTTTTAGTACCAAAACTTTTTTATAAACCACATATCGTCGGAAAGGTCTGTGTCTCCAAATTCCATATTGGGTGGTTATTTTGAGATTGAAGTCATGGGATAGTAATAGAGTAATAGTACTAGTTAGTATTACGTAGTTATTTGACAATTATTTTCCATAATAGTTAATTAGCTAATAGTATTCATTAGTTTTTAATAGTAATTAAAAATGATAGCACAGAAATTTAGATATGCATAAAAAAAATTCAATGGAGTTTTGATGGCACCTTGTGGCTGTTTGTGGTATGACGCTCTAAATATTTTTTTTATATCAACTTCAAATTTGGAGCATAGCTTTTTTAGACATAAATTTACTTTTATATCAGTTTTGGATTGGAAAATAATTATTTTACATTAAAAGAAATGGTACAGGTTTCTTTACAGTAATTAAAATTTCTATAACTTTTTTGAAATGATTCCGCTTTTTAAAACTTCTGGATAAGCTGTGATAGTGCACTTCCACGTCTATGCTAATAAATGGGGGTGACACTTAAGGGGTTGAAATGCCTCAGTCCTGCTCTAGATCGTGGCGTCCAGCATCTCCAGGAAGAGTTTGTGCATGGGCACGCGTCCATCTCTGTGCAGCCGGCTGAAGCAGCGCACGGCTCTGAGCGCCGTCTGACGCAGCAGAGGGAGCGTCATGAGCAGGCGTCCGGCGCGGTGAGATTCAGACGGACGCTGGCTGCTCTCGTAGTCCTGCAGGGCCTCGTGGAGCCCGTCCTGGAAGCGCTGCACGGCCTCAGCACCCTCCACGTTTTCTGCGTCTGAAAGAAAGCATCGGCGAGGTCACTACAGGCCCTTGGGTGCTGGAGCGCAGTGTTAAACACTTACTGTGGCTTAATGCATTAAAATGGGGTTTTAAAAAGACCAAACTCCATAAACATTATTGATAAATCATTCTGTGTACAGACAAGCAATTATGAGCCCATAATACAAACACAATGCTTCCTATTATTTTACATTTAGTTATTTAGCAGACGCTTTTATCCAAAGTCGACTTAAATTCCATTGATGCATGGTTTGTTAGGATCAGATAATATTTGTCTGAGATACAACTACAACTATTAGAAAATCTGGAATCTAAGGGTGCAAAAAAAAAATAAAAAATCTAAATATTGAGAAAATCACCTTTAAAGTTGTCCAAATGAAATTCTTAGCAATGCATATTACTAATCAAAATGACATTTTGATATATTTACAGTAGGAAAATTTATATATATATATATATATATATATATATATATATATATATATATATATATATATATATATATATATATATATATATATGTATATATATATATATATATATATATATGTGTGTGTAGGTGTGTAAATATGTATATTTGCAATGTTTATTGAGTTTGGTATTTTTAAAACACTGTTTTAATGCATTAAGCCACTTTACCTTTCTCTATAGTGGTTTTCTTTGGGAGGAAAACACAATGTGTAATTAAATGCGCTGCCTTCTTATTCTGGACTCATCTGCTTGTCTGTAAATAGTTTACTTGATTAATAATGTGCTTACTGAGTTTGGTGTTTTTAAAACACCATTTTCATGCATTAAGCCACAGGGTTTAGGCAATCCCTCGACACTACTGAAGAAGCATCAATACAAGCATAGATCAGGAATCATTTTTTTCCCTGTCATTCCACTTCATGACACACAACTCAATGTAAGAGGTTTATATAGGTGGATGTACCTGAGTTGGCCAGAGCCATGGCTTTGAGCGTGAGCAGCTCCTCCTGGCTGAGGCTCATCTGCTGGTATTTGGAGGTCAGGTGTCTCAGAGCCGTGTACAGATCGTGAAGTCCTGCGGCTCGGCTCTGGCTCTCGTTCAGTCGCAGGTTCTCTGCAAACTGAAGCTCGTCAGCCGAACCCTGAGATCTCCAAACCACGTTCAGCACCAGCGTCTCCATCCAGCCGCTCTGGAGCAGCGCCATCTGATCCACCAGCGAGAGGCCGGAGAAACCTGCCCGACACATCGCAGGTCACTTACACAGTCAGATGAAAAGTGTGTTGAGTATAAAAGCATTAAACCCCACTGGCTGTGTACCTGGAATGTGTTTGGCCCAGCCGATCATGACCAGCAGCTCCCTGTTCAGCAGGTCACATAAGGTCAGCAGGGTTTTAAGGTCACTGTCAGGGGTCGCGGGGTCAGGGGCGGCTCTCAGAGGAGCTGGTTCACATACGAGGAGCTGGGAGATCACTTTGTTTCCTGGAAAGGAAAAGATGAGTATGTTTTATTAATGATGTTAAACCGCTAATCAGGTTAAATGCTCAACCACTCATAATCCGCTGAGCACAGTCTCTAACGCTGGGCTTCATGCTCAGGTCCGCTGCTCTTTTGTTCATATTTAAAATGTTCTGAAAGTTGCGTGAAGGCTGTTTTAAGTTAATGTTAGTTGTATGTGTGAGGTGAGACTCACGGATGGGTTTGTTGGGGTGAGCGTAAGGTGTTTTGGTGAAGAGAGAGAGCGCTGAATCCACTCTGCGCTTGTATTTCTGTCGGCCTCCTCTCACACGGTCCATACGCACACCTGCACACACACACACACACACACACACACATGGAAAACAGTGTGTCATTATAACATAAATAAACATGACTAGTTCTGACTGCTGTTGTGTTTACTGTTAGAAAATAGAAATAGAAAGATAGACACTGTGTCCAAATGTACGGAAGCTCATTTCTGCAACATTAGAAACAAGGTCATAGTTATAAACTATAACATGTACCGTCACAACTATGACTTTAGAAAGTCGAAATTATGACAGAAAACCCATAATTACAAGATAAAGTCAAAATTCTAACCAAAAAAAATTTGACTATAGAAGTCATAAATGAAACGCACAAAGTCACTTTACAATTTGAAATTGAGATAAAATCTCACAATGAGATTAACTTGAAATTGTGACAAGAAATCATAATTAAAAGATAACATTATGACATACTAAGCCAATAAAAAAAATACATCTCATAATTTTGACATCATAATTTCAACTTTATCTCATAATTATGATTTAGTACATCATCGTTTCGACTTAGTATGTCGATTTCAACCTTTTATGCCATAATTTTAACTTAAACATAAATATGACTTTTAAAGTTTTGAGACTTGCAGATAAATACTGTACCAAATGTATAGCTCATTATTAGTAGCTGATGTTACCATAATAAAGAGTATCTTTTTGTTTTAACCACACATATACTTCTTACCGAACTTTTCTAAAGAAAAAGAAAGCACATTAGCAATATTCACTCAAACGGTTGTGCTACAAATATCTTTTCATGTATATACATTCAGTACTAAAATACTAAATATAAGTGGTCTCAGTCTTTTTGGATCGCACTGTAGTCATATATGGAGGTGAGTAATCATTAGCCGAGGAAAGCAGACGTCTAAAGGGTTTCAGAGGAGCTCACCCTCTCTCATCATCCCGGCGCGCAGGCACTTCTGGAAACGACACGCTTGGCATGATTTCCTCCGTCTCTTAGTGATCTCACAGTCGTTCACCACCGGACAGCTGTACTCGATGTTTCCTGAAACACCGACACATTTACACTCAACCCATTTCACTTTCTTCTTTTGGCCTTATTCAGAGGAAATTAAAGACAGGGAGGAGGGACAGTATCAGAAAACACTGCTAGCTGGAGTTGATCTCATGTTGCAAGTGTGAGCAGCACGACTCAATATGCAAGTACACATGATTTAATGTTGTTAGTGGATGCCATTAATTGTTTGTTTGTTTGGGTTTTAATTAAAGACAGATGCTCAGTTGTATGTACTAAGTGAGATGTATCTATCATATGTTCAATCAAACATAAAGTCCATTGGTGCCATGCTTCACAAGCTGAGCTTTCACACAGAAATCCATAGGAGTCCAGACAGAGCTCAGCTATTGATCTGCACCGCCTCATAAATTAATAATCATGGCAAGAGGTAGGAAGTCAGTGCTTCCCCAGAGGCGAGAGTATTGACGACTGTTCAACACTCATTAATGCCCAGAGAAGCAAATCCCGGAGTTTCCACGGTTAACAGTGATCAATAGATTTGACTAAATCACGACGCTGGACAAGAGTCTGTGGGACGAGAGCATCCATTATGTGATTGAACACTTCATCAATATATTGATGTGTTAACACACACTTGTTCTTTGTCTGCCCAAGGCCAAAGCCAATACAAACACTCTGTCTGCATCCATCAAAGAACCTTTATAAAACTACCCATACATGTACAATATATATATGTATATGTATATAAATGGTTTTCATGCAGATATGTAATGCATATGTTGACAATACGTGCCAAGAGACAACAATTCTGTTTTTATATTATGCATGCTTTTACTACATTTTTCACACACACACACACACACACACACACACACACACATGCACAAAAATCTAACAATAGAAATAGAAAAAAATTGATATGAATTCCAGTGGTTAATTACTAATCACTGGCAACAGTTTTATCTCAGCTTTACAGTTCATAAAATGATAATAATGATATAACTGAATTTTAATTTGGTATTTTATGAATACCGTTCAAAATAATCAAAATCAAGACAGTTGTATTGACTGTGCTTTGATGAAAACAGCAGCACACTGAGTCTTCACACACAAATCAATGTCAGACAGATAGTTAACTCATGTCATATTGATCATTACATTCATTAACAGCACTGATGCTTTAAAAATACACCCACACGTTATTTTATTGTTTTAAATTTAGATTTATACATCATCTGAAAGCTGAATAAATAACCTTTCCAGTGATGTGTTTTTTTTTATGGATAAGATATTAGGCTGAGATACAACAAATCTGAGTGTGCAAAAAAATGAAAATGAGAAAATCATCTTTAAAGTTGTCCAGATTAAGTTCTTAGCAATGCATATTACTAATCAAAAATTAAGTTTTGATATATTTACGGTAGGAAATGTCCAATATACCTTCATGGAACATAATATCCTAATGATTTTTGGCATAAAAAATAAATAAATTGTTTTCATTTTATATATATATATATATATATATATATATATATATAAATTTTTACTTTTTTTCTATTACTATATAATAATTCAACTTGTTTCAGTTTATACTAACTTCCATTAATAGTCTTCTGATGTTTTGTGGCTCCAGCTGTTACCTTGAATGGTTCTTTTGAAGAAGGCCTTGCACGCCTCACACGACGCGACGCCGTAGTGATACCCGGACGCGAAGTCTCCGCACACCAGGCAGAGGCGCTTCGGTCCCGGGTTAAGAGCCGCGATGTAGTCGCAGCTGAGCAGGGACTCTGTGTGACCGACGGGCTGGAAGAGAGCCACAGCGCTGCTGCTGGAGATGGAGCTGGAGCTGACGGGGGAGTCCGGGTTCAGAGACGGGTTCCCGGAGAAGACGCTGTAGCCGCTGCTGTCCGACGCGCTGCCGGGGCTGAAGGGGGTCGCGCTGCTGTCCAGGCCGAGCGAGGGGCTCAGCGGAGCGGCTTTGAGCGGAGCATCGGTCGGGGACGGAGGCTCATCAGAGGCGGACGCATCCAAAAGACTGATGTGAGGTGGAAGGAGTTTAAAAAGTGTTAGTTTGTTTTTCAGTTACATTTACACTCGTATATGAGATGCAAAAGTGATGAATTAGCATGTCATACTTTTCAACAGATAGTGTAAGCTCTTTATGTATTCATATTTTATATGTAAACTGCATGAATTACTGACATGTTAAGCAAAGTATAATATTTATGAATGAGTTAGGTTATTAATTAGTTACTTTTAGGTCATCTAAATTATTTGCCTATGCACTAACATGCATTAAGTACCAATTTAGTCAGTTCACAATCCTTGAAAGTGAAATACTACAGATCTTAAAAACATATGCATTGAATAGTGCACTGCACATTTATGATACATCATGAAAAGTATAGCATTTAAGTTACATATTTGCAGTGACATGCAGTCTTCAAACAGTCTTGTGTCATCACATTACACACCACAAACGTTACGGCCCATTAAAACTGTAAACTGAAGCTTCGTTACTGGCATTTTTAGTCAAATCAAACAGTTGCAAAAGTTACAACCTGCACAAAAAGTTCATTTTGCTTTTTAAAAAACACTCTTTATCAATTAATAAGAACTTTGAGCTGTAACTGATGTATAACACAAATGACAACACTTTCTGCAGAGTTTAGGTCTTAAACGTAATATATAAAAAGGCATTTGAATTTGTAACAGTATTAGTCCTGCTTACTTGTGCTGGTTTAGAAACTGTAAGTTCTCACTCAGGCAAAACTCCTTGAGGTCCATCACTTCTGTTCCCCAGGGACTGTCTGTGATGAAGGGAAGGAAGCTGCACACTGAGCAGGAGCTGCAGAGCTGCAGGTTTATGTAAGTGATGCGCGGCTGTGGGCGGGTCTAATCTAATCCAGATGCATGCTGATTAAAACTCTATTGATGAGCTCTCATAACTGACATTATGACAATATAAGCAACCCAACTGCAGATCAGCTGTTTCATAAAGTTTATAGAATACATTCTTATGGGCTTCAATACACATTGAAACCTGTGGAGAGTTATTAAGATGATGCTTTTTCATAATTGTTACCCCCCCCATTTTTTCTCCATTTTCCACAGTGACCAAGGCTCCTTGTTGTATGTAAATAAATATAAAGACATTCCTTATCTGCAGTTGGCTGTGAACACCAACAAACCACTCCCGCCACATCAAATCTGCTTCATTTCCTTGTTGCTGCCTCTGTTGTTGACCCTCAAAACAGACTCCAATTTGAGCTCTCTGTACTGGAACTACAGGATTTCTGCAAGATTAAGTCCCATCCAATGTCACTAGAATGATTGTTTGATATTCATTCTATGGTGTAAAGTTGGGGAATATTGGTGTAATATGCTAATTCTAATTTGGCTGCTACATTAAAAATGTATTTTGACGTCTTTTACTTGGTAAAGATTAAAATAGAAAAAGAATAAAGCAAGCTAGTGTTAGAGGCTTTTTTTGGTTAATTGTATGATAAATAAAAACATAAAAAATAGAATACAAAAATAATAGAGAAGCTAGTTAAAAAAAAAGAAACCAAGCAGCTAGTAAATTAATATAGAGTGCAAGTCTAAAAGGGGAATGTTTTTTTTTTTTTTTTTTTTTTTTAAGAACAGAATTAGAATAGTGCTAGAGTTAGAGGGTCAAATAAATATGAAAGATATGTGTTTTTAGCCAATTCTTGAAGATGGCTAAGGACTGAGTTGAGCAGGTCATTTCAACAGGAGGGAACAGTTATTTAAAAGTCTGTGAAAGTGATTTTGTGCCTGAATTGGTGAAATTATGATGAAATTATGAGTTTGATGGAACCACAAGCAGTTCTGTCTTTGCAAGATTGAGTCGAAGGTTATGGTCCATCATCCAACATGAAAATGTCTGAGACATGCTGAGATGCGAGCAGCTATCGCTGGATCATCAGGATGGAATGAGAGGTAGAGTTGAGTGTCATCAGCATAGCAGCGGTATGAAAAGCCATGTTTCTGAATGACAGAACATAATGATGCCATGTAGACAGAGAAGAGAATTGGTCCAAGAACTGAGCCCTGAGGGACCCCAGTAGTTAGATGTTGTGACTTAGACACCTCACCTCTCCAAGATAAATTAAATGACCTATCTGAGATAATTATTAATAATTTGCAGTGCATTAATGAATGTCAACATAACCTCTTGATTTTAAAACTGTATTACTATATGTTGAAATTAGCAATAGGAAAGATGATTAAATACTGTAGAAGTAATCTTTATTAGTAGTTCAATAAACCTATCTTAGTATCATTGAGATACTATTATAATTTTTTAATTAATATTTTAAATTCATTTTATTTTTATATTTTCTGTTTTCATTTCAGTTTTATTAATTTTGCTGTGTTTTGTGATTTTAGCTTTTTAAAATGTCTATGTAATTTCATTAATTTTTATTTCAGTTTTATTTGTAGTCATTTTAGTGCATCTAGGTAAACTAAATGAAACTGAAAACATTTTACAACTAGATGGAATAATTTATTTTTTTTCATTTTATTTATAAATTGTTTTTGTACTACACATCCTTATTTTAGATTTTATTTTCTAAAATTGTTTTATCTTTTTAGTTTTATGTTTTTAGTTCTATAATAACCTTACTAATGCAATCAAGTAATTTTGCCAAATAAACCTTAGTGTAAATTTATACTGGATAATTGCACTGGTTTAGGCTAATATGTTTAAGGATGAGAATTAATTTCATTAGTGATCCAAACAAAGGCATCCAACAAAGGTTTATTTCTGGTAGTGGTCAGATTGGGAGCGTGGCTGTAGATGTCCAGTCAGTAGGTCAGGATTTGTGCAGATGCAGGATTACATGATGCCTTAAAAAACTGCTGAGGCTCAGTATTTAGCTGCACTCTTTGTACTCCAGTGACCTACTATGAGAATCATAAACCTGTCTGTCTCACACACTGTGATGCAATGCTTATGTCTGCGTAACCTTATTACATGCAGTACTTTGTTATGAAATAAGATACACTTTCTAAGAGTCATGTATATATATAAATGATTCAGCATAAATAATTATCATCACAATTACAGTGAAAAGTTGAAAGATCCACACATTTGTGTAAAACCCGACTCCCATTTTCATGCTTCAATGAAAGAACAACATCCGAATGTCTGTCCATAGGGTCACGTGATCAATGTCACCAATTTGATTAGTGACCTAGAAATAGTGCAGAATCTGAAATGTTTAAAAACAAACAAACAAACTAAAAATATTTAAAATTAAATAGGGTAATAAATATATATAAACTATTAAATTTGCAAAAGCACAAAATTAACATTAACCTCATTCATATAAATATCGTACATTGTGCCGTTTTTATGGATTTGTTTTGTGTTATTAAAAAATAAATAATAAAAAAACTTTCATAGTATCTCGGTTATACTCAAATAACACTGCATAGCTGTGCTCATATTCTGTACGTCTGCATTCAATATTTAATTCCTACGTGTAGTATTTATTATGATTTTGCATGAAATAAGTGGGATCATGTACAGTCAGATGGTCATTATCGTGGAGTTACAAGACAAAACACGGACTGAGCAGCTGCACATCGTCCCTTACATAATTATTACAGTTCTTTTCAGTGTTTTCCACAAAAGTGTCTGTTCTTCACACCATAGGAGTGGATTTACATAACTCACGGAGTTACATTGTGGTGTGAGGAGGATTAGAGCGCTTCCTAAAAATATGTGCCACTTGGTTTGCTCGGCTGTGCGATGTTGACCCGGTTTGGGGTGTGAGGTGATGACCCTGTTTCGGAGTGTTACAGAACACTGACCCATTTCTGACCCAGCGCAGGTGAGAGGATTAGTGTCTAGGCCGGCCAGGAACACCTGTCTTGTTCCCCACAGGCCTTAATCCAGGAGAGGCCTCCTCAGCAACAAATTCAGACAATTGGTGTTGCATCGTTCAGTGAGAGTGTGACACAGCGTTGCCGAGCACACTCGTGTTTCTCTAGCAGACGCTTGCATGCGGTGTGTGAGATCAGGAGCTGTGCCGCTGTGTTCTTTACTGCAGTGTCATGTGTTTATGTGTGAGAGAGAGAGAGAGAGAGAGAGCTGACTCTCACTATCGCTAACATGAGCAGGAACACACACTCAAACTCTCACACTCCATCAATACAGACACTCACAGAAACTCTCGAGAAATGGCAGGGTGAAAATTCACCTAAAAATCAAGAAATTATATGTTTCTGAAAGAAGTTTCGGTAACACTTTAGTATAGGGTCCAATTCACACTAATAACTAGTTGCTTATTAGCATGTCTATTATTAACATATTGGCTGTTTATTAGTGCTTATAAAGTACATATAATGCATGACATCCATAATCCTACCCAATACCCTAAATTTAACAACTACCTTATAAACTATTAATAAGCAGCAAATAAGGAGTTAATTGAGGCAAAAGACATAGTTAATGGTTAGTAAGAATTGGACCCTAAAATAAAGTGTGACCGAGGTTTCTTATCTGGAAAAACATACATGGTTTTGTTTTTGAATGAGTTGCTTGTGTTTTTTAAGTGGTCTTTTTTTGCAGATGAAACTATATATCATTGTAGTATTTGTTGTACTGAATATTGATGTCAATTAAAAAATATGTGGCTGGAAAGATGACTTTCATCACATTATTTATATAGCATTACATTAAGGAGAATTTTGTGGGGAAATGTATTTGTCATGATAATGAAATGCACTGCAAAAAAAAGCAATGCAATATATATACGTGTGTGTGTGTGTGTACAGTATGCATGTGTGCATGTACTTCTATATCATCTTGGGGTTAAGCATGACCCACGCATTTCATTGTGACATTCACTCACCCACCACAGCAGCACAGTGAATATTACTCTCTTCTAAAATGACCCGTAGCCGTAACAACAGTGTGTAAATCAATGATAGTGTCACTACATGGTGACGTCAGTGGAAACTTAACCGAATCCAAGAACTTTGACCTAAAACTCCACCATAAACATTCAGCAGCCAATTCCAGTCTTGTGTGTTTGTGAGCGAGTGAGTGAGTCATTTGTACTCGTGCCAGTCCAGTTCAGGCCGTGTTTAACCTCAACACACTCCAACACTATCAACAAACGAGGATCAGAGGAAGTTTACGGAGAAAACTGAAATCCTCCACACAATGGAGTGAAAGCTGATATTCCGCTGCTCGCTGCAATCCACCGAAGTACATTAGGAGCGAAGTGAACCCCGTTAATCGGCTTGGCTGAGTGATGTGGGCGGATTGGCCTATAAAAGGACTTATGAGCTGGATTCATATAAACACTAGGAACATTAGGAGCACGCAGAGATAAGCTGGTTACAAACCTTCTCAAACAAAGCACGTGAGAGAAAGAGAGACGGCCTAAGAATGACAACAACGGGATTTCAATTATATCGGCCACATTTAGAGTAAAAAAAAATCATGAAGGAAGCTCATCAACAAACAAACACTTCGAGATCGGTGGGAACTTGTGCAAATATATTTCCAGACGACATAGAAGAGATCAAAAACGTACACATACAAACATCTGAGATGTACAATAGCAGTTCACGACTGCATTTCCCCCACAAATACAGTGCATTTTGTGTTACGTGACGCGAGGGTTTCTGACAGACTAAGAGAAGAGATTTTACAGTATCAAAAAGCAACGTGGTGAAATTCCAAAAATACATATATTTATATATAGCATACATGGAATTGCCTTCATTGATATGGGTATATAAATATGAAATCTGAGTAAAAACACTTCTAGTTTATGCAGTTTTGTAAATATTTATGACAGACATTCAAGCTCACCTGGCCTGCATTCAAACCAATGAAAAAGTCCACTAATATATAATTTTATTTAACACTTTATGTATAACACATTATAAAAGTAAGATAAGGATAACACTTTTAATGCATTAATTATGTCTTGTAATGCACTTCATAATGCATCCCGTGAACCAGAGTTAAAATACATCAGCTATTCTGTTGCTCTTTTGTTGTTTTTGATTGCTTCTGGATAAAAGTGTCTGCTGAATGACTAAATGTAAGCTATACACTAACACATCTTTAAAAAGTGTAATGCATGAAAAACAACCCTTCAAATATTAGAATGCTTTTTAACTTTGGATACAATTACTTATGCATTACAACATGCATTGCAAATACTTTATAATGCATTATAAATAAAGGCTTGAAGTGTTACCGATTTTTCTTTTGAGTACGACATTATTGATCCCCGTGTGTAAAGCTTCACTATTAGACTTTTAGGATATACACACAAGCATTGTCATAAAATCAACAATTTACAGCAAGGTGGTGGAAATAGGGAAAAATAATTAGTAAGTCTCTAAATGCAGTCCCTGATCAAGCCGGGATGCAGTGGTTGGGTGTTCGGGACATGATGAAGCCCCTGAGACACACACACCTGTACGAGCCCTCCGTGTTCACGCAGCGAGCGTTAACGCAGTCGAGCGCGTCTTCATCGTCACACTCGTCCACATCTGCAGGAGTCAAACACACACATCTTCAGTCGCTTCCCCTAGTGGTGTGGCTGTTTGAGAAGAGATCATGGAGGAACAATCTACCTGTGCACGTCATGCTAGTGATGTCCAGCTGGTAGCCGTCGTAACAGTCGCACGTGTAACCCTCCTCCACGCGAATGCAGCGTCCGTTTTCACAGCCGTGGACGATGCCACACTCTTCTGAACTCAGACTCCCGTAGGATTCATATCTCCCTAAAACACACAGCAGTCAAGAGTTTTTCAAATACATTTTGATATTTTTTATCACTAGGGTAGACTTTAATTTCAGACTCACGCTCATAGGCTTGTCGTGGTCCCTCCCGTCTGTCAGGAAACATTGGGAATGGGGGCGGGGCTCTCCATGACTCCTCCCCCTCTCTGTACGGGGAGTTTTCCGGGAGCGGGGCCAAACTGAACGGAGGCCTGTCCGGACGGGACGGCAGGGGTCGAGCATCAAACGTTCGCTCGCCGCGAGGATCCGGGATACCGAAGGGAGGGCCGGGCGCAGTTTCATAATCATCCTCCTCCTCATAGTAGCGACTTCCACTGGAAATGAGTCGAGTACAGTTACACACAATCAGGTTATTACAGTCTGCTTACACACATTTTCAAAGCTTTGTCTTTTTTTTTTTTTTTTTTTTACAAACAAATCCAAGAATTGCACACACAAAATGTGAAATGCCTCACATGTCTTGCCAAATGAAGCAGTGCATTCAAAATATCACAATATGCATCTCAAAAACAAACATCTGCAAACACCTTTGCCATCATATGAATTCCTGTTAGATTTTTGTGTGTTACATAGAGAATTGTGTGTTTTATGAAATTGAAAAAGCTATTTTAACGATCTAGGCGCATGATCTAAATCAACATACAGAACTACCAAATTTTGCTATAAGTGTGACTGCATCATATAATAACTGCTGTCACTAGTGTTCATCATCTGGTTGAGTACGTCTTTAATTGATTTTTTCCGAAAATTTCTGTCATATGCACATAAATATTACAATATACTAAATATTGTAGAAACTTAATTTTCTGTAAAGTTGCTTTACATTGATTCGTACCGTAAAAAGCGCTTTACAAATAGACTTTAAATGCACCTGCGCCTTGCACTTGAATTCAATTAAATTCGTGTCTGAATCCTGGTGCATTGTCTACAAAGTTTGTCTCTATTCTCTTAATGATTAATGAGTGTGTTTTGGGCATAACGTGCAATAAACCAATCAGAATTACATCTGCCATTCCCTTTAAGAGACAGTTATGATCGTGCCATAGTGGAGTCGCTATTTACACGGTGGAATTTGCAAGTGCAAAGACAGAACGCATCTCCAGAGATGAAACAGAGCTGCTCATGTGCCAGTAAATAAGCAAATACGCAGGCTGATTCTGGTACATGCAATGACTATCCATTATGGCATCCAATACAATAATAATCTTTTACATTGCAATACTTATTTTTATTTATTTGGCATGTTTGTGTGTATGATATGATATGGGTGTGTGACAGGACTCTCTGTGTGTAAGCAGTTGAAGAGAACTGCAGTAGTTGTGTGTCATTCGTGTGACCCACTCACCCCGGGGCCGGGGGCCTGTAGGGGGCGTCTGGGAGCCCGTATGAGCTGGGGGGTCTGCCTCTCAGCCCCGAGCGCCGATCACCCGCTCCAACAGGACTGTAGTCATCATAACGAGGGGATATGTAGTCGGTGCGTCCCGGCTGGGGTTCGGGGTACTCTGGGGGGCTGTACGGCGGGCGGTACTCTCCTCTTTCAGACAAGCGCTCATAGTAAAGAGGAGAGTAAGGAGGAGGACCGAACTCATTACACAGAGCCTCATAGGCCTCTAATCAGGAGTCAGACAGAGAGACTGAATGAGTGTGTGAGCGTTGGGCAAAACTGAACTTTAACATTAAAATTAAAAGAAAAACAAACATTTTCAACACTTTAGCATAATTTTATGATGGAAAGAATACACTTAGAATATACTCGAGTGTGAACTAAATGTAATGTTATGGACACTTAAGTGCATTTTATTTAAAACTTTAAACCTTAGAGTGTTTTTTGACCCACTTAAGTAGGACTTCAATACATGTTTATATGTACCTTCATAATTACTTAAATTGTCTTTGAAATGGTAAAACTTACTCCTGAATGTACCGACAAGCATTTTAAATATACTTGAGTGTAATTTCTATTGAAACTTATATTTAAATATATTTGCAAGTGCATATTTGGAATGAAGCGGCAATTTAGTACAATTCAAATATATTAACTTTAAACATAATATGAAATGTTATGCTACAGTTAAAATATACAGTGCTTTACACATGCTTTAGTATGGTAGTAAACATCAAAATAAGCGTACATCTTTAAAATACAACAAAATATTGATATATTTTGATTTCAAATGTATTCAAAAGTAAAAAGTATTCAGTTGACATTATTACAAAGCACACTTTTTAAAAAGTCTTCTAAAGTGTGTTAAGAAACAGCCATGAAAGTGTCTCTCTTTAATTCACTTAAGTGCTGTTTTATTTAAATAGTATTTTATAATCTTTAAGTAGGGTCTTTAATAGCATACTTTTGAGATTTGAAGGACACTTCAAGAGCACATTCAGTACACTTTAGCACACTATTTTAACAAGGCTTATACACCTGATTAATGTTGTTTGAGTTGATTTCGAAGACTTCGGATGATCTGAATTTAAAAGGCATTTGATGCATCCCAAATACACTATGCATTTATTCACTATTTTTCAACCATGTAATGTATGAATTTTATTTGTCATAAATAATTATAGCCTGAATATCTCCTCCCTCTCCCTTGTTGAGTGCAGGAAGTGTCTAATATGCCACAATTAAAAAAAATAATAATAACCATCCAGGTTTTTAAAGCACACTTTTTTTGGTGAAATCTCACTATTTATACTACAAAACGACACAGAATAGTGCATAAGTACACAAATTGGGATGCATTGAGAATCCAGTTCTGACTGGCACACATTTCTTTTGTGTGTGTGTTGTATGTGTGTGTGTGTGTGTGTGTACCTTCATCTCTGTGGGGGCAGAGGGCACACTGCAGACCCCAGGCTTCACCATACAAACAGCAGCACTCAGTGAAGGTCAGCTGAGTTCCTAACAAAGGACTCTGACACACTAGACTCGCTGTGACGTGACGCCAGCAGAAGTTTAAGTTCTCATCTGAGAAAAACACAGACATACAGACGACAAATAAACTTTAAAAAGGACCTAAAGTTGTCATTTTACACATCACAACTTTTATATTTTTCCATTCTTAAAGGGACAGTTCGCCAAAAAATGGAATCAGTTACTCACTCTTATGTCGTTCAGAACTTATAAGGGTTTAATTTATCTTCAAAACAAAAATTAACATATTTTTAAATAAACTTCTGCACGAGGTTTATTCTTGCATGTCATTCAAGTGATCGAGCGTCCACTGACCATATTTAATGAGCTCTAAATGTGTGTTGGTGGATATGTGAATAAAAACCTACATTAAATCTGTTTAAACTGCTTGATTACAGGGAATTTACAAACTTTAACTTTGAATTTTTGGCGATTTGGACTTACAGTGGAGGGACATGTGTTCCCAAAAAAATTAAAAATAAATAAATAAATAAATAAAAATAAATTGTGTTTGGAAGTACATGAGGGTTAATTTTTGGCAAAAATGCATATAAAGAAATAAAAAAAACGAAATAAGAAAATACCAAAAATTTATATAAAATTAAATTAAATATCTCTTTAAAACCAAAACTTTTAACTCATAATTTATATAAAAATATTTAATAAAAAATTATAGCATTAAAATAAAATATAAATGCAAAAATAATTTGAATAAAAAATAAAAATAAACCTTTAAAATGAAATGCTTAACATATAATTTAGATAAGAAAATGTAACAAAACACATCTAGTAAAATAAAATATAATTACATAAAGTGACAAATATTTATTGTAATAAAAAAATCCTTTTTAAAATTAAAGACTCAACTTAAAGTTTATATAAAAAATAACTTGATATCGATCACAATCTATATATATATATATATATATATATAGATATATAGATATATATCTATATATATATATATATATATATATATATATATATATATATAGTAGTAAAACCAAATATTATCATAATGGAATGGTCAAAAAAATATATTTTTTTATAAAAAATAAAATACAAATAGTTATATGGCCAGCATGAAATACTGGTGGTTGCTAAATGTTATCAAAGGCAGTGTCAGAGAAGTCATTGTAGTCTGTGTCTCTGTGCATCTCTCACCCTCGGCGAGGCCGCTGGCATTGACACAGTTGCGCTGTGTGTCATCCAGCACTAGAGGGGGCTCACACGTACAGTAAAACGTTCCCAGTGTATTGACACACTGACCGCCAGCGCAGGTCTCCTCACTCTCACATTCATTATTATCTACAGGAGAGACAGAGAGACAGAAACATCAGTCTGCTGAGCTGACTTCTATCCCAGCATGCACTGGTGATTTGAAGGCTGACCGATGCACTCCAGCAGATCCGTGTCGTAGTAGAATCCACTGGGACAGTAACAGGCGTAGCCGGGAATGTTGTTGACACACACGCCGCCTTTACACACCTCTGGGTCAAACAGCTTACACTCATCCACATCTGTCCGGAAAACAAACACACTTAGATTATAAACAGCCAATGCATGGGGACTTGAGGAACGTTTATGGGAGAGTCTGTTTACCCTTGTAGCTGAACGCTCCCGTTTCAGTGGTGATGTACCCTCTTCCGCTGGGACACAGAGACTGGAACTCCACTGAACACAGAGATATTGATGACAGGAAAAAAAGTGAATAACTCATCCGTGTGAAAACTGGAATTTGTACTTGAAATCTTAAGCGTATTTTTAATACTGTCCTTGCAGAAGTTAATTACATCTAAGTGCAATTTCTTTACACACTTGTGTAGACTTTTAAGCAGTGCACTTTGTATTAATGTCAAACTAAAAGTTTTCATTTAAAATACACTTAAAAAAAAAAAACAACTTTGGTCATGTTTAAAGTACACTTATTTTGAAGTGTTTACTTACATAAAGTTAATACATTTTACATAAAATACATAAAATGCAACTTAGATTTAATGTGCAGATCCATTACACTAAAATGTGTAATTGCAAATATATTTAAAATGACAAAAGTAGAAATAGAAATTATATTAAAGTATATTTGAATTAAAATTTCAAACGTTTAAATTATGTAATCACATTAAAATGCACTTAAGAATGTTTTTCAAATTCATCAATTCAGTTCATAAAATACACTGAATAAATAATTTTAATACTTTTAAACTATTTTAATAAATTTACACTATACATCATTTTTATGTAAATAACATGGAATTAAGGGTCCAAAAACCTTATATTGTCTTTAAGATTATTATATAGTAGTCAAAATTTGAAGTGGATTAAAACCTTTCATCACATTTGCCTTAGAACCTAAAACCAAAATAGGACAACTTTTTAATTAACTTTTTTGATCCGCTTTAAATGTTGACTACTATAGTTACTAAACTAAACTAAACTAAAATTGTTATTTTAAATAAGATAATATTATATTTAACACAACATCATTTCAGGTAATTATTCAACATTTATAATTTTAATGCATTTTATATATTATAAAAATATATATAGACATATATAGACATAAAAACTACTAAAGAATATAAAAAAAAAAAAAAACACAAACTAAACAAAATGAAATTAACTGAAAATTAAATTTTAAGTCCTACCTCAATGATACTAAATTAACAATTGTAATCTAATTTTTAAGTATATAATTTCTGTAATTACTACTTCACAGTATGCTAGAGTGTACTTATTTTTCGCAAGGCTGACTGATTTGCCGCAGCATTTCCTCAATGTTAGTGTGCGTTTGTTCACCTGTTCCCATCTCGGGACAGACGTCATATTGGCACATGAGGCCCCAGCCCTGTCCCGCTGTACAGCAGCACTCCTGCAGCGTGGTGTTTGGGGCCAGTATCTTGCAGGAGTATGGCTCAGAAACACCATAGTAACACTCTCTGGTTTCTCCGGGCCGAGACTGCGGCAGAGAGCCGGACGATCCAGCCGAGGAAGAGGAGGCTCTGCCAGGCAGCTCTGACTGACCTGCAGCCAATCCAAACACAGTAAGACTTCATTTTGGGACCGGTTCTCACAATCAACTAGCTGCTTATTAGTATGCATAATTACTAGCATATTATTAGTATTTATAAAGCAAGTACAGTATTAATGGCTTATTCTGCACAAACATATTCTAGATCCCTAAATCCAAATTAATACCAAAATGTAACAACTACTTTACTAACTATAAATAAAATAAAGTAGGAGTTTACTGAGGGCAAAGTCATCATTAATGATTACTTAATAGTAGGAATTGTCCCCAAACTAAGGTGTGACCAGACAAATTGTCCTTTGATCATTTGGAAATAATGTTTCAAATACTATAGAAATATTTTTTTACTATAGAAATATCAATAAATATTCAGAACTCATGAAGACATTCGAGACAGTGGCCAGATAAGGACTCATTACACTTATAAATATCACTTCTGAAAAACAAGTGCACTTAATCATACTAAATGTGCTCTTGTAGTGTACTTCAAAGTTTAAAAGTATATATAAAAAACCGTCCTTGCAAATAATATAATATTACTTTTAAAAGACCACTTAAGTGACTTTGAGTGTCACTTTCATGACACATTTAAGTAGACTTTAAAATTAACTTTGTAATTTCAAAACACTCTACTTTAAAGGACATTACAAATCATTATGTTTAAATAATATTTTGTCCAGTGTTAAAGAAGTTAACTTTTAAAATCAATAAAATAAATTATGAAATGCCATATAATGATGTACTGAAGTCCTATTTAAGTGGATCAAAACACTCTTAAGTTTAACTAACTGCATTTAATATGTGTAAACTATAATACATTTTTATTTGTTTGTATATAACATAACAGTTAGGTGTCCAAAACTGTACACTCAGTTCACACTTAAGTATATTGTTTAAAAGTACATTATATGTACCCCCAAAGGATACTATTATTTCAATAAAAAGGATACTGGCAATTTATATAAAAGTAGATTATTTACCCAGTATCTGCATGAGAATTCTTACTTGTATGACACAGAATCACTGCCTTTGTAGAGTGTAACATCAGTGTTACTTAAATGTTACTTCAGTGTTACATCGTTACATCAGTATAACAACAGTGTTACATCAGTGTAACATCTGAGTTACATCAGTGTTACATCGGTATAAAAACAGTGTAACATCAGTTATACATCAGTGTAACATCAGTTATACATAAGTGTTACATCAGTGTAACATCAGTGTTAAATCAGTGTAACACCAGTGTTAAATCAGTGTAACACCAGTGTTACATCAGTGTAACAACAGTGTTACATCAGTATTACATCAGTATACCATCAGTGTTACATCAGTAAAACATCTGTGTACATCAGTGTAACATCAGTGTTACATCAGTGTAACATCAGTGTTACATCAGTGTTACATCAGTATAACATCAGTATAACATCTGTGTACATCAGTGTTACATCAGTATAACATCAGTGTAACATCAGTGTAACATCAGTGTTACATCAGTGTAACATCAGTGTTACATCAGTGTTGCATCAGTGTTACATCAGTGTAACATCAGTGTAACATCAGTGTTACATCAGTGTAACATCAGCGTTACATCAGCGTAACATCAGCGTTACATCAGTGTAACATCAGTGTAACATCAGCGTTACATCAGTGTTACATCAGTGTAACATCAGTGTTACATCAGTGTAACATCAGTGTTACATCGGTGTTACATCGGTGTAACATCAGTGTTACATCAGTGTAACATCAGTGTACATCAGTGTTACATCAGTGTTACATCAGTGTTACATCAGTTACTTGTAGTCAGCAGAAAGTCAAGCAGTTGGCTTGTTTTTGGAACAAAGGCATCGTGTTTGTTATATTGTTTGGTATGCATTTGTTTATGTTATATAAAGTAATAAAATATAAACTTAATTTATAGCAATAAAAAAAACTTATTAATTATCATTATTATTAGCAGTAGTTGTAGTAATACCAGTAGAGGGCAGCACTGAAACAGAGTTACTGTGCTCCTGCTGGAGGTTCATTAGAGTGTGTGTGTGTGTGTGTGTGTGTGTGTGTTACCTGTGCTCTCTCTGTTCACACACTGGCCTGCTTTTATGTCAAATTCCTCCTGTCCGTTCTCACACTCACACGTGAACGAGCCCTCGACGTTCCAGCAGCGCGCCGAGCCACACACACCCTGCATCGTCTCACACTCGTTTATGTCTGTGCAGAGAGAGACACAAAGGGGTTACATAGAGAAGAGGGGAAAAACATAATTTCTAAAGAAAAAAAAATTAAATTAAATGTATTGAATGTGCACTTGTGGTGGAATTCAAATCTTGCAAATATATTAATGAAATAAAAGGCAACTTAAGTGACTTAAAGAGAGACACTTTCATGACACTTTTTCATGTTTATTAACATACTTAAGTAGATTTAAAAAAAAAAAAAAAAAAAAAAAAAAAAACCTTAGAAGTTTTACTTTAAAGAATCATGGCCATGAGCTAGAAATTATCCCCTCGGTTTATTATTTGACTGGCATTTTAGTTAAACTGTGGCCACGTTTTACTTAATAATCTCCTTTTTCTTATTTTAATTTATTGTATAGATATGGTGGCAATTTTATAAAGTGCACTTTGTAATCATGCCAAATGTATTTGTTACTTTAAAGTGCATTTTACATCATCATGTTTTAATTTAAAATGTAATTACAAATATATTTTAGAGTAAGTACACACAAATACATGACGTTTCAATAGAAAAGACAAAGTATATTTTTGTTGATCATAAATGCTTGTCAATAAATTTAATTTCACCATATATAAGTAATTATGAAATGACCTATAAAGATGATCTGAAGTCCAACTTATGTGGGTCAAAAAAACTCTTAATTTAACAAATCACATTTAATACACATTGAAACTGTAATGCACTTTTATTTAAATCACATGCAGTGAGTGCATTAAGTGCCTGAGAACATGCAGTTCACACTCTTTCGAAGTATATCATTTCTGAAATATCTCTTGTATTTTTAAATGACACTTGTCTTCCTGCAGTCATGGACTCACCCACACACATCTGTCCATCTCTGGTGGACGTGTAGCCCTGGTCACACAGACACTGATATGTGCCGATCAGATTCTGGCAGAAGGCGTGATGTCCGCACACCGTCTCGTTAGCGCACTCGTTAATGTCTGCGAGAGAGACCCTGCTGTCATTCTGCACATGTGTGTGTGTGTGTGTGTGTGTGTGATTTGCTGCCGGTCAGACTCACCCACACACTCTCCGGAGGCAGTGATGTGGTATCCGGGCTCACAGGACGCCAGACAGCTGAACGAGCCGATGGTGTTCTCACAGCGCTGGGATCCACACACCAGTCGCTCCGAGTCCAGACACTCGTTCACATCTGCAGAGCAAACTGAGCTGAGATCTACACACACACATCCCTGACACACAGCTACTTTACTGGCCGCGTGGGAGCTTCACACTCTAAGCACAAATAAAGAGTAAAATAAAGGGAAAAGCTAAAAAAAAAACATTCTAATTTCAAATTATATTACAATAATTGTAGACTTTTTATTAGGTCTCTATAATGACTTAATATGATCATTTTATCCTATAATATACTTTTTTTAACAGTGCTGAAAATTTGCCTAAGACATTCTAATGTGAACTTTTCCCTTAGAACTTTTATTTTATTTTATTTTATTCACCTTACATGCAGAAGGAAATGTACATCACACATATATTCCCCTGTTTTTAAGTTAAATAATTTTAGTGTAGTTAGTTTGTTTAATATTTTTTTAACGCCATGTTAGGATCAGGTCTATTTAATTATTTCATGGTAAACACAAGGTCAGCATCATAATCCATACAATTTTACATTATTATATTAACTTGAAATAAAACAAAAAATCTAAAATACATTCAGGTGATACATTACAATTTCTTTAACTTGAACATCCACAGTTTAGTAACTTGTGTCATTGTTTCAGTTAAATCATAATTGTTGTATTAATTTGCCCCTCATTTTAATTCATTTTTTTTTACATCATGTTGAGCGCAGTGCTCTTCAATTTGTATTATTTGGTTAAATTTTAATTTAATTTAATTTAATTTAATTTAATTTAATTTAATTTAATTTAATTTAATTTAATTTAATTTAATTTAATTTAATTTGTTGCCAGTATTGTCATGGTTAAAAAGCCAATAAAAAAATAAATAAATAAAAATAAAAAAAGAGCCAGGCCAACATATTGGTAATACTTTATTATTTTAATTTTTGTTTTGTTTTCTTTAGCATGAAATTGTAGAAAGTATAACATACTGTTTGTATGTTTCCCTGATGTAACCCCTAGAAATGTTGTGATAGTAATCTGTGGATGTGGATGTGTGTGTGTCTGTCTGTGTGTGTGTGGCTGTGGCTGTGGGTGTGTGTGTGTGTGTGTGTGTGTGTGTGCATTTTACCCAGGCAGGCTGTTCTCTCTGGGTTGGTGGTGAAGCCGGTGTGACACTGGCACAGAAACGATCCCTCAGTGTTGGTGCAGCGGCCGTCCTGACAAACTCCCTCCTGAACACACTCGTCCACATCTGGAAACACACACAAAATGCATGAGATCATCCCACGCAGAAGCCATCAGTAATAATGCTCAGTCTCACAACAGTTTTGCTCTGCTCTGGATGATTCAGACCGAGCTCGATTCACAGGAACAGGAAGACTGGATAACTGCATACTGAGTCAAATTAGCCCAATTACTGAAAGTCGCTCCATGATTGCGCAAAACATGTGTCTTTTATTATGAGCATTTTACACCCTCTCTCTGACCCTCTGAATCAAACTGGCTGCTTTTTGCTGTACTGTTCCTTTAAGATCTCAGTGGAGAACACATATGAGTGCTGTAATAATACATACACTTTTGATAAAAGTTCATAAAACTAAATTAATTTAAATGTCAGTAAATATTAATAAATTATTGTAATATAAAAATGTGTCAATATATAAATATATGTAATAGAATAAATCATGAAAATGTCATTCAAATAAACATGTATGTTTAAAATGAAATGTGTCAAAAAAATAAATATAAAACTGTTCTGCAGAAAAAAAGCAAGCGTTATAGTTTCTGACCTACATTTTTAATTACTAAACTAAAACTAACTAAATATTTAAACAAAATATTTTCAATAAAAGTATATGCATTTGCAATATAAATGATTCAATACTAAACACATAGAAAAATGATCTCCAATTACAGGTTCTCTACAGTATGTGAGGGTGATGTGCAGATGTTTCCCTTTATCGCATTCTGCCTAATTATCCTGCATCTTGATTTTATCTCCTAGGGTGTGTGGTGGACTTGTTGAAAGGAGAAATGTTTACTTCAGACATTTGACTAATGCAGCTATGCGAACAGAATCATTCCATCAGAGAATTGAGGAAAATTTCACATCGGAGAGATTGAAACAACTCCCTGATGACAAGGTCTTATATAAATTCAAGTTCACTGAGAAAAGCACCAGTCACGGTATAATTTTTGTGAGAAACGGCTGCTTAATGTTGGCTGTGCATCTCCTCTGGAGCCATACCTTGGCAGGACGTCCCATTAACGGCGCTCCTGTAGCCCTGCGCACAAACACACTTATAGGATCCCTCCGTGTTCACACACTCTCCACTCGGGAAGCAGAAATCTCCTTCCAGACACTCGTTAATGTCTGAGCCGGACAGAAGGGTGTTAAAAACCACAAAACCAGTCATAAGGGTCCGTTTGTTTAAAATGAGATTTGTAAATCATCTCAAAGATTAACAAATAAGATTTCCATTGATGTATGGTTTGTATGAGGTCAATATTTTGCTCAGATGCAACTATTTGAAAATCTGGAATCTGAGGGTGGTAAAAAAAACAAATATTGAGAAAATCATCTTTAAAGTTGTCCAAACTAAATTTTTAGCAATGCATATTACTAATCAAAAATTAAGTTCCCTTTCAGTCGGTCACTCTCGATGCCACGTCGGGGAACGACGAGAATGTGATATTGCTTCAATAGACCAATCTACTTCGAATGTAAATTAAACAAGCCAATGTACATTGGTATGCAATTATTGATTCCAGCTGCCGCTGATCACAAAGTGAGTATAAGAAGGCAGCAGGTGCAATGCATACCAGCTTTTCACTTCGGGGCCGAGCGTTAGTATTGTTCTGCTCAACTGTGTCTGCTGTGACTTACGTTCAAACTTAAGTTTTAAATTGGGGCGTGGAAGCGCGGAACTCACCGTGTCCAAGTTACACCGGCCTGTCGCAAAACCCTCACCCCGTGGTCAGATCTTGCGTTTCTCCGGGGAGGGGTGCCCCTAGAGCAGATCTCCAGGCATGCTGTGGTTTACACAGATGCCTCCACCACCGGCTGGAGGGCCACGTACAATGGGCATGCAGTCTCAGGGGTTTGGACGGGCCCACAGCTACAGTGGCACATCAGTTGCCTAGAGTTGTTAGCAGTGCACCTTGGCTTGAATCGTCTCAAAGGTCAATTACAAGGCAAAGTCCAGGAGGACAAGGAGCAAGTCTTGCTAGTGGTGCCATATTGGCCCACTCGGACCTGGTTCCCAATCTAGTGCTCCTTGCGACAGCCCCTTCCTTAACTGAGTCCTTTGAGGAAGGTTCTACTGACTCAGAGACAGGGCACCGTTTGGCACCCGCATTGAGACCTTTGGAAACTCCATGTCTGGTCCCTGGACGGGATGCAGAGGTTCTAGGTGACCTACCCCATGAGGTAGTGGACCCCATCACTTCGGCAAGAGCACCATCTATGAGACACACTTGCACCTTGAAGTGGAACCCGTTTGTCGAGTGGTGTTCTTTTCGCTGAGAGGACCCCTGTAGATGCCCGATTGTAGTCGTGCTTTCCTTTCTGCAGCAAAGGCTGGATTGAAGGCTGTCTCCCTCAACCCTTAAAGTCCAGGTTGCCGCTATTGCTGCGTATCATGACCCCGTGAATGGGAAGTCTTTAGGTAAGCATGACCTCATCATCTGGTTCCTTAGACAGGCCGGGAGGTTAAATCCTTCCCGGCCCCCCTCTATACCCTCTTGGGACCTGATTCTAGTGCTTAAATCAGTACAGCAGGGCCCATTTGAGCCTTTGCATTCAGTTGAGCTAAATTTTCTTTCATTGAAAACTCTGCTGCTGCTTACACTGGTCTCCATCAAGAGGGTAGGGGACCGGCATGCATTTTCAGTCTACTATTTGTGCCTAGAGTTTGGGCCGGCTGACTCCCAGGTAATCCTGAGGCCCCGGCCCGGCTACGTGCCTAAGGTTCCCACTACACCCTTCAAAGACCAAGTGGTGAACCTGCAAGCACTGCCCACAGGGTGTGCCCTGCCCATTCAGGTTGCAAGCTCACTCAACTAGAAGTGTTTTTTCCTCCTGGGCGCTGGCTCATGGCACCTCGCTGACAGATATTTGTAGAGCTCCGGGCTGGGCGACCCCTAACACGTTCGCTAGGTTCTATAGCATTTGTGTAAAGCCGGTATCCTCCGGTATCCTCACCTCAAACGGATAGTGGCACTTAGAGGCCCCGGTTAGTGTCGGCTTGCTTAAACTACTCCAGAGTGTCCGTTCTGTAGACCCTGTTGAGATCCTCCATCACCCTAGGCAGCTGGACGCAGCGGAGAGTCTGGTGCCAGGCCTTCATGATGTATCCGTGAGAACCACGGAAGGGTGGGTTCCATATTGAGACCTAAGCGGTACTCGCTTGTATATAGTCCACGGTATAGCCTTAGAGCCCGTGTTTCCCCGGCAGACTTCTACCTTTCCAAAAGGGTTTTAATCACCTCAAATTTCTTCATATACACCTAAACAGATGCAGATGCCCAGTGAGGTAGTGTGCATTGGCTCATTTAGTTTACACTCAAAGTAGATTGGTCTATCGAAGTTATTACTCATACTCGTCGGTCACAGATGTGGCGTCTCCGTCCCCTCCTTCAGGGAATGAGGGTTACCATACGTAACCAAGATGTTTTGTTATATCTATGGATATGAAATTTACAACATACCTTCAAGGAACATGATCTTTATTTAATATCCTAATGATTTTTGGCATAAAATAACAATCTATAATTTTGATCCATGCAATGTATTTTTGGTTATTGATACAAATATACCCCAGCAACTTAAGACTGCTTTTGTGCTCCAGAGTCACATATTTGCATGTAAATACATGTAAATATTATCAAACTATATGCATGCACTTGTTTACATAATATATGTTACATAATAAACAGTACACACACAACAGATAATTTCATTTTGGATATGATTAATGGTTTGGCAGCACGACTCAGAAGAAGAAGAACAGAAGATGAGTATAAAGCAGTTATATTTGTCTGACCTCTGCACTGGCGCCGTGGTCCGGCCGCTCTGAACCCTGGTGAGCAGTCGCAGCGGTACGATCCGTCCGTGTTCACACACACGCTCTGCGGCCCGCACAGGTTAGGACTCACACATTCATCGATGTCTGAGAGGAAAACAACACGAAATGAGTTAATAGAGACAGTGCACAAACATACAAGCTGGGCATTTATTAATTTTTATATTTGTCTGACAACACAGGTTTAGTCTGACATGCATCTCATTACTTTATCACTTTATCTTCTGCCTTGTCGCTCCCTTATTATGTCAATCATGCTTTTTGCACCAACAACAGATATCATTTAGTTTTCATGACATTTTACGCCCTCTCTCTGAATCTCTGAATTAAACAGATTTTTGCTGTACTGTGCCTTTAAGACATAAATAAAATAAAATTAAATTAAATTAAATAAAATTAAATTCATGCAGTTAGCAGACGCTTCTTTACATTTTTTTTTTATATTTTATAATGTATATTATATATATATATATATATATATATATATATATATATATATATATATATATATATATATATATATATATGCATAAAACACATGGAGGATTTTGAATGCCTTATTAATAATTTTATTTTTTGTAAAAAGTGCAAATAAATAAATAAATAAATAAATATGTCAGTAATTTAATAAATCAAGAAATGTGTCAGTAATTAAATAAATGTCAACAAATAAATCTTGAAATGTGTCAGTGACATAAATGTGAAAAAAAATCATGAAATGTATCAGTAAAAAAAATGCATGTTTTACAAAAATAAATTCTAAAATGTCAATAAAATGTAAAAATGTATTATAATTTTAAATAAATATGTTTAAAGAGATATGCTTTAAAATAAAGAAATAATGAAATGTCAATAACATTTATAATTACGTTTAAAAAAGATATGAAATGTATAGGTAAACACTGTAAATAATATTTACAGTGTATACGTATACATTTCATATCTTTTTTAAACGTAATTATAAATTTTATTGACATTTCATACATTATATGTATCTGTGTATACTGAAATACAGTCAATGTACATTTTTATTTATAAAATATAAAATACTCTCAACATCAAATGAATATTTATAAAATAAATAAATATTAACATTTGTCATTAAAATAAATACAAAATAAATAAATAATGAAAAGTTAATTAAATTAATAAATAATTATTTAAAAATACCTTGATAATGCATCCTCTACAGTAAAGATAAAACTAGCATTTAGCATGGAAATAAATAATGAAATGTGTTTTTCAGTAAACAAATAAACATAAAATGTGTTAATAAATAAACTGATCATGAAAATAATATAAATAATTATTTAAAAAGCATGAATGTCAATAAGTCACGAAATGTCAATAAATACTGTCAAAATCGACATAAAATAAATACATTTTGTAAAAAATGTAACCAAGAAATGTCATGTAATCATGATATTATCTTATCTTAATAAAATGAATAAATATGTTTTTAAAATGGCATGAAATGAGTAATGAAATTCATGAGAAAATGTTTAAAAATGGCATAAATCAATAAACTGCAATTTATGCTGTTATTTATTTACTGACACATTTCATGATCCATTATTTATTAACACATTTTATGTGTTGACTCGTTTATTGAAAAACATATAATGATTTATTTTTATTGGCATGCTATAGCTCGGACACATTTGATGCCGTTCATTTGCCAAAGCCGGCTTCTGTGGAGTCGCCAGCAGAGCAGCTGTTTGCAGTCAGAGAGCTTCGAGACGACTGTGGTTGAGCTCGTCTGACCTGAGCAGCGTCCGTTCTGCATGCTGTGTCCGTCTCTGCAGGGAACACACTTATACGAGCCCGGAGAGTTGAGGCACTGCTGCCCGGGACACTGCAGCGCATCCAGACACTCATCGAGATCTAACACACACACACACACACACATACACACACACACACACACACACAAGAGCCATGTCAGATCTGGTGAAGAAATGATGTGAATCTTCCGAAGTCTTATTTTAGTATCACTGATATACTGTTATAGTTTCTGCACACATTGTGAATTAGATTAAATTTTTACATTTTCTGTTTTCGGTTAAAGTTTTAGTGCTTTTATTTTTAATATATGTTACTCTTATTAAAATCTATTTATTACTTTATGTTATTTTAGTACATTTAATACATGATATTTAGTACTTCAGGTTAAATTAAACAAAAGTGATAAATGTGTCTTTGGTAATAAACTGAAATAAAACATTTTTATAAGTAATTTAAATATATATTTTTTTCTGTTTCAGTTCACATTTAATGTAGTTTTTGTTTAGAATCTGAATTAGATTCTAATGTTTTCTTATATTTTCTGCTTTTTAAAAGTAATTTTGAAGTTTGTTTTTGTGATTTTTATCAGTTTTTACCCCCCCCAATATGTCCATTATATAATTGTTTTTTTTTTTTTTTTTTCAAGCAGTGTTATTTTAGTATCATTAATATACAGTTTTTGTAAATATTTGAAATAACATTTTTGTATTTTCTGTTTTCACTTTAATTTTGGCTAAGATTTTAGTGTAAACTAATCGAGCCAATGTACATTGGCATGCAATTATTACATCCAGCTGCAGCTGATCACAGCGGGAGAATAAAGATGCAGCAGGTGCGATGCATACCACCTTTTTGCTTTGGAGCGGAGCGACAACATCGTTCGGCTCCATCCAAGTGTATTCATGTGAGATACGAGCAAATTCGGGTGTGCTGTCGCCCTACGGGATGGTGGTAATGCCTAAATTGGATCCAAAGATGACAGCTTTGCTTTCCCGGGCTGCCGAGATGGTAGGGCTCGGATGGAAACCTCCACACATCCCGAGCCTTCCAGGCTGGATGATTGGTTTCTCGGGTCAGCCTGTGCTGATTAACAGCTCTCCGCCCTTGTGCCTTTCTTCCCAAAAGTGCAGGAGAAGCTCACCAGGTTGTGGACGACACCTTTTACTGTCAGAAACCGGTCTGCTGGTTCCTCCTCCCTCACCACCCTCAACGGAGTATTCGGTGGCCCCCTTGGTGAAGCAGTCTGTAGCGATGCAATTGTGTTTTAAGTCAGCCTCCTCCTGGCGGGGAGACCCAGTGCTCCCTTCCCGGGCCTGTAGGCACTCATCTGGTCTAACTGGTAGTGCCTATGGTGTTACTGCAGGTGCACCGTCTCTAAGCAGAGGCTTATCAGGCACAGTGTGTGCCCTGCCTGTTCAGGTTGCGAGCTCACTCTACTAGAAGTGTTGCATCCTCCTGGGCGCTGGCCATGGCATCTCGTTGATAGATATTTGTAAAGCTGTGGGCTCGGCAACCCCCGACATGTTCGCTAAATTATATAGCTTTCTATAGTGGAGATATATAGATTCTATAGTGGAGCTGGTATCCTCCTGTGTTCTCTCCTCAAATGGGAAGTGGCACTGCGTCGGCTTGCTATAACTGCTCCAAAGTGTCCATACTGTAGGACCCTGTCGAGCTATACTCACGCTGTGATCAGCTGGATACAATAATTGCATGCCAATGTACATTGGCTCGTTAATCAAATTTATTTTATCGAAGCGATATCCCAGTTTGTCGGTCACTGATGTAACATCTCCTTTCCCTAAAACTTTTTAGTGTGATTTAATTTTATTCAATTTTATTATTTTTTATTCAATTTAATTAAATGTAATGAAGTGTGTTCTTACCAGTGCATGTGCCATCCTGTAGATTGAAGCCCAGATCACACACACATCTGAAGCTGCCGGGAGTGTTCATGCATTGGCCATTAGTGCAGCGTGTTGGCTTTAGCCTACATTCATCTATATCTAAAAAACAGACAGGAGAGACAGCACACATTCAAACTCCCAAACAATACTAACATCTTTATCATCTTTATCAAAGAAACCAACAGTGAATGGATTTCTCTACAGAATTATATGCTGCAGTACACATATTTTCTTTTATTATCTCATAACTCTGTATTATATGTCTATATAGTCATTTGTGAAACGCACTGTGGTCAACTTCAAATGTGTGATAGACATAAATATGAAATGACTGACTGATAACTCGGACTTTGTGTCTCATAATTGCATTAAAAACTAAACTACATCCCTTTTCTTTGATCATATTCTACATCATCAAATCAATGTTATTTGTCAACTGCAGGGATACCTTGGCATCGACCGTGAAGAAACTCGAAGCCTGGCTGACAGGACACACACTTAAAAGAGCCGACTGAGTTCACACACTCTTTTCCAGGACACTGAAGCTCGTTTTCACACTCGTTCACATCTGGAACAGGATAAGAAACAGACTTGAACCATTTGTGCTTCATGGGTGAAACTGGCAATAAACACTTGTGAAATAGATACTTAAAATCTTAAGTATACATTAAAGATAATATAACTTAACTTTGATGTGTTGACTAACATACTAAAGCACATAAATTACTTTAAATGACAAAATGTGTAATTATTACAAATGTGTAAAATATGTTTAAATATGTGACATACAAGTTTCAAGTACATTTTAATAACTTCAGCAGTAACTTAAACCATAATTCAAAGACAATACAATTATGAAATTATGTATAAAGATGCATGTAGGTGGCTCAGAAAGCACTATTAAGTTTAACTAATTGCATTTAGTATTGATTGTAACTATAATAAATTTCATTTAATTATAAATAACATATCTGAAATTATTACATTCAGTTCACACTTAAATATATTCTTATAAAGTGCATTATTTCCATAATAAGCACTCTTTTTAAAAGTATGCATAAATGCAGTTGTTGAGATTGGAAAGGTTTAACCCAGTAAAATGGTCACCTTTGCAGATGTTTCCCTCCAGTCTGAATCCAGCGCGACACACACAGCTGTAGCTGCCCATGTTATTCACACAGCGGCCGTTAACACACACATCAGGAGTCTGACGACACTCGTCGATATCTGAGACACAGACACTACTTACTTTTCAATCTCACAATTCTGACTTTTTTTACTTCTCATAATTGCGTTATATAAACTTGATTAAAAAGTCATAATTGTGAGATATAAACTAGCAATTCTGAGATACAAATTCAGAATTGCATTATATAAACTCACAATTGCGAGATATAAAATCGCAACTCAGAGAAATATAGTCAGAACTTCAAGATATAAACTCTAACTTTTTTTTTTTTCCTCAGAATTGTGACTAAAAATATGAAGTCGCAATTATGAGAACATATCAGGCCCCCAACCCTCAAAATTGGACTTTACTTACGTGTTATAAAATCAGAACTGCAAGAAAAAAAAAAGTAGAATTGTGAGATAAAATGTCCCAATAACCTTTAAAAAAAAAAATCAGTGGCAGAAATGGGGTTCCATATGTTTCCACTACTGGATAATAAATATATAAATACATACATACAGAAAAGGTAATTGTGATTTTTTTACCTCACAATTGACTTTTTTTCCCCTCACGATTGCATGATATAAACTCACAATTTCAACTTTTTTTTTTCTTGCAATTCTGAAGGATAAAGTTCTTTATTATAAATAATATTTTTACTTTGAATGAGTTGAACATAACTCGTGTTTTTACCTTTGGAAAAATAAACACATATAAATATATATTTTTATGTTTTATATTACATTAAAATTAGAAGAAAAATATATATATACAATATATATACCGTATTTTTCGGACTATAAGTCGTACCTAAGTATAAGTCGCATCAGTCCAAAAATACGTCATATAACATATATAAGTCACACTGGGCTATAAGTCGCATTTATTTAGAACCAAGAACCAAGGACCAAGAGAAAATATTACCGTCTCCAGCCACGAGAGGGCGCTCTATGTCTTCAGTGTAGACTACAGCAGCACTGAGCAGAATAGAGCGCCCTCTGGCGGCTGGAGACGGTAATGTTTTCTATTGGTTCATTTCTCTTGGTTCATGTCAAATTAATTTTGATAAATAAGTCGCACCTGACTATAAGTCGCAGGACCAGCCAAACTATGAAAAAAGTGTGACTTATAGTCAGTATATAACTGGAGAAAAACTAATCAATTCAGCTGTCTTTTTTAAGCTGGTCCAAAGAATCTTTATTTTTATTCTCAATGTGATTTTTCCTGCCGTATAATCGCATCATTTGTTTGTTATAGAGGGCAAGGCCAGGTTTACAATGATAATGGTCCAGTCATGTTTTAGTTTGAGTCCAGATGTGTCGTATTTACCTGAACAGGCTCTGTTTTTAAGGCTAAATCCGGGTCTGCATGACACACAGTGATACGATCCCTGAGAGTTCACACACTCCTGTCCGGGACACTGCAGTGGATCTTCACACTCATTCACATCTGGAACATCACGCACATCCATCCATACATACGGGAACACACTCATAATCATCATCTAAAAGTACATCCACTAGTAAAAAATAGTTATATTTAAAATACATTTATTTTATACTAAGTATATCTAATGTAAGATATACTTACAAAAATCTTTTTAACGTATTTACTGACAGATTACCACTTGAGACTTATACTGATATTAAAATTATAATTAAACTTTATTTGACGTACTACTCATGAACATTTCTTAATATTACAGGGTTTTTTTTCAACTGCTTACACTAAATCTTTAACCACAATTTCTTAAACAGCAGAAGCACACACCGAAACTCCAGAACCATACACTGATTCTCGGCTTTTGACTAAAGTTTTCAATTTCATTAAACAATTTTTGCAAAACACAACATAATTCCCTATGTAACACACAAAGATTGAACAGGAATTAATGTTTGTTTAATGCAAAAAATGTTTGCTTTTGAGATGTGTTTGTGATACGCACTGCTTTATTTTGCAAGAGATGCGAGGCATTTTGCATTTTGTGTGTGCAATTCTAGGATTTGTGTGTAAAGTTTTGAAAATGAGCAAAAATATGTTTTAATGTCACTTTTGATGAGGACTGTATGATCTTTGAATAATACCGGTCTTCAAATGCAAAATATTTAACGTGAACCTGAAGTACAGTTGCAATAGTTCCACTTTAGCACAATCAGATATACTAAGTATATATTTAATTGGACTTCAGCACCACTTCCACACAATTACAGTGCATTAATCACACAATTTGCAGACTTTAAGCATTCCAGTTTAGTGTATTAAAAGTGCATAAATATGAAAATGTATTTCTCTTTCACTAGGTTGATTTAGTCTTTCAGTTCTTACCCACGCAGACGTTGGCCTGGAATATGTATCCCGTTCGACACGAGCATCTGTAGCTGCCGGGAGTGTTTTCACAGCGGCCCGTGGCCGGACAGGGAGACGGCGTCCGACGACATTCATCAATATCTGAAGAAGAGAAAGATCCACTGACTTTACCCTGACAGGCTCTTAGAAACACTTGGAAAATGTATAATTTAAAAACCATATTTGAGGCTAATATGATAGTAATGAAGGCCACTTAAGTGGAGTTAAAGAGAGACAACTTTCACAACTTAACACAAGTAGGCTCTAAAAAAGTGTCAAATTAAAAGTTTTACTATAAAGTGCATTTTAAGTCACGGTTAATCTTTTTGTGGTGCTTTGAAAGCATGTGTAAAATACCAGACTGTAATTTTAACTCTAGTGTGTTATGTAACAGTATATCTATATTAAATGTTCTAAATAGCTTTTTTTTTGTAGTACATAGAAAAATATGCATACTTTTAAAAATAATATGAGAATAAACAGGAATTTTTTAAAGCTCTATTTAGTTTTATTAAGTAAATTAAACACTGAGTAACAAAATGTTTTTAGTTTTATCTCAAGTGAAAGATCTACTTGTAATATCATTGCTACTATAATATAACTAATTTAGCTTTTGTTTATATATAAAAAAAATAAATAAATAAAAGCCCCCAAAATTATATTGACCGACATTTCAGCAACAACTTGGCTTATGTCCAACTTAATCATTATGACATTAAATGACAAAATATATGAAATAAAAAAAACTAAGACAACAGAAGTAATTATGGAACAACATATAAAAAAAGATAAATGAATTGTATTTATTTCTAAATCTGAAAAAATACATTTTTATTTAATTGTAAATAACATGCAATTAAGTGTCTGAAAACATTACATTCAGTTCACACTTAAGTATATATACATCTTTTAAAGTATTGTTTCTGTTATAATTACTCTTTTTAATAGTGTGGCTCTTTTCACAACAAAACAGGGTCCTTTAAAGATTAGTGTACAGTAAAATAAATATTTAGAGTCAGTCCGTTGATATCTGTGTGCAGTGTGTTACCTGAACATTGTCCGTTGAGCAGATCAAAGCCCGGTTTACAGGAGACACACCTGTAAGAGCCCTGAGAGTTCACACACTCCTGACCCGGACAGCGCAGGGGGTCCACACACTCATCGATGTCTAAGAGCACAAAACACCACATGATTTACATGATTTAAAAAAAAAAATACTGTGTTTGGAGACAGAAATTCCTATCATGCAGCACATTTTCATTGCATCATCATTTATCGATCAAATGTTTGCGGTCAGTAAGAGTTTTTAATGTCTCTGAAAGTATCTTCTGCTCAACAAAGATGCATTTCTTTGATTAGAAATGCAGTTCAAATTGTGAAATATTATTATATACCTATGCAGCTGTTGCCCTGTAGCTTGTGTCCAGTCCTGCACGAACACCTGAAGCTGCCCAGTGTGTTTTCACAGCGGCCGTTTACACAGGGATTGGGCACCTGACGGCACTCATCCAAATCTGTGGAACCCATCGATCTCATCAATGATTACGTGCACAACATTCTACAAACAAGCTATCAGGACGTGTTTATCCAGCGCACTGAGAGAGAGAGATGTTTCTCACCCACACACAGGGTCTGCTGCGAGTTGGTCTGGTATCCTGACGGACAAACACACCGGAAGCTGCCCGCTGTGTTCTCACACTGACCCACAGAACACGGCCGGGGCGTCAGCACACACTCGTTTATGTCTGCATGTGCATGTGTGTGTGTGTGAGAGTGAGAGAGAGAGAGAGAGAGAGAGAGAGAGAGAGACAAAGATAAGATGGTCTGATCACTGATTTCTTCAAACTCTTCTGAGTTTGGGACAGTGTTATTTCGATATAATAGATGTACTAATATAAAAGATTTTTGTTTACATTTTAAATTAGGTTTATTTTTTGTTTTCATGTTAATTTTATGTAATTTTAGGTTAAGTTTCACTTTTATATTTTTCTGTTTTAATTATAACTTATAATTTTTTAATGTATACACCATATTTATTTATTCATTTATGTTTTTTTAGCATTTAAACTAAACAAAAATGTGATCATCTTGGCACCTAGCTTAAATAGTTATTATAAGTTTACATAAGTTTAAGTTTTTGTAATATTTATTTATTTATTTCAGTTAACTTTTTTTTTCAAGTAATATATTTTCAAATGATGTTACTTTATTTATTTATTAGTTAACGCTTTATGGGTCTAGTTAACTATAATAATCCTTATTATGATACTACTAATATTTCTTGCTCCTTTATAAAATATATTTAGATAAATTGCTTATGCTTTTCCTCAATGTAAGTTACTTTTACTGCTGCAAATAACATATTATAAAGCCATGCATGTACGCAAAACAAAATCACACAGTTAAAGCACTGAGAAATCTGAGATGATCAATCTCATGTACTTGACTGAACCTGACTGAATATTTACAACCCTTTTTAGGAAGCAGGCTACATAGATATGTTACCTTATATACTTCTCTTCTTTAGAGTGGAAGTCTGAAGTGTTGCGTATTTCTCATATTAGGGTTATTTTTAGGTTTGTACCTTGGCAGTGGCCCTGCTGAGGGTTGAGGATATATCCAGTGTTACACACACACGTGTGTCGACCCCCTGGCAGGTCAACACAGCGCCCCGGGCCACACACCTGAGGTCTCGATGCACACACTGCACCATCTGGAGAACCACACACACAAGGCCAAAACATTTAAACACACAATTAAAAAACAATTGCATTCAATTAGAAAGTAAATAAATAAAAATAAAAAAAGAGAGAGAAAATTATATATAGTACTGTATAATTTTATATGTAATATAATGTAAAAAAAAAACCCTAAATATTAAAATTGAATTAAAAGGTAATTATATATCTATATAAAAATATTAGTGCTGTCAAACAATTAATCATGATTAATTGCATCCAAAATAAAAGTTTTAATTTACCTTATATATGTGTGTGTACTGTGTATGTTTATTATGTACAGAATATATAAATACACACACATACATGTATATATAGTTCAGAAAAATATATACATGGAAATATTTTCAAAATAGATACTTGTATGTGTGTGTATTTATATATACATAATAAATATACACAGTATACACACATATACTATGTAAACCAAAACTTTTATTTTGGAAGCGATTAATCGCGATTAATCATTTGACATCACTAACATATATATATATATATATATATATATATAGATAGATAGATAGATAGATAGATAGATAGATAGATAGATAGATAGATAGATTGATAGATAGATAGATAGATAGATATTAATTACTTTAATAGCTTTTATTACAATTTTATACAAACATTACAATACATAATGCTTGCATCAGTTCAAGTGCATTCAAACGTTTTGAAATATCATGAAACATTCATTCATCATAATTAGAAAAATGTTCATTATTATTTATCTAACATTTGTTGATGATTAAAAAGTGATGAAACTATTATATTTCATTATGTAACTCAATACACTTCTTCTTTGGTAAAGTGATTCAATATCAGGTCAATTTGTGGTTTAGATAATCAGATCAGCCAAACTCAATCTCAGAAGTATGCAATGTTCCTGACATTTATTCATTCCTCTCCAAACCAAATTCATCGAACAATTACACTGAAGACAAATGATGAGAAAATTACAGTTCTGTATCCAGCTCGGCATTTTTCAAGCTTGATATAAATTTGGCTTCACTTCAGCTCTGGAAATCAAAGAAGTCAGTTATTGCTATGAGCAGGCTGATGGATTTTCTGGGCATGCTCACAGTCTCCTGGAGAAGTGAGTCTTTGTGCTTATCAAGTCACCGTAACGATAATCGTAATTGTCCTGTTGAAGTTCTGCTCTGATTGAACCTTTTGTTTTAAGACCAATATCCTGAGGAACATCTTCACTTGTATACTAACTCTTGCCCTAAAACTATATTTCTGACATTACAATAAAGAACAGATTTAGAGCAACAGTGAAAATCAGTTCCCAAAAAGTCAGTAAAGAAATGCAGATGAGGACATAAACAGCCTATTTTCTTTTTAGCTGTTAACATTTGTGGGGACCCTTCTGAATCACAAAATCACAAATGGGACGTCCAGCAGTTTCACATCAAGTGCAATTTTTTGGGAGAGGGCCTTCAAGCCACAAACATCCTTTTGTGAAAAAGAAGTGTGCTTAATTGTACTAAAAATACTGAATTGAAATAAAAGGCCACTTAAGTGCACTTAAAGAGTGACATTTTCATGACTGTTTCTTAAGTAGACTATTAAAATGTGCACTTTGTAATAATGTCAAATAAAAAATTTGACTTTAAAGTACATATTAAATCCTTAAATTATATTTAATTCAATATAAGTGCACTTATTTTGATATGTTGACTAACATACTAAAACACATGTTAAGCGTTATTGATATCACATTTAAGGATAATATATTGAAATGTTCTAAATTGCAACTTCATCATAACAAATTTGTAATTACAATTATATTTAAATATAATTTACATTCAAATATGTCACTTTCATGATGTTTATTAACTCCCTTAATCACACTTTTTCTAATGAAAAAGTTAAAAGTGTTATTTTAAAATACATTTTAAATAATTACATTTTAATAATCTTTTTTTCATTCTTTATTAAGAAGTGCACTTGTTCAGATGTGTTAACTAACATACTAAAGCACATTTAATGTAATTATAATGTACGTATTTGATATCTCATTTAAAGTGAATCTCTTTTAAATGTAATAAATTGCATCTTCAGTTCAAGTACATGACGTGTTTCGGTAGAAATTATATTAAAGTACTGAATTTTTTAGTTCACCATGCATGATTGTCAGTGAGCTTGTCAACTTAAAGAAACAGCATTAATTATGAAATTACATGTAAATATCTATTGAAATCCCACTTAAGTGGGTTTAAATGTAAACTACAATACATTTTCATTTAGTTGTAAGTACCATGCATGTAAGAGTCTGAAAATGTTACATTTAGTTCAAAATTAAGTATATTCTTTTAATACTTCATTTCCGCCATGCAGTCTCTCTGATGCTCACCTTGTCTAGTTGGAGGTGGTCGGGCTGTAGCCGGTACAGGGGGAGGTCTGATGGGAGATATTGGCTGTCTGATAACTGAAGGCCGGCTGGTTTGCGTCCGTACAACAGCTGTACACAATCAGACTGAATCACACACACGTACACCAGTGACTTTTAATAAATAACCTCATGAGAAACGCTGCGGCTCACGTGTGTTCACTCTGGCCGGCTGGCTGGAAGGCTGCTGAGGTCTGGCGTTTGTGGTTTGAGAGCTGCCGCTTGTTGACAGGTTTGGTTTTGGTTGAGTTATGAAGATAACCGATCCGGCCTGTGAAGCAGCGTCAGGTTGCTGTGGTCTCTGCTGGACTCGGATGGTCTGCGTGTTGGTCGCTGAATGCGGCGTTTGCTGGATTCGGGTCCTGGAGCCTTCAGGTTGGGATGCGATGTCTTGGGTGGATGTGCGGACATTTTCGGACACCAAAGGAGGTCCGCCGGTGTCAAGAATCTCAACTATCCTCTGGTTAATTTTGACAGGCAAAGCCGAATAATGGTAACCCGGTCCGGCAGGACAGATCTCTTTGAAGGCGGCTGTGAACAGAGTTAGATGCTGAAAACCTTCAACTTGTGCTATTTCAACAAAGATAGACAAGCTACTCAGAAAATTCCATGCACTTTACATGTGCTTTAGTATTTTAGTCAACACATTTAATTAAGCGTAACAAAAAAAAAAAAATGTAGTGCACTTTTTAAAAGTCTACTTAAGTGTGTTAAGAAACAAATGTACAGTATCTCTCTTTAAGCACACCTAAATTATTTCATTAATATCTTATCTGCAAGAACAGTTTTTAAAATTATATTTTTAAGATTTAAAAGGAATACATAATTAATACAATTAAGCAACCTTTTTTTTATAAGGGACATTTATAACTGTTATTTACATTTACGTACTTTAAAGCCATTTCTATTTAAACTTGTAACATTTATATTTGTAAGTAGTGATTACACATCTGTTTAAATGTATTACATTTTAACAAATAACACTACAGTTAAAATTTGGATCAAGTACTCTACATGATACATGAAAAAAGTGTACTTCTTTAAAGCGCAGCAAATAATTATTAAACAGGATCATTTTAAAAGTACCTCAAAGTAAATAAAACAATTTGAGTGCATTTTTAAAGTGTACTTAAGTGTGTAAAGGAATAAAGTCAGTGTCTATTTCAAAATCACTTCAGTGGCCTGGTCATATTAAATTATCTGCAAGTACAATGTTTTAAAATACACTTTTAAGATTTGAGGTACGCTACAAGTGCACTTTCAGTACTGTAAAGTGCACTACTTGTATCTATAGCTTTGTGTGAGATCAAAATTTAAGACACTGAATTCACTGAAATGGACACAGTGAAAAAAAAAAAATAAAAAAAAAATTGAGTTTTACATTTTTGTTTTTTAATCGAGCCAGAAACGTTGAGGGTCAACCGGGACATCGCTAGAACCTCAACTTGTGGTATTTAAACTAAGACAGACAAATTACGCAGTAAATTCCATCTGCTTTGATATTCCTCCAAACATCTTCTGAGAAATATTGCTGGTGGTGTGGGTGGGACGGGGTCCTTGAGGAACAGTTGGACTCTTTGTGTAGAAACCAAATCATGTTGTTTCAATATTCTGTATTAACACACTGTAATGTTCTCAGTGCTGTTCTTCCTCCCTCTCTTTGCCCCAACTTCTGCATTAAAGATGTTCATTCCAATGCAGTTGTTTGAAAGGAGAAGTGTCGGAAAGGTTTCTTACCTGAGCCGAAGTACGGGCATAACTCGCACTTCTTCCCCCAGGCTTTGCCCACTCGACTGCAGCAGCAGATCTGTTTGGTGATGTTCCTCAGGATGGGCAGAGAACAGGAGCCCTGGTTCAGGATACGGAAACACTGGTCCTTCTCCGAGGAGATCACCTTCTGTGCTGCGAGGAGGGAATAATATAAAATAACATCACATAGGGATACAGCAGGGATACAGGCAGGGACACGAATCTCAACATGCAACCGATCGTGCATGCAAGTACAAATGCATTGATTTATGAACATGAAAAAATATAAATGATCTTCATATTAACTGCTGCTTTAAATGTCTTAAAATGGGACAGTTCGCTCGAAAATGTCAATTCTGTCATTTCTCCCTTGTGCCATTTGAAACCTTTAAGACTTTCTTTCTTTTGAGGAACACAAAAGCAGGAGTTTAGAAGAATGATTATGCTGCTCTTATCCATACAATAAAAGCATAGTGTCCATAAAGATATCAATAAAATCAGTCTATAGCTACAACTCATATATCTTAAGTCTCCAGCCATATCCTTGTGAAGAAGTACATTTTAGCATTTTTTAAAAAGAGTATTGTCACAGAAACAGTAATACTTTAAAGGAACAGACTTAAGTGTGCACATAATGTATTGTTTACAAACACTTCCTTGAGTGTCATTTACAGTAAATTTGAAAGGAAAATTATATTAAATGCAATTGTGTGTATTATACACATTTACATTTAATGCATTTTTAATTTAATTATAAATAATGCAAAATACATTAAAATGTTTTTATTGTATTTTTATTTTACATTAAGAATTTTCAATATAGACAATTCTTCTTTTCAGGTCTAGTTGAAATTACAGTAAGAGTGTTTTTAGACCCATTTAATTGGACTTAAGAACAACATTTTTAAAATATTATTAAAACATAATTATTATTAAAGTATTTGACAGTAAAACTTTTAATTTGTCATTTTTACACCTTTTAAAATGCACTTAAGTATGTAAATAAACAGCCATGAAAGTGTCTCTGATTAAGTGCTCCCAACTGGCCATTTATTTCATTATTAATATGAAGTTTTGCTTTGCTTTTCTTATATATATATATATATATATATATATATATATATATATATACTCAATTCAAACTAATTTCACACGTCTTTTCCAACAAGGGCCATTACTGCTTTAAAAATATAAGAAATAATTTACAAAAATTTGACCTTTAAACAAACTGATGCAAGTGTGTGGGGGTAAGTTTTTAGTTATTTTTTTTTAAATGTAGCTCATTACACAAAGTTATTGTATGGCCTACAATACAGTGCACAACTTTTAATGGTGTTGTTTTAAAGCTTATTCACTGTCTATTTTTTAGTGAATGGAAAAAGAGCAGCTCAGACATTCTTCCACAGAAGAAAGACAATCAAACTGGTTTGAAACAACAGGAGCACATGATTTTTTTGTGAACTATTCCTTTAAGTTGGTTGTGTTTGTTACTGACGTCATACTTACGCAAATCTAGCTTTAAAAAGTTCTAAAGTGATAAATATTTCTGCTACTCATTTTACACTGACATCATTCGTGCCACTCTTGGCGCTTTGATTGGTTTAGCAGCACAAACAAAGTTTAAAGTAGAGCCAGGCATACAATAATCAGCCACAGAGCCACTGGAAATGACATACAGATCAGCCCAAATCACAGCAGGAATACGCACAGAATCACACATATACAGAACCAGACACAGCAGGAGATGTAGTTACACTTACCTGACTGACACACATGAAAATACTCAGAGTCACACGAAGGCTTGACAAGATTCAGACAAGAAGAAAATCTGATTAAGAAATAGAGTCTCAAAGTTTCCCAGATGCAAAAACTCAGGCAGAAAGAGGCAGCTCCCAATCGACGGGAAAACACAGGAAAACACTGAGCGATCAGTCAGGACAGGCCTCGATGTAGGGATGCATATGCAGAGTCAGGACAAAGGGAAAAGTATAGCTCCACTCATAGGCATCTCTCAAGCAGAGCACAGTAATGCCTGCTGGAATAGACAGAAGCACAACGCCACCCAGCCAAAACCTCCACTCATCTGTTTTCACTTTGTAGTGTAGATTTGAAACTCATGCTTTGGTATAGTACCTGAAAATGCTCACCTCAGACCATCCTAGATACAGTACAAATGACTTTGTTTCTTCATCAGATTTGGAGAAATGTAACTTGCTCAGCAATGGATGCTCTGCAGTGAATGGGTGCCGTCAGAATCAGAGTCCAAACAGCTGATAAAAACATCACAATAATCCACAGCACTCCAGTCCATCAGTTCACTGCAGAGCATCCATTGATGAGACACTGATGCAATGCTACATTTCTACAAATCTGATGAAGAAACAAACTCATCCTAATTTTAGGCTTTGTTTACACCGCAGGTCGTGATGCCAAAATCTGATTGGTTGCCTATATCCGACCATCCGTTTACACGTTCTTTCAACTGTGACCCATATTTGATTCATGTGTCCACCTCGAAATATCTGAATGCATGTTTTTTTTTTTTTTTAATCTGTTTATATGATGATAGAACACATCAGATTTCTGTGTAAACGAGGCCCAGATGGCATGAGGGTGAGTACTTTTTTGTCAAATTTCCTTTTTTGGGAGAATTATTGCTCTACATGGGTGTACGACTGAAGGCTGTAGCTGTGTGGTTTGGCTCTCCTCTCAGGTGACGCCGGGGTGTCCGACAGCCCCGTACTTACATATGCAGATCCCATGAGAGGCGTCCAATAAGTAGCCCTCTTTGCAGACACAACTGTAGCTCCCTCGGGTGTTAACACAGTTCCCGTTTTCACAGAAACCCGGCTGCAAACACTCGTTAATATCTACACCAGAGGAGGAAACATGACTGTCATAACCTGACTTGTTGGATTGTTCATGCTGTGAAAAAGAAGTATGCTCAAGTGTGCTTAACACACTTAAGTAGACTTAGATGTATAACTGAGAATGATTATGAATGAAGAAGCACCAAACATCCAGACGCAGCTTGCTTTCAATAAAATATATTTTCCTGAAAGTTACAGTTTGTTCATATAGTGCAATAATGATCAAGAAAATGTGATTCTGCATGATACACTTCCAAAAGGACCAATACTTAGTGAACTTTTTAGTAACAGTTCTTAAAAGAACTTTCTTAGTGTGAAGAACAATTTAATAATTGAAAGAACCCTTTTCTACTATAAAGAACCTTTTGTCCAGGTGAAAGTTTCCATGGATGCTAAAGGTTGTCCATCGATGTCAACAGAGGACTTTTAATTTAGAGAGTGGACATGCACTTTTCAGTACTTATGTAAGGATACCTTGAACCTGTGGTGTACAATGTTATTACTTCAAATGCAGCAAATACAGGAACCATTAATGTTACATAATGACATAATGAATCTGTGGTTTGAAGAAGCAGGAGAGGAAATGTAGCAGAGAGAGAGAGAAATAACAAATCTGAAGTTGTCATTATTTGACCCTGTGACCACCTCCAGCGCTGTCTTGATAAATTGATTTTACAGTGTGTTTATCAAGCCATCTGGTCTGTCGTTACGGTCAGAATCAAGATTAGAAAACAATGCCGTAGATCTCCTCCGGGGAAGGTGGTCTCTGGATTTCACACATACTGACAAATTGTGAAAGATTCATTCCGTCATAATTACTACCATGTGAGAAAACCTGGAGTTAACAGCTATGTAAGGAATTTTCTTTTTTCTCTCCTTTAAATTAAGCTGGACATGCTCCTCGTATGTATTCCAAAAGCCAAACATGATATGTGTCAAACTCTAATTCAAATAACTCCATTGGAGTCGAAATAAGTAAGTAAAAAAAAAAAAAAAAAAAAATGTATATATACAATTCTCTATAAATTGTAATGCATGCATTATGAAAGTAAATATGGCCAATTTCTATTCACATTTTAGGATTGGACCTGCAATAGATCAAATACACCCATCTCACATTTCACTCAGAAATATGGCACATTATGGAAATAAAATGGGTTGTATATGCAAACTTCAACCTTTTTCTCAATGCAGATTGTGCTTTGTGTTGAACGATCTGTTAAATGTCTCCTTCTCATATCAGCTCCACAGCATTAAAGCAGCAAGAAGTACACAGCGAGCGAGACTGAGAAGATCTGCTTCAGCTTCAGTATTTACACAAAACTAGATGTGTGCAGCAACCATTAAACCCTCTTTAGAGACTGATGCATTTGGCTGACCTCTGGAGGAAGGAAGGAAGAACAAAGTGATTGTTTGCATGTTCCTAAAATGTGTTTTGGCCCAGGAGAGATAATGGCGAGCGCTAGCATCGATCTCGCACAGGAGGACGGGGAGAGGACTCTTACCCACACACTGCGTCCCGTTGACCCTCTCAAAGCCTTTCGGGCAGCTTCCCTGTCCATTCACAGTGTTTCCTGATGAGATAAGAGCACGTCAATCTCTACAAGAACGTATGAACACATCTGTCAAACTGCAGCTAGTTTAATAATGCGTGCGGAAGGACAGTCAAACTGAGAAAGAGGACAAACATGCAGATAATTAACAAATGATTCATCAGCAAGACCGGGGGCTGAAAGAAATACAATAACACAAAACATCCTGACACTATATTTCATAAAGCCACATTCTGGCTTTGTTCTTACATGTGACAATATGTAGCTTATTTGCATGCATGTACTGTATATAACTTAATGTAAAGCTTTACAGTTCACCATGAAATAGAGAGTGATTTGTTTATTTATAAGGCAAGCCTTGAGAAAAAGCAGTACACTTTTAAAATGTAATGCATGTAAAGTTTTCAGACGCTTCGTTGCACAGTATGTGTTTTGAGTGTGTTTGACCCACTTAAGTAGGCCTTTAGTACAATTAAAAAAATAAAAATAAAACACTGTGGTAAAAATTACTGCTGATTGTGCTGACAAGCATTTGTAGTAAACTAAAAATACTTGTACAATAAAATGTAATTTCTCTTGAAACTTCTGTAATTTCTCTTGAAAATTTTAACTACACACTTAAATTATAGTAACTTTAAATGCGATATCAAAGAACACATTATAGTTAAAATTATTACACTTCATACATGCTTACGTATGTTAGTCGACACATTAAAATGAGTGTTTACTTCCTTAAAACATGACAAAAGATTGTTAAAACGATTTCAAATGCACTTTTAATTTGACATTTTTACAAAGTGCACTTTTTAAAAGACTGTCAAAAAACAGTTGTCTCTGGTTAAGTCACTTAAGTGGTCTTATATATATATATATATATATATGTATATATATATATATATATATATATATATATATATATATATATATATATATATATATATATATATATTTACTTTTAAGATTTGAAGGTCACTACAAGTACAGATTCAATACAATGAAGTAAGCTTCTTTTTCACAAGGGAAAGCATGTTCTCTGTCTCTCTCTTTGTTTCTTTTACAACAAAGTCTTCCAGCATGTTCAGGCATACTTTCCAGAGTGCTTCACAGAAAGGAAAAATAACTATTTGTCCCTGTGAGGTTAAATATTTGTGGCTCTGGGGAGCCAGAGATCCTGAAGCCTGTAACAGACGGCTCTATTGTTCCAGTCATTATTCAGAACGGGGTAAAATGATTATATAACCGTGTGCTTAACTTTATCATCCACTCTGGGTCGCCAAGCAGTTATGAAAATATAACCTTAGCAAATGTTTCTCTGCACTACGAACAACAGCAAAAAAAGTTAATCAGAAACATTGTTATGAGATTTTGGTCACACTTTATTTTAAGGTCCAATTCTCACAGTTAACTAACCACTGACTATGATTTCTGCCTAAATTAACTTCTAATTTGCTGCTTATTAATAGTTTATAAGATAGTTGTTAAGTTTAGGGAATTGGTTAGGATTATGGATGCCATGCATTATACATACTTTATAAGCACTTATAAACAGCCAATATGTTAATAATAGACATGCTAATAAGCAACTAGTTATTAGTGAGAATTGGACCCTATACTAAAATTAAAACCTTAAAACACATTTTCTTGATTTAAAATACAATTCTCCCTATTATCAAGTTGCTTATTAGCATATATATATATATATATATATATATATATATATATATATACGCTAAAATATCAACAAAAATATAATATCAATGATACTAACATAGCACTGATCAGTTGCATTATTAATAAATGCTTTTCTCTATAAAAAGAGTTACAATATCATCATATTTATTGTATTCATTTATTTATTCATTCATTCATTTATTTATCTATCCAACAACTATTATTTATTATATTAAATTATTATAAAAATATGCCAGGTCTAGGGAGGATGTCATATTTTTATTGCGGGAAGTTGGCATAATTTGACAGTTTGATAAATGTATTTTCCATTTACTGTTACATAAAATATGTTTCATAATTATATTAATAAATAAATATATATATATAGTTACATTTTTGTTATATGCTAATATTGCTATGCTTACCATATACTCTCATTGTGACAACTTACCCCACAGTGTTAAAAAAAAAACTGCACAAGAAACACTGAATGTTTTGATCTGTATTAACATCTCAAAAAACCTAAAAGATCATTTCTGGGTAAACTATCCCTTTAAGTTTTACTCCATTCCTCATATAAAGCTTTTGTGTATCGCATGTCCCATGTACCTGCAAGAATTTCTCCCAAAAAAATGACGCATTGTGTCATTGCATGTCACTTTATTTAACATGAATGAATGATAGGGGTGCTGAAGTCAGTTTCTATTAAAGGCTGCAGCATTCAACGAGTGGATGAGGAATGTAAATACGCTGTAATGTTTAGCCAGACGGCTGATGCAGGGCTAATGGCGACACCTTGACTGTTGCAATAATAATATAGTTGCAGGACTTAAATGAGATGTTTGCCAGAGAGCTTTCAAAGCTATATTTATCTCCTGAAGTCATGCAGCAACTGCTGTACTTTCTGTTTTACAAGATAGACATGTGTTTTACCAGCCAGCTGAACTGACATCACCGGTGTTTTGTTGCCTCTTTGTGCTCAAAGTACAAACTGTGCAGCCATAATGGCTCAGATGATTTATAGATGTGACCCTCCAGGCCTGTCTGACAGTACTGACATACTCCATGTGGAGACTCTCACCTAAGACTGCGGGACAGAGCGTGCATTCGTTGATGCCCCAGGCCTTCCCAGCTCCCCGGCAGCACATCTCCTGACTCCTGAGACCAGGTAACGGAGAACTGCACTGTGGGACGGAGCAGAAGACACACAATACTTCACTCATCCATTCACTCAAACCACTGAATTGGGCATGGAGTGCACTGTTAAAGGATAAGTCCACTTCCAGAATAAATCATTTACTCACTCCCATGCCATCCAAGATGTTCATGTCTTTCTTTATTCAGTCGCAAAGAAATTCAGTCTAATTCCAGGATTTTTCTCCATATAGTGGACTTCAGTGGTGCTCGACAGATTGAATGTTAAAAATGCAGTTTAAGTGCAGTTTCAAAGAGCTTTACACGATCCCAGCCAAAGAATAATGGTCTTATCTAGCCAAACAATTGGCCATTTTTTGGAAACAAATAATATTTATAAACTTTTTAACCACAAATGCTCTGCTTGCTCTAAGCTCTGTGATGCGCGTCTTTACACATAATGTAATCCTGTTGGAAAGATCATGCATTTTTAGCCTTCAATCCGCTGAGCACCGCTGAAGTCCACAACATGGAGAAAAGTCCTGGAATGTTTGAATCTCGGATGACATGGGGGTGAATTTTTTATTCTGGAACGTATCCTTTAAGCAGACACTCACTGATACTCTAATGACTGCTAGATGACATGCAGTTGGAAACAGTGTTTGGCGGAAACACATTACAAGCAATGTTCATGTATTCAGATTATGCTTTTACAAGTAACTAGTAAAGTAACGCATTACTTTTTATTTACAAGACAATACCCGAGGCTGTTACTTTTGTCAAAAACAGAACTTTTTCATTTTAAAAACAAACAAGCAATCCCAGCCCAGGTAAGGAAAAGCAATGTAAAAGTAATGTAGCCCATAACCTTCCATGAAAAGTAACTAAGTGATGTAATTAGAGACTTTTAGGTAGCAATGCAGTATTGTAACTTTACCCAATACTGGTTGCAAAGTTGCTTGGTGTTAGTAGATTGTCTAAAGTAGACATTTTCATAATTTGCTCATGTTGCTCAATGCATGTTGACTTTAGCCTTTGACCTCCATGCTATTTGTTCCTCTATACTACGGTATGCCTGTAAGTCCCCTATAAGTCAATGGCTACTGTTTTTTTTTTTTTTTAATGAAATTAAAATGAAATTAAATATTGTGTATTTTATGTCCAACAAAAGGGAAATCATACAGGTTTAGACCAACTTGAGGGTGAGTAAATGATGACAGAATTCTGTTTTTGTTTTTTGTTTTTTGGTGAACTATCCTTTTAAATTTCAAACTATTCCCCGTGTTAAGCGACTGCATACTGACTTATTTTATTATATAGTCATGTCTCTTGAGAAAAAGAAGTGTGCTTTACTTGTAGTTTACTTTAAATCTTGAAAGTATATTCTTAAAAATAAGCACTGTAATAATATCAAATTAAAAGTTTTACTTTAAAGAGCTTTTAAAATCGTTTAAATGATATTTTGTTGTGTTTTAAAGAAGTAAACAGTAATTTGATGTGTAATTATTTGGTGTAGTATATGTACCACTTAAGTGTGTCAAAAAAGTGCTCTTGCATTTAATATAAATACAAATTAAAAAACTTTTTTGTTCCTTTTGGGGAGCTTGGCAGTCTCTGGTCTTCATTCCCTTTTGTTGTATGGAAAAGAGCAGCCTTGTCATTACGTTGAATTACTACAAGTGTTTTCCATAGAAAAATGCATATTTCCAGCAACATGCATTTGAACAAATGATGAATTTTCATTTCTGTAAGACAAATCTCTCAAACCACAAGCTGCTCCAGGGGAATCGTGCTATAATGAGAGTACTATGGCTAAACAATCTTGGATGCACACACTTCAGCTAACCTTGAAGTTTAGCATGATCACAATAAACAAGTCATACTCAATTCATCCAGCACAGTCCAGACAAGCTTTCAGCTAACCTGTCCGTTGCGCACTTCTCTGAAGCAGTATTTGAAGCCGGACGTATCGGTGTAGACTGAATCCCCGCGTATGGTCTGGGCTTGAACCCTGGGCGGCGACGCCTCTGCTCTCTCTCCCCGCAGCTGGTGAGGACGGGCCCCTGAGAGCCCCGCAGACCAGGTCACGGTTTCTGAGTGGACGGAGGGGCTGTAGCCCACCTTCAGGACCTGGTGGATCTTCACACTGGCCTCTGGAGGGTGCTGGACTCGCACCTTCACCATCGGGGACACTGAGAGACGGAGAGACCGGATCAGACTGAAGAAACCCAGAGTACATGAATGCACTAACAATATCCAACAGTGTGTAGACATGCATAGTTTAGACTTTTTTTCTGAAAATAATGCTAAGACCCACCACAGTATCATATGCAATTTGATGTTAAATTATGTAAATGATGTACTCTGCTTATTAGCAAAAGTACAATTTATGGACACTTTATGGCAATTTATAGAGATGGAAAAACTAATTTTGGAATAAAATTGCAGACTTCTTTTTCTCATTGAAGCTCATAACCAGTATTTTATGCACTGTAAATGCACACAATTAAATAACATTGTCACACTTTCATTAGAAATGATGCTCAATTAAAATAATGTGTTCACAAGGGATATTTTTTTCTTCACACATAACATATATTTCATTCAAGCTGCTCCTTACTGACACGGTTGTCTGCATGACAAGTACACTAACTTTTTACATAAAAATGCATTAGTACACTTCAAAATATATATATATATTTTTAATTTACTGGACTGTTTTCAAGAAAATACTATTTAGTCTTCAAAATGTCATACTTGCCAATATTGACTTGCAATTTCTGAATGAAAATTTCTACAGTAATTTCTATAGTTTCAACAGGTTTTTTTTAAGTGTAACCACTGCAATAAATAATATGAGCATTGCAGTTTATATGAAAAATAATAAAGTGTACTTAATAAATAAATAACAATAATAATTAATACTAAAATGTTATTAAATGTTATGTTATTTTTTTAAAAAAACAAATAGTTTATATCTTTATGCAGGGTTTTCATATTTTAGAATGAAAGTCTGAATCTGTGACGAGCAACACAACACAATACACTACATTCATAAAGTTTGTTAGTTTCTTTATAATTAAGTGGCATGCCACAATTATTTATGGGGACAGACAGACAGACACATATTTAATAATAATAATAATAATAATAGTTTGTTAATTATTTGTAATTTATTTGTTATAATTTTATTTTTTTAGTTATTAAATAAAAATAAAAATAAAAATAAAAATAAAAATAAAAATAAAAATAAAAATAAAAATAAAAATAAAATCTGTTCAGCAGCAGGTGAGGTACAAAGGCAAATATAAATTAATAATAAATATGGCATGATAAAAATGTTCCAAGACGGAATCCAACACTTTTAATCCAACACAGCATGATTGTAAACATCACAAAGAGCCTTTACGATCATTTCTTAAACACATTAATGAATATCCGGCCCTCTGGGGTCAAAGGTCATGTTCTGAGTCTATGCACTGAATCATAGTCCTGGAAATAACACTACATGACTCTCACATACTCAGAACAGAGCAAAAGAAAAAGCAAGATTAAAGTGTTTACTGTTTCTCTCATAATCAGACTGATGATCCAGAAACAACAGACAGGGAAACAAGAATGGCATAGAGAGATCCGAGTCTGGATCTCTGCAAACAGAAGACTCATTCTGCTGAAGCGTGTTCGAGCTGTGAGTCACCATTACCTCCTGCCTCTCACAGATTAAACTTGGCAAAACACTTCTCCAATTTTCCTCCGGGAGAAACCCCTCCTCGCCAAACAGGCACTAAATACAATGTCGGCATTTTCCAGTCCTCTGAGTTTCATAAAAGATGATTTGAGGTCTGAAGACAATATGAAGACAGCTCTGTGATAATAAAAGCCTAAAAAGACAGCCACAACATGGGTCTTATTAGTTTGGACGAACATCCCTACAAACCCATCTGGGAACACCAGGTTCAGTCTGGGATTCAGATTGTTACACAACAGACGGTGTTTAGTGCTCATAACCCCAATTCGAGTCACCGCTTGCACAATACAAGTGCTTTTTAGTTTGAAAGCTGTAGGGTTTACTGGCACCTTGCACTGAAATGTAATGTAGTATGGAAAAAGTGGAGCATTTCCCCTAAAAAGCTATTTTTAACTACCATATAACAAACATAATTATAAATGCAACACTTTTGTTTTTGCCCCCATTTTTCATGAGCTAAACTCAAAGATCTAAGAGTTTATGGACACAAAAGGCCTATTTCTCTCAAATATTGTTCACAAATCTGTCTAAATCTGTGTTAGTGAGCACTTCTCCTTTGCTGATGGAAGTTTATAAGAAGTAGCAAAGAGAAAAAAACCTGCCAAAGGGGTCAACAAATAAACGTAATTATTAGAAAAATTTATTCTCACCTTATTAAGCATTTAAGCATGTAATTAAAGCAAAGACCCAATATCTTAAGTCACGTTGCTTTTCAAGTAAATGTATCTTGATTTAAGAATGTTCAGATTTAAATTAAGAATTAACTATGGTTCCAACCATAAGTTTACAATGAGTTTTATGAATATTAGTTGATCTATATTGTAATGATGGAACCTAATTTGGTATCAATGGTTTTTGGGAAACATCTCCCAAAATGTTAATTCATGTTGTGAATATGCTTTAGTTCTTAATAAAGGTCTTAAATTCATGCTTTCACATATTAAACCCTAAAAAGGTCTTAAATCAGAACATCTTGGTATTAAATGTTGGATGCACTAAAAAAATAAAAAATAAAAATAATAATTAATTATCGTAGACTAAATTAAATGTCACTTTTCGTTTATGCTTAATACAAGAACAAACGTCTTTCAATGCGGGGACAACTTTTTAATTAAGCAAATTTTTTTTTTTTTTTTCTGAGCCCACAGGCAGATAGTAGTTCTTGTTTTACTCATAAACTCATTCATTTTGAGCAGTTTTTCATAAAACAAGACTTCTTATATTATTTATTATTTTTCTTCTCTTTAGACATTTGCACAGGGAAACAAGACAAAAGTATTGAGGGAAAACAGCATTATATATATATATAAATATACATATACATATATATATATATAGCTGTAATAGTGTTCAATTTACCTTAAAAACCCAAAACTATTGCACATTATTTTAATATCAGTATATAGATTTATAAAATGAATGAATCTAGTATGTTAAAATCATGTTCTATGTCCTTTTTTTTTTCTATACCACCCAGAAAATGACAACACACCAGAGATGCAATTGATAAATCTCAACTCGCACTGAACCTGGAATATTCCTTCAAAAGTTACTGCTAAATTAATCCAATCACCCATTTCTGAAACGTGGTAGGCCAGACTTGTCAGCTGTAAGATCAACACATCAGGTCTCTCTACACAACTGGTACTGAAATGAGGTTCACATTGTCTCTCCTGATCACAGAGGTCAGGTTTAGTTGTTGTCGTATCTAATCAGCTGTGGAGTGAATCCGCCTTGGTCTGCTTGTTCATGTGTCTCTCTGCCAAAACACTGAGCTCACCTGACACTCCCTCATGAAGTGCAGAAGAGTCTGTGGCATGTCACTGAGCGACGGTTGCCAGATTGAGATTATAGGGTTAAATGCCAGCGGTCAAAGGTCCTGTAAGGCGTTTATTTGTAAACACGAGACTCACTTGGCTTCTTAGGAATGAAGTGAAGTAATAAAAAAAAAAACACTTTTCTAAAATAACTGATCATATACAATACTTTTTTTTTATTGAGGGATTGGTTTAGATGTTTTTTATTTTCTACATTTGGTAGGGTATGATGGTTTTTAAGTTTCTGTTATGTTGTTTTTGGAGGGTGACCATCATAGTGATGAATGAAGCATCTTTTGCATATGGATAATGTTAAGAGCAATTAACAACATAAAAACCTGCTTATTCCAACTCTGAATTTCTTGAATCAATCTTATTGATGTGATTTTATTTTTTGCCAATTTATTTGGGGTTACAGTGTTACTAACATTTTAAATTTAGTCTTAAATTTATTAATAATCTAATGCTAGTTTCTTATGAAAAAGAAGCTGCATACTTCTAAAAATAGTAAGGAAATAATACACTTTAAAAGAATATACTTAAGTGTGAACTTGTAATGTTTTTGGATGCTTAAGTGCATGCTAGTTAAATGAAAATGTAGTAGTTTAATCTAATAAATGCAACACTGGTGAGTGTTTTTTTTACCCAATTAAGTAAGACGTCAGTATATATTTCTATAAAATTTCATAATTACATCTACTGTCTTTGAAATATGGTTAAAATTATTATTGAATGTAGCGACAAGCATTAATTTGATAAACAACTAAAATATACTTTAAAACCATTTTTATTGTAAGTTTTCGTGCCATGTTTTTTAAATATATTTGTAATTACACATTTGTAATGATTAAGTTTTAATCTAGTATGTTAAAAATATATTATCTATCAAATGTAATGTTGAATAACACACTACAGTTAAAATTATAATCCAGTAATTCACATGTGCGTTAGTATGTTAGTCCACACATCAAAATAAGTGCACTTCTTTAAAGCATGACAAAAGATGATTAAAACAATGATTTAAAATGCGATTTAAAGTAAACATATTAATTTTCACATTATTACAAAAAGTGCACTTTTTCTCTCTTTAAGTCACTTCAGTGGCCTTTCATTGCATTAATACTGTGTTATCTACAAATAATGATTTTTAAAATGTATTTTTAAGATTTAAAGTACACATCCGTACAATGGGTTGTGGATCAAATACAATTTGTCCGTTATTTTTATGCAGATTTTTTTATTTAATGAGACCTTCAACCCGTTGACTCCCATTGAAGTCCACTATACGGAGAAAAATCCTGCAATGTTTTCCTTCATTTCTTTCATGAGGGTGAGTAAATAATCAGGACATTTTTATTCTAGAAGTGAACAAAGAACACAGCTAATGATTGGCAGCATACTAAATTCAATCCCTGACAGAATAAACACACATGGCTTGGTATTAAGTGTTGTGGTGTTGTTTCTTGTAGAATTAAATTGCAAAGAGCTACAGCAATGAGTTTGGTTTAGATGATCAACCTGAAAGAAAGTATATGACTATTTACTGAAGACCTGTGTTTCTCCTGAGTGACGCAGACTCATTTCTGGCATTGACGTGTCCTGTCACTCTCCATTACCTCTGTCTAACAATGAGGCCAAACGCCCAGAAAATACGTACCGGTATATTAAAATGGCATCAGGTCTTAGTACAGCCCAGAGCAGATTTCAGAGTAAAAACTGTGGACATGGTGCTTTCCCTGACGTCATTCTTCCTCAACAAACCCACACACGAGACACATGATCTATTCAAGCACTGCGCTCACATATTCCAGGTGTAACTGACATCTGCATGATGCATCAGCCGTGTTTCTGCTTTAATTCCTCACAGGACTCCAATGCTGTCATTTACGGATAACAGCCAAATCAAAACAGAAAATAAATGTCGCCAGTCTGAGACACAGTCATTTTTCACCATCACAACAGTCTGGATCTGGATGTGGCCATGAGTTACACAACGGACTACAGCGCCAAAACACATATTACCGTAAAAATTTTGATTAAACAGGGTGTGTTTGGTCTATACTTCTAATTTTGCTTAAACTGTTAAAATTTGCTGTACCCTTGTGAAAGACACACACTTTTAAAAAACATAGTTTTTGCTGAAATAATACACTTGTAAGTAGTATCTAAGTTTATTTTGATATTGCATTTTATTTATCTAGTGTGCATGTATGTCACATATTTTGAACATATATTTTATTACACATTTGTAATAAAGTTGCAATTTAGTACATTTAAATACATTAAATAAAATATTTTCTAGGCCTTTATTTAACACACACACAACATTATATTGAAGTACTTTACATGTGCTTTAGTATGTTTCTCAATACATCAAAATCAGTGTACTTTTTTTAAAACGCAGCAAAAGATTATTAATTTTTACATTTAAAATATTATCTAAAATGTACTCTACTTAAGTGCCGTTTTATTTAACTAACATTATATTAATTCCTGTTTTTATGTACTTTTGAGATTTTAAAGGGTTAGTTAACCCAAATATTAAAATTGTGTCATTAATAACTCACGCTCATCTCGTTCCAAACATATGAGACCTCCGTTTATCTTCAGAACACAGTTTAAGATATTTTAGATTTAGTCCGAGAGCTCTCAGTCCCTCCATTGAAGCTGTGTGTACGGTCTAATGTCCATGTCCAGAAAGGTAAGAAAAACATCATCAAAGTAGTCCATGTGACATCAGAGGGTCAGTTAGAATATTTTGAAGCATCGAAAATACAATTTGGTCCAAAAATAGCAAAATCTAAGACTTTATTCAGCATTGTCTTCTCTTCCGTGTCTGGTGTGAGAGAGTTCAAAACACAACAGTACAATGATATCCGGTTGGCGAATGAATCATTCGATGTAACCAGTTCACCAAATCAAACTGAATCGTTTTAAACGGTTTGTGTCTCCAATACGCATTAATCCACAAATGACTTAAGCTGTTAACTTTTTTAATGTGGCTGACACTCCCTCTGAGTTAAAACAAACCAATATCCCGAAGTAATTCATGTACTCAAACAGTAGACTGACTGAACTGATGTGAAGAGAGAACTGAACACCGAGCCGAGCCAGATAATGAGCGAAAGATTGACTCATTCACGAGTCAAGAACCAGTTGCATTGGTGTTCATATTACCAGTAGTGATCGGAAGTTTGGTTCTTTTCCACGAACCGGTTCTTTTGAACAGTTCAATTCAATAAACTGGTTGAAGAAAACGGTTCACTCCTCTTTTGCGCTCGACATTATGACGTCATTGGCGATGATTGCCCTTGATTCAAGCCTTCAGTTTACCCGCGCTCATAACACTAGCACAGAATCAGTTCAGAATCAATCACCAAAAGAAACCGTTCGGTTCAGACAAAATGGTTCTTGACTCGAGAATCTGGCTCGGCTCTGTGTTCAACTTCAGTTCTGGTTCAAGAAGATCCGATTACATCGAGTGAACCGTTCGCGAACCGGATATCACAAACTGCTTTGTTTTGAACTCTCTCACAACAGACACGGAAGAGAAGACAATGCTGAATAAAGTCGTAGTTTTTGCTATTTTTGGACCAATTTTTTTTTTTGATGCTTAAAAAAATTCTAACTGACCCTCTGATGTCACATGGACTACTTTGATGATGTTTTTATTACTTTTCTGGACATGGACAGTAGACCGTACACACAGCTTCAATGGAGGGACTGAGAGCTCTCGGACTAAATCTAAAATATCTTAAACTGTGTTCAGAAGATAAACAGAGGTCTCGCTGGTTTGGAACGACATGAGGGTGAGTTATTAATGGTATCATTTTAATATATGGGTGAACTAACCCTTTAAGTACATTATACTGTAAGTGCACATTCACTAGAATTAAGCACACTTATTTTTCACATGGTCAAAATCATTTCACATGCTTCGAAATATTTGAAATACCAATATACTGTTGAAATGTCTTTTAACTTCAGGTAGAACTTAAAAATTGTAATGCAAATTGACATGATTGAACATCAGGTCCCCATTTGTGTGACAAAATGCCCCTCCGTAAACCAACATGTGTTAAATGAACTGTGCTTTTTGAGAAACCACCCTGAGAGACAGTCACTCTCACCATTGGTGTTGATCTGCTCAGGCGTCTGCAGAGGCAGGATGTACTCAGATGTCATTGGCTGATTGGCTGAATCCACAGCACCCGTGGCCCGTTTCTCGATGTCATTGGTGGAGGCGGCGGTAGAGACGGGGATGTGGCAGAACTTCCCAGTGAAGTTGGGCGGGCAGAGACACTGATCCTTCTGTACGCACACTCCTCCGTTCTTACACAACATCGGACACACGACTGACGGGAAAAAGAACAGAAAGTGAGTAAAAATACAGAGAAACAGAGAAAATCCCTGATGAATGACTTCATCCATCACTCATGAACTTTATACAATTATGCAATTATTGCTCTTAAACCCACAGCAGCTTAATAAGGTTCTGATGAAAGACACAAAACACAGTCATCATTGTCTTTGCATGGATGCTGTTAACAACCTAGTTATGAGTCTTGGTTTAGTGCCTCTCAAAATGGAAAGTTTCTATAAAAAGCAACTGATTTTTGTTGTATTTCTTTTATGTCATCATTGGCCTCAGAATGCCTTCTATATCACATGTCTGAGATGTATTAATACGTTTGGAAAGCTTGGACCAAGCCCATGCATAAAAAAAAGAAAATAAATGTACCTTGTGTGAGCGAGAGAAGGAAAGAGAGAAAGAGAGGTTCTCTCCATGGTTGTTTTTGCAGTTTTCATCTGCAATCGCTCTAGCAAGATTTCTAGATCCAAACACATCTGTCAAACAAACCCCATGTAGAAAGAGCTCCATACAACAACATACACAACTCAGAAAACAAGCTGTTGAGAAAGAACGATCAGACAGAACCAGACTAAATCTAATCTTCAACATAAAATCAAATCACAATAGTTTTCTTTCATAATGATTCATTAACACTTTCCAGCTGTCGTCACCAGTAAGTATTATTTTCTGCTTCTCCAATCCAAAAACTCAACATGTTTTCAGTGGTGTCCTGTGACCACATCGTTATTTTGAGGTTTAAAATAAAATTTAATCACGGGAATAAAGAGGAGGTTTTAGGGATTTGATAAAAATGTAAAACAAATGATGGAAAATGAATTTCTAGGTCACTAATCAAATTTGACACTGACCATGTTAACGCTTTGTAGAAAAGTTTTGGTTCTTGCTTTCTCAAATTATCAGTGTTGGGGAAAGTTCATTTTAAAAGTAAAGCATTACAATATTACATTACTCCCTAAAATAGTAACTAATTACATTACCGTACTCAGTTACTATTTATGGAAAGTAATGCGTTGCATTACTTTTTAAATATGAGCAGGGCTTGATTGTTTTTAATATAAGAAGTTCTATTTATAGCAAGTTTAATTGCCCTTTCACACCAAAACGCGTAATGAATAAACCTCAGGCTGAAGGAAAAGTTAATTCACATCTTTACAGTAGAACACAGGAGAAGGTTGAACACTCTTCAGTAAAAAAAAAAGTAATAATAATAATGATGAAGCACAATTGTTAGTTTATCTAAAGTCATTTTTGCTTATTAGTAAAGTTGAACTGAATCATCAAAGGTCAGCAGCAAATACATTAGTCAATAAAATGGGATTAGATACATTTGTGTAATTTAACATACTGTATTTAATAACTGTAGGTTTGCGTCATATTCTGATTTTGCCTTTCACTGTTTTAATTCATTTTGATGAAAACTGTATTTTTTTATGAGTGGGATGAATTAATGCATAGTCTAAAACTACAGTAACATCATGTTCAGACAGTGCACAAAACGCCTCTGTACTCCTGATTTCTCCAAATATGGGGATAGGAGACTTGTCAGTCACTTTGAAAAGGTAACTACAATATTTTCTTGTAAATGAAAAAGCAGTACCCAAAAACTGTACTCAAGTAAAAGTAAAAGTACATATAGAAATATTTACTCAAGTAAAACTAAAAGTGCTAGTCTGTATAGTTACTTGAGGAAGAGTAAACAAGTATTGATATCATCGAAAAGTTATTTATTTTTTTGTAAATTAATTTAAAAAAGCAAAAAATCTTATATTCTAGATTCATTGCACACAAACTTAAATATTTCAAGAGCTTTGTGTTTTAATTCTGATGGTTATGACTTACAGCTTAGGAAAATAAAAAATTCAGTATCTAAAAAAAAATGTGAATATTTTCTCAAAGATCAATCAAAAAAAGAATTACAAATCAGAAATGTTCAAGATCTCCAAAGCAGGTTTAATTATGCACTAAATACTTGGATGGGGCTCCTTTTGTATGAATTACTGTTTCAATGTGGCGTGGCATGGAGGTGATCAGTCTGTGGCACTGCTGAAGTGTTATTGAAGCCCAGGATGCTTTGACAGCGGCCTTCAGCTCCTCTGTATTGTTTGACAGAAGTCACTTATCTTCCTCTTCAAAATACCCCATAGATACTCTGTGGCCAATGCTGGAAAATGAAATCGGCATCTCCATAAAGCTTGTCAGTATGCGGAAGCATAAAGTACTCCAGAATATCCTGGTAGATGGCTGCATTGACTTTGGACTTAAACACAATGGAGCAACACCAGCAGATTTCACTGGACCCCAAATCATCACTGACTTAGGAACTTCACACTGAACTTCAAGCAGCTTGGATTCTGTGCCCCTCCAGTCTTCCTCCAGACTCCAGACCTTGATTTCCAAATGAAATGCTAAATTTACTTTCATCTGAAAAGAGGACTGTGGACCACTGAGCAACAGTCCAGTTATTTTCTTTTTGACTTCTGTAGCTCTTTTCCTGAAGACATCTAAGTTTCCTGACAATCTTCCCAAGGCCGTGGTCATCCATGTTGCTTGTGCACCTTTTCCTACCACACTTTGTCCTTCCAGTCAACTTTCTATTCATATATTTTGATACAGCACTCTGTGAACACCCAGCCCTTTCAGCAATGACCTTCTGTGGCTTACCATCCTTGTGGAGGGTGTTGACTATTGTCTTCTGGACAACTGTCAAGTCAGTAGTCTTTCCCATAATTGTGGTTGCATGTTCTAAACTAGCCCAAGAGGAACTCAGTATTTATACTCAAAATTAATCAAACTAATCAAGCTCAAAATTGAATATTCTAATTTTTTGAGCTGTAAGTCGTAACCATCAGAATTAACACATACACAAAACAAAACCTTGAAATATTTACATGTACAACAAACTGGTAATGTCATAGTGGTCTTGTGTACTGTAATCGAAAGTAGCCTATCTATACCTGTTGAACCGTAGACAGCACACGCGGTGTTCATCTCATAAACATCTTTATAAATAGCAAACAATAGCCTTTGCAGATTTGCTTTCAATTGACTGTAGATCCAGAGCCACGTCTTCAACGCTCTTGATGTTCTTAAACTTTGTTACAACTCTGAGTGAGAACCGCTTCACACGACTCAGCACATGCAGCAGGGAACTGAACAAATCATTCAAACTGATTTGTGAACCAATTCACTGGTTTGCCATCTGGTTTGAACAAGCCTTTAAACAGAATTGACTCAAAAGAATGAATCATTCATGAATGGGCTTCCCTCATTGCCAAAAGTAAAGTAGAAGGTGCTTTGGAAATAAACTGTATTATAATTTATAATAAGTATTTATAACTTGTATTACATTAAAATAAAGCAATGAGACGTGCGTCGCCCGCAGTAACAAAATAAAAGTACAGTTTTTTTAAATAAAAATTCTCTTTAAGTAAAAGTATCCATATTTAAATATACTTCAAAAGTATTAGTTACCCAAAAAAATTACTCAAGTAAATGTAACGAAGTAAATGGAACGCGTTACTACCCACCTCTGTTAAAAAGTAATGGGTTACTTTACTAGTTACTTGAAAAAAGTGATCTGATCACTGCAAATTATGCTGGCTAATACTAAGAAACTAAGGTCAAACAAAAAAATGGAAACATCTACACTAAATGGTTTTATTCTATCCATAAAACCAACCTGTACAGATCAAGATTAAGAGTCTAAAGTTTCCATAAATGTAAAAATAAAATAATAATTTTAAGTGGTTTTTGATTTTTGATCCAACTGTTTGTCCAGTTGCCGATGTAAACTTTCTTCTTTTACTTTAATCAACCCAGTTTGCAATCTACATTATTTATTGACCTAAAAACCTAAATAAGTGCAGAATATATTTCTGGATCTTATCTATCAGAGTTGGTGGTAAAAATGGTACAGAAGCCATTATGAATCATGTTTATCAGGGAAGAAAAGTGCGTTTTCTAATTCAAATATTGACTAAAATGAAGCAAGAAAAACAGCACAATGTTTGTAAACGCTGTAACAGGAATGAAATTTATGGAGAAGATATGACAAACATGATATTATCTTTTTTTGTTCTTTAAAGTAAACACACATAAACAGCAAGGAGACGGTTAAGATCTGGCGTCTTTGGCTGACCCATTTCCTCCCAGCTGTTGCTGACAAGAGCTTGTATGTGGAAGATGAGAGACATCTGAGCAGTTTCATTTTGGGAATTAAAGACGCTGAGGTCACCCAACCAATTATATTTGGTTAGATGAGATTTGCCTTGCTTCCTTGACACACACACACACACCTCTATTAGCCAGGGTTTAGCGGAAGCTGAACAGCATCCAAAGTCCACAGGTATCCATCATTTTTATGGCAGGGTTCAGTGCCAGGTCAGCATTGATTTTCTGCTGTATGCATGCACATAGTTTTAACTCCTATTTGTGGTAGTATTTTTACATTTCTAGAAAACATAGATACATCAACCTCGAGGCTAAAGTTTGCGAACAAACTTTGATGTTGGCTTGGGAAAGCCTGAATGGACAGCGTGAGTCAAAAGAGCCCAAACACATATCAGTTCAGACTTCTGAAGCTGAAATAAGGTTGGTTCAAAGTGTCATGTGGTTGCTAGGGTCCTTAATATGGTTGCTAGGCCATGACTTGACAATTTTCAGGTCGATACCTGAAACCTGTCAATAGTCTGAATCAAAAGAGCCATTTTTGTATTATTATTATTTTTTTTAATTTTTTTATTTTTTTATGCAGCAATATTATATGCCACATACTACTGTATATGGTTGCTAGGGTCCTTCTCTAAATGATTTTAAAATTCCAGTCTAATTTAATCTAGTAATATAATAGTTTTTTATACAATAGCTGACTTAAAACAATCTAGCATGTTGGTTTCACCCAGTGCTGGGTTGCCAAATAACCCAAGTTGGGTTGTTTTTTAATTCAGTATTTTTTAGAATGTATTGACCGTATTCTATGGACATTAATGTGAAAGAGAGGGAGGTTGGCTGTTGTTTGGAGATGATGTGGCATAGGTTTGTACGTTTGGAGATGAATGAACCATGGTGGTTTATGAACCAGGATATAGAACTTGTTCTTCAGCTCATCTGTGTAAAAATACAAACATTTGGCAACCCCCTTACACTTTATAAAACTAAATCCCCAATACCTTTTCATTTTCTAGCCTTCGACCTTCATTTCTGGACCACAGATATTCTGTTGTTTTGAGGGTTCAGATAAATATTGGCTCCAGCCAGATAACAGGAAGCCAAATCTACACTTTCAGTGAGGAGGGAAATATGTAAATAAAATTCTTCTGAAATGAAGAAAGGCCAGGAATACTCTGCTTGACTGAAACAACAAAATTATAAAACTCTTGACAGGACACGAATGGAAGAAAATTACATTTTCATTGGAGAAGGTCCAAGAAGAACGTCTCATTTACACTTCAAAGATTCATTCATGCTTTCAGCTTAAATAAAAGGAAAGAGATCCTGCCAGACTCGACTATACCAGTTTAGGATTGTGTTTAAAACTAAAGTCTTAAAGAAGAGATATGAGTACTTTTAAATAAAAATACATTTGGAAGAAGGTTTGTATCCACACATTTTGGGCACATGTCTATGAACTTCAAGGCTGACTGCATCATCACTCAAGTCAAAGGGGAAACAGCAGAACTATTTTGAGGTAAATTAAAGACACATGCTGTTGTGCTCTTAGTGTGCTGTACTCTGGGAAAGAATAAAGAAAGTTGCAAATCCATTCATTTCAATGGTGATAACAAGTGTGTCTCACATACGTATTGGCTGACCAATGACAATTTTTCAATAATTTTAGCAGATTTACTCTAAGGATTTTGCAAGGATACCACACTATAAAATTATAATAATGATCATTTAAATTTATTAGAAATTTCTGAGGGAGAGCTGTTTGAAAGTAAATTGAAAGTAAAACAGAACACTGTCTTCTCTAACACTTTTCATCAACTCAATGTGTCCTTGCTGAAACTTTGTTTAATTTTTCTCTCCCCATTTTTTCCCTGTCCAGCAAAGTAGCTTTTAATTTTGTAAAATTTATTGATTGATTGATTGGTGGTGTTTCTAATTAAATCCTCATTTTCATAAAAAAAACTGCATAAATTAATGTCAGTATGAAAATGTAACCATCAATTTAGCACTGACCCCCTTACCGTACCCCCATAAAACCCCCCCACCTCTTGAAAAGCTAAGTGTTTTTGTGCCTTTGTGTTCCTGCAAGAGTCTATCTCAAAAACCAGGGTTCAAAAGTTTACTGTACAATATCACATATCTCTCTGTAACCCATTAACACACATGAATGTACTTCCACTAATGTCAAACCACGATTGCATGGAAGAATTTTTCCATATCATAAAAAAACTAGGACGACATTTGAACCGTTTAGAAAGCCGAATCTTTCACGAAGCATCCGCACATACGTACAGTACATGTACGATAACACACATGTTGTGAGTGCCTCTGATAGTCTCTGGCTCTCTGCCACGCTCCAGATGTTTCAGGGCCCCTGAGGGCCACTGCAGGTAAACTAATTAACCCTTGGAGATGCACGCATGTACGCAGTGAGAAGAAATGGCTGCTTGATTTCTCATGGCAGGAAGTACATTTCACGCTTTCTCCACTGATTTCAGCTAAAGCAGCTGAAGGATTGCAAGCTTTTATTTGGCACCACGTGTTTGACTCTCTGTTCGCCCAAAACCCTCAGCCAGCTATTGGAGGAGATTTATAACAAGCCCTACAAACACGTGCCTCAGATCGGACACAGATGCTCAGCCCATCTGCATGTATACATTTATTGTTAACTCATCTTCATTTGAAAATCTAGAGAGACAAACTGAAAAACTATGAATGCTTCAGTTCATTGAGCTTCTTACTTGTGCTGTGTAGGAACATTATTAAGAGGCTACTATGGTTTTTCTAGTTGTATAAAAAAAGAATATATATATATATATATAAGTGGTGGGCCGTTATCGGCGTTAACGTGCTGCGTTAACAGAAGACTCTTATCGGGTGATAAAAAAAAGATATCGCCGTTAATCTATTCTCAAAGTTGGGTTGGGAGCTGGGTCTATACTAAGCAAGCTATGATGACTTTCACCTTGATATTTTATATAACCAACTGGTTGAGGCCAGCCTAAAAAGATGCTCAGGACAGTTGACGGGCCACTGCTGCGCATCGCCACGAAAGCTAATATTTTTCATGTGTTTTTAAGCCTTACCGCTTGTCGTTTTAAACATTAAAGCATCCAAACACAAGACGCAGAAAAGCTGAACAGAGAAGCACGTGCCGTGTTAGTTTTAAACCGTCTTATTTTTGCTCTTGTGCTGACAAATACATACAAAATATGTAAAAATATCCACCTTGGAAATTATGTTCGAAAAAAACTGTCAAAAAAGTAAACAGTTGAGGAAAAAAATGGGATGTGTATTATATTGGATGCATTCATGGTCTCTTAAAGTGACTGCGCCTAATTTAGCTACTGGCTGCTGTAATGTTAATCCAAGAAAATGAAAGAAAATCACTCACTGCTCTTCACTGAATTTGTAGTTTTAACAGTCAAACCAAAAATTATTCAGACAACAGATATATAGCAAAACTGTAATAATGTGAGAAATGTTGAAGGTGTCTGAATTAATGTAGGTTTTATTGTATATTTAATTTTTACATTGATAACTATCCAGTGCCATTTTACATTTAATTATTTGGTTTCTGTACCTTAACACCTACAAACTTGGAAAAAACTTTAACATTGTGTAAATAGCACAAATAAAAATAAACTAACATACAAATTAAACAATTTCAAACAGGGCCCACTGGTACAACCTTCACTGGGTCACCGCTGACCCCAGCTTCGGCAGAATTCGAATGAGCAATTTTAATCTAGATTAATTTCAAGATCACAGTGAGATTAATCTAGATTAAAAAAAATATATATATATATGCCCACCAGTAATTTATATATATACTCATACTTGAGTGTATCACACCGGGTCCGCTAACAAGCAAGTTAACTTAATCAGAAAAGCCAAACGTATGGAGCTTTTTATGTGATGCAAACATCAAAATGTATTAGTTTACAAATTATGCATTTTTGAGAGTTTTGTGCACAAAATATCACAAAAATAAGACTTTAAGCAATTATGATCTGCCACTACAATCATAATTTGTCTGAAAAGGAATACAAATTGTTGGTGTTTTATTGCCACTAGTGTTCATATCCTCTGGAAACGACATTATTATACTTTTCCAATAAGCCCAGGTTGGGATTTTCAATTATTGTCACCTTTTTTTTCTACATTTGTGAGCATTTCGTTCACAGTCTGCAGCTCTGAAATCAGAACCATATGACATCAATTTGGCGAAGATGAAACGTTTCCAGGCCAAAGGAAGCACAATCCAGAAGAAACACGACTAACAGTCCCACATGGATCCACAGAAAGTGACTAGGAGCTACAAAATAGCGGAGACAAATGTGTCCAATCAGGATCTAACCCCTTTGAGATGAATCCAGGAGGGGCAGGGACGTTATTTATATAAATAGTTATATAAAGAGCTCTGGATTGCATTGGCGAGAAACATCTAGTATTTTCAGCAGTCAAACTTTCACTACGTGTTTACAATCACTACTGTGAAAGATTCGAATCATTCTCGTCGTCGTAATTCAGCTGTCAAATGACTCCGACGAGCAAAATTACAACCAGCACTTGGCCTCGTGCCTGGATGCCAGACTTGATCATGAAGTCACTGTAAAAGACGTAAGCTCCGGCATCCATCCGCTCAACTAAAAAGATGCTTTGGGCGGAGGTTTAGTAAACTGATAAATGAGACGAGCTGCACATTTCTCAGAACTGGAAGCCAACACCATTTCTTTTGATACCACACACATGGCATGTGTGTTTATGCCCATTTATCTCCAGAACACGCATAAATCATCTCCTGCTTTTATGTACGGACGTGTTTACCAGAAGAAAACACAAATGTATAAAATTTATCAGAGGAAGCTGGATGGAGATTGCAGGCAGCACTTGTATAAATAGGTCACAATGTAGCTGGACTGTTGGAGCGGATTTTCTCTTGGACAAGAGGCAAGAGCTGAATAGGAAACAGGTCCCGAGTGGAAACTGAAGTCAAGGGGACTGTACAAGCCTTACATAAGCGTATACCGTGGAACAGTGACTAGGAATACAAGCTTGGATTCACAAAATAAGACACTTGCCTCGGGCTCAGAACTGGACTGAAATTTGGGGCTGGGTTGGAGCCGATCTCGCTATTGAACCGCCATAATATCATGATTCTTTGATATATATATATATATATATACACACAAATCCATGATATACAGTGCTTTTTGTAAATTAAAAAAAAAAAAATCTCTTATATGTACATTGGGGCTATTTTCCGTCACGTAATGAATAAATTAAAAAAAGATAACGGCGATATTTAATCTAACAATTCTGTTATTTTTCTTGCATATCTAAGTTTATTTCTCGAAATTCTTACTTTTTCCACACAATTCCTAATCCTAATCCTAAATCTTATTCTAACCCTAACTCAAAATTGAGAAATATAAACTTGTAATTCAGAGATAATGTGAGATATAAACTAGGAAATCTAAAGAATTATAAAAAATAAAAAAAAATTAATAAGAAAAAATTCTTACATTCTTAATGAAACACAGAATTAAAAAAATGAAATATATTTTTTATATATATATATTATATTTTTTATATATCTTCTTTATCTCAATAGCCGGTTGACATGGTTCTGGGTTTATATTTTGCAACTTTTTCATATTTTTATTTTTTTCCAGAATTGATGGAAAAGAGTTGTCAGAATTTCAAGCAAAATCAGAATTGTGTGAAAAAGTCACAATCACCTTTTATTTTCTATTCCGTAAGAGGAAAAAAAGCTTTCATAGATTACACTTTTTCATATTTAACAACCTTTTGGTTCAGAGATGACATCATCTTTATAGAAGTTTTTTTTTTTTTTTTTGGCATCATATAATAATGTTAATAATTTTCATCGTCTGGCTGACTACTATTATCTTGTTTTAATAAAAAAAATAAAAAAATAACGTCATATGTGCACAAACTGACAGTCACCACTTATAAGCTACTACTAAAAATTGTAGAAACGTACTTTTCTGTAAAGTTGCTTTGTAATGATTTGTATCGTAAAAAGTGCTATGCAAATAAAAAATTTTTTGATTAGTAACCTAACAATAGTGGAGGATCTTTGTTTTGTTTAAATTAGATTCTAAATGCCAGAATTGAGTGTGATCTCAGACTTTTGGAGCCCACTGAACATACATCATCAATAACGCCTACAAATTGAAAAAATAAACAGATATAAACAGAAAGAACAATAAACAGTGACAGAAACACATTTGATAAGCATCTTAGAGCGAATGCCCAGGTCAAGCCCTCCTTCTCTCAGTACAGACTGTACTGCAATGTCCATGCAAATGTCCAGCGAGGACCTCATTCATTCCACATGTTTGTCGCTCCTGAAGAGAAGCAGACACCTCAGCACAAACACACAGCGCTCGTGAATACCTTCAGATGAATGTCTGACACACCTGCGCGTCTGTGCATGCAGGCGTGTGTTTGTCTGCAGAAGTGTGCAATCATCATTCATATTGGAGACACAAGCCTCCCCAGAGTTTTCAGTAACACTTCCATCATTCCATCATGTCTGCTCTTCAAGATCAAAGGCTGTCAAATTTAGTCTTAAATAAAAAATACTTTCAATTATATTATTATATCTAATTCAATTATACTATATATTTATTTCTAAATAAACAAATTAATATTGTTATATTAATAAAATTGTATTTACTTTATCATCACCATTGTGAACTTAACATATCGTTTTCAAAAGTATTTTAATAAATAAGTCACTTATTCATCATATTAGGATTAATATTATTACTATTGTAAATGTAAAAAAATTGCATAACATAATATTGTATTAAAACTATAATTTAAATAAACAAATTAGTTATAATAATAATAATAATAATGCATGGTTTAATTATTTAAATTATTGTTGTTGTTGTTGTTATTGTATAGAAGGTTTCAAAAACCCAACCTACATTTATATTTATTTTTAAAGAATAAATCTATTTTCTTTATTTTTTATTTTTTTATTATATAGGTATTAGATATAAATGTATTACTGAATATCAGGATTTGAAACACTACACACTAAATGCGAATCAGACCACTAGGCTAAGGCTGTTAGTTGTTAAACAGTGTAAACTCAATAAAGTGTCTTTACTCACACACTCTGAAGCCGGATCCAGGCGGCGTCTGTCCTCCCTGCTCACTGTTGTAGATAGTGGTGACATTTCCGCGCTCGCAGTAGTTGGTGCAGTGTCCCTGCGTGCAGCGCAGCCTGCAGATGGTGGGGGTGAAGAGCACTTTGATCCGCTCCGAACCCCCTCGGACGACAGCGGAGCTCTGCTGCTGAGCCACGGCTAGACAGAGGCAGAGGGCAAAGCCAAAGCAGAGCAGCAGAGTCAGACAGTGAGGACGCATGGTGAGCCCCGTTCACACACACATCACACAGACACTCGCAAACCCGGGATGAAGACCGAAATTCTTTTTCTTAAATCGTCTCTGCAATATCCCTGGAAAAAAAAAAAATCAACTAGTGCACAAAAGAAGCCCAATTCATGTGTTCTGGCACGGATATGAGGTAATGTGCGCCACACACCTGTGTGTGTGTGTTTGTGTATGTGGCTGTGAATGTGTTCAGAAAGCTGTTTGCTGAGGAGACCACAGCCGTCCTGGTGTTTGAAGGAGCTGTTGCAAGCAAATTCTGGCAGCGATTGAGTTCAGATCCATCACCCGCTGATGTCCCTCTTGATCTCCTTCAGCCCTGCGCTCACAAACACACTGACAGGGTTCTCAGCGCTCTCACTACATGAGGAGAGAACTTTGTCATATGAGGAGGAGAGAGCAGAGTGGGCGGCGAAACCCAGGAAACTAGCAGGGGAGAGAGAGAGAGAGACTCTGCGTCTCTGGCATTGCACACGGGGGTGAGGTCAGTGCCGTTTAATGTGTGTGTGTGTGTGTAGCGGTTGCTTGTAGATGAAGGGAGGGGTTTATTTTTCTCTGCATTTTCAACGCGGTCATTTGGCGAGCTTTCGCTGGTCCCCTGCAGCGCACGTTGAGCGTTTACGAAGAGTTCAGCATGAATAAATAATTTAGTCACTTTTGAGACTTTGCTTCTTCTGTGGAACACAAAAGGAGAAATTCGGAAGAATGTTCACGTTGCTCTTTTCCAGAAACTGATTGTGGACAAAATGACAAAAAACCACCATAACATATTATAAAGGACTATAATTCAAGTCATATGACAGCTTTGTTTGAAGAACAGACCAGTGTTTTTGGCCTCTACTATTACTCTAGAATGGAATGGAACGGTTCTATGCATGTTTCTTGGAACGCTCTTCAAAATAAAAGTTCTTTATTTGCATCAGTGGTTCCATAAAGAACCTTTTGTATGATGGACCGATATGTGTTTTTGGAAAGCAGGGGGCCCGATAGCCGATATAAAGCCGATTTTTTAAATATTATTCTTAATATTTAAGAAATTTGAACTCATTTGAAAATGGATTAAAAATAAATGTGTAAAAGAAAAATGCTTATACTTTAGAGGACAGTATTTTTCACAAATAAATACATATTTAATACAAATATAATTAAAAAGAAAACAAACACTATAAGTATTCTGGGAAGTTTGTGTGCACATCATATTTTCTTTGTTGTCATTTCTTTGTCATTTTATTTTCAATAAAATTATTTTATTACTTTATTGAAAAGAGCTGTCAGTTTTTCCCCCTCAAGAATTCCATGGATTTCGAAATTCCGAAAAATCCTTTTGAGTTCCACTGAAAAAAGCAGGTCATTCAGGTTTGGAGTGACATGAGGTTGAGCAAATTATGGTAATTTATATTTTTGGACAAACTTTTCTTTTTAAACAGAGTATAAACTTAACCTAAAACAGGCTTTTGACCGAATAAGTAACTGGATCAACACAAAGTCAACAACTCCACAAAGCAAAGAACAAATTGTTCAGATTGTTTAAAGGGATTAGTTCCTATAAAAGATGATGCCACATTCTTCACAGATGATATGGTTTACCCAAATTTGTTGTTTGAGCAGTACTTCTGTCGAATACACCTACAGGGAATAAAATCTAAAAATGTTTTTCCTAAACAGCAATGAGAAAGCTAATTGAATTTTGCTCAAGTATTCTATTTCTTAGACTGACTTCTCCAGAGAAAAGTCTTAGTAATCTCTCAGACTTTGCTTAGATTTGCCAAAACTCCAATTCTGCAACAAAATGGTTTAGATCTCAATACAGAATGATTTCTCATCATATTGTTCCAAGATTACGTAATCTGCAGTCCCAATTTATATGTCTATTTTATAAATCAGCAATGGATTTATTTAGATTTATTTTCCGGAGTCTATGCCAAAGGGAATACACACACACACACACACACACACACACACACACACACACACACACACCATGGTGTGAAAAAGTATTTGCCCCTTCCTGTTTTTACATTTTTATGCATATGTCACATTTGAATGATTCAGATCAAACTAATTTTAATATTACTCAGTGATAACCTGAGTAAATGCAAAATGCAGTTTTGAAATAATGATTTTTATTTATGAAGAAAAAGAAACGGTCTAAACCTGCCTGACCCTATGTGAAAAAGTAAATCTAAATAAGTAAATCTAATAGCTGGTTGTGCTACGCTTTGCTCAATCAACTGCAATCAAGCATTTGTGATAACTGGCAATGAGTCTTTCACATCCGTGTGGAGGAATTCTAGCACACTCTTCTTTGGAGAATTGGGTTAATTCAGCCACACTGGATGGTTTTCGAGCCTGTAAGGACTGTTTAAGGTCATGCCACAGCATCTCAATCGGATTTAAGTCCGGACTTTGACTTGGCCACTCCAAAACCTTATTTTTTTTTTCTTGAGCCATTCAGAGGTGGACTTACTGGTGTGTTTGATAGCATTGTTCTGCTGTATAACCCAAGTGTGTTTGAGCTTGAGGTCACAAACTGATGGCCACACATTCTCCTTCAGGATTTTCTGATAGACTGCAGAATTCATGCTTCCATCAGTTATGTCAAGTCAAGCAGCCCCTTGGCTTGTAACTCTCCCATGGATGCCGTTTTTGCCCATTTTTTTTCTTAATGTTAAATCATGAACACTAACCTTAATTGAGGCGAGTGAGGCCTGCTGGTCTTTAGATGTTGTTCTGGGTTCTTTATGACCTCCTGGTTGAGTCGTTGTTGCACTCTTGGGGTAATTTTGGTAGGCCGGCCACTTCAGGGAAGGTTCACCACTGTTCCAAGTTTTCTCCATTTGTGGATAATGGCTCTGAGTGTGGTTTGCTGGAGCCTCAAAGCCTTAGAAATGGCTTTATAACCCTTTCCAGACTGATGCATGTCAACTTTTTTGTTTCGCATCTGTTCTTGAACTTCTTTAGATCGCAGCTTGATGTGTTGCTCTTTAAGCAAGCTTCACTTCTATTTAAGTGATTTGTTGGTTCAACAGGTCTGGTAGTAATCAGGTTTGGGTGTGGCTTGTGATATTTAACTCAACTTTCTAAAATAATGTGCTTAATCACATTTCTTTCATGATTTAACAGGAGGGGGCAATTACTTTTTCACAAAGGGCCATGCAGGATTGGACAGCTTTCTTCCCTTAATAAATTAAATCATCATTTTAAAATTGCATTTTGTTTTTACCTGCATTATCTTTGTGTAAGATAAAACTTAGTTAGATGACCTGAATCTTTTTAAGTGTGACAAATGTGCAATTTATACTGACAATTTCTGCCAAAATATACTTTAAATATGTACTAAATATACAGTATGTAAATAGCTAAGCTCAGTTAGTATACAGTTGATACAAATAAATTGTGGACAGAATAGCCTACTAGAGATTAAAAAAAGGACTATAATTATTTTGGGCATTGTTAAATATGTTTCTTACATTACATCACACATACATTTATTTAAAATGCTCTATATGTTTACATGTGACAAATATTTATGCACAAAACATTTTCTTCAAATGTGAGATTATGTGAATGTATTTTACTGGATTAAAATATATTCAGGACAAATATATATTTTTAAATGCTTATAAAGCATACATTTATATTTGTATATATATATTCAACAAAAATGGCTACAAATAAATTGGTAGAAAATATATTTACACATATAAGCTTGTTTGTTTACTTGTTTTTACATGAAATAGAAATATATCAGATGAAACATCACCGAGCAATGAAAGAGCAACATCAGTGTGATGCGGTTTTCCTCCAGGAAGGAGCAGAGCGTGGGTTAAATGTGCAGAAATGAGGTGAACTTGATTATAACTCAGACTGACTTGACACACTTTCAGAATCTGGAACAAATGGGGCTGTTTTGAGCGCAGGAGCCTGAAGCGCAGACGCTGTTTGCTGAAAGAACAGATTTCTCCCCAAACACACACACACACACCTGTATCTGAGACTGGCTGCTCTGACACGTCCCGCAGCTGCAGGAATCAGGCCTGCTGGGACCATAAATTAATAACGCTACCGTAGGGAAGACTGAACCCTGCACTCCTCTGCACGGATGATCTATGGATGACTTCACCCAAACTGACCCAACAACCACATACAGGATCCCACAGTCAATTATATCCACGTATCTCTTAGTAAAACAAACAAACAAACAGCTAAAACAACAGCATTCCCTTGATCTACTTTAAAATGACTCCATCAATCATTTGGGAGGAGCTGCTCGGCTCTGTCATGATGTCAATGTTTTACATATTAATGAGGCAATAAAACATGCTTTACTATGGCAACTGGTCTTGTTTCTCATGTTGTTTGGGAATTAAGTTGAATTTGTAAGCTTATTGTTGTAAATGATGTCATCATGCGGTACTGGAACATGCACACTCTCTCTCACACACACACACATGCACACACATGCACAAACACACACACGTTTGCTTCTGTGAATTGTGGGGACTTTCCACAGACTTCTATTACTTTTATACTGACCAAACTATATTTTCTATACCCTAACCATAAACCTACACCTCACAGAAAACCAGTTTGTATTGTTACACTTTAAGATAAATATAATTTACTATTTTAGAGAGTTTTTGACTCTACTAAAGCATAAAGATACCATAATATGTGTGCAGATATTTAAGAAACATGCTTAAGTTAACATGTTTATCTGAAAAAAACAATACTACATTAAGTTATTGTCTTTTGAAAATGTGCGTTCCGGGCCGGAATGTCGCGCTCTGTTTTGGTTTGTGAACCCGCCCGATTCTCAGGGACTTTTTGGGTTTCTGAGCTTGTCATTCGCTCTTCGAATCTAAAATCAAATCTAAAAGCACAGAAGAACAGGTCACATGAGTGCACAGACACTGGGGAAAACCAGCATTAATCATAAGCTCACCAAAATCCACTATCAACAACATCTCACACAGGCATTCATATTTGGCAAAACAAACTGGACAGTAAAATCCTGATGAAGAGCGTAGGGGTCAAACTGTTGTGTAACGGATCTATACGACTGCGTCCTGCGCTCATCGTCCTGATGTGTGACACCAGGGGAATTCAGCTCTCGCTGTACGAGAGTAAATATTTATAAAGTGTGCCATTTCACCCGTCATCGCAAAAATAGGCCATTAATGAAGAAGTGGTTTCCTCATGCGCTGGAATGCTGAGCTTCTGTCGCTCCCTCTCTACATTACAAACCCTCTCAGCGTGGAAACTTGGATTCAGTCGGCATTAAGTGTTGGATTTCCAGAGATCTGGCTTTTGGCAGCTGCTCTTTTCTTTTCCACGTGAGACGACATCCTTCATTCGAACATTTTCCACTTCGCCTGGCAATAAGCATTGACGTTATGTGGCTGGAGAAGGTGTATTATAGCGTTTGAAGTTAAAGGAGAGAGAAGAGGGAAGCCCTGAGGTTCTGTGGGGTTGTTTACATGCTGGCTCCGGATTTAAAGACCGGACTGGTGTTAGGAAAGGACTGTTGGGAATATCTGTGGGCTGCAGAGCACACTTCATTACATAAAGCCACACTCAGCTTGGGAAAAAACTGTATAGACAAAGCTCAGAGAACTCTAAATAACCTCAGCTCACACTGTGTTACTGTAGTATCATTTATATTCCATTATAGTTTTGTATGTTTTATATTTTCTCATTTTAATTTTTGTTAAAATTTTGGTCACTTTCCTTCTTTAAAAAAAAAAAAAAAAAAATATATATATATATATATATATATATATATATATATATATATATATATATATATATATATATATATATATATATATATATATATATATATATATTTAAAAAAAATATATATATAGAATATATAGACATTTAAATTAATTTTAGTTATTTCAGTACTTTAACTTAAAAAAAGTGAAATGTTGCCTTGGCAGTACATTATTTCCATTAATTATTTATTATTTTATTTCAAGTGCTAAATATGTTTTATTGGTTTAGTTGAATGGTTTTATATTTTATCATTATTATACTATTATTATTTTGTGAATACTTTAGATTTAATGTGATTTGATATGTTCTGGTTTTGTTTTAATTTTGCTCTAGTAATTTTGTTGTGTTTTGTCCATTTTTCTTCTTTTTAGGTTTGATTATGTTTTAATACTATAAAGCTAAAATCTAAAACCTTTTAATTTAAATAATGACATTTTTTTTGATGGTTACATGAATTACATTTTGCATTTTTTACATTTTCTGCTTTTTTTTTTATTTTATTTTTTTAGTTAGTTAGTTATATATACCCTGCTTCTTAATAAAATATGCTAGATATTAAATGAATTCCATGAATAACCTGAAACAAATATTTTCTGGACTAGACTGAGGAATTGCTGTAACATGTCACTCAAAGTTTTACTCCCTAGAGCTTCACTTATCAGCTACAGCTTCATATCCAAGAGCTTGAAGAGCATAAATCTAGAGATAAGCAACATTAGACATCTCTCTCTCTCTCTCTCTCTCGGTGTGTGTGTGTGTGTGAGTACTCTCTCTCTCTGTGTGTGTGTGCGTGTGTGTGAGTACTCTCTCTCTCTCTCTCTCTCTCTCTGTGTGTGTGAGTAAGAAAGAGGTCAGTCTCCTCACACTTCCCATGCGCTGTCACAGAAGGTCGTTCCAGTGTGTTATGAGGTCATAGAGACACGGGGGTCCCCATTAGCAAAACACCACATCCATCCCCTGAGTAATTACAGCACCATCACCTCTCAGCCAAGCTAAACAATGGCAGGAATACGCTACAATGCTGTATCTAGACTTGTTTCAATGCAAACCAGCCCGAATCTACAGGCAGATAAACCTTATCGCGGCACAAAAGTTTTAAACCAGGAAACAGGCTGAAATTACTAAAACAAGATATTCTCTTCTCAAGCCCACTGATTTGAAACCATTGTTGCTTCTTCCAAAGAAAAGGTAAACATGTCGACACAGATACCTGTATAAACCTTAACCTTTCTGACTCCAAGTCCATAATGACATTATGACCCATTACTTTTCCAGATTTTCTAATTAATAAAATATTTAGTATGAGTATATTTACTTGGAATGATTTGCACTTAGAAATTGCTAGTACATTTCACAAAAAAAGACAATTTTCACATGATTGAATTAAGCACTAACCTTTGAAGTAGAAAGACTGAAGTAGTATTTTATTGTCAAACACAGTCCAATTACCTTTATTTACAACTTAAATAACATACACTAAATTATTTATTTACCTTTTACTTTTTTCAGGTCTAAAATACATACTTTTTAACTAAGGCTACCTCATATTTCCAGGTTTTTCCAAGACCGTGAAAAATCCAGTTCTTCACAGAAGTTTCAAGATGTCGTGGAAGTGAATTAAAAACTAATAAATAACTAGATTTTTAGTTGTTATGTCTATTTCAGTTAATGTTAGCTTATCTTGAAGGCCCCTTGTAAGTGTGCTGAGGCCCCCTAGTGGGCCCGGGACCCTTGGCTTGACTGCCTTAAAATGGACAATGGGAATTGGTTTAATATACTACTACTAATGTTATTAGCGGTAGAAAGTTTCAAAAAGCTAAATGATGTTTGTTTGATCACTCAGAGGTGCTTTGATAACTCATTTATGATTCAAAAAGTAGAAAAATCACTATAAAATGACACAACTGTTGAGATTCTGTTCGACTACAATGCAATATAAATTCTGTGAAACATACAGGTCAGATAATTTGATCATTGAGTTTGATATCACAATGTAATCTTTGACTTTTGATAGCAAAGACTTAAGATTTTTAAGACTTACTGTATGTATAAGATTTATGTTTAAGACATTTTTGAGATCTTATTTGCTTATTTTAAGAGACAAAGCCAAAGTCTCCTTTGGCTCTCTATCTAATCTCATTGATGTTTAGGAAAAACTGTTTAACTATAAGAGGGATCTCATTTCTCATTTCTCATTTCTGGCTTGGACTGACCTGTGGTGTAGATGAGGGTGAACTGGCCGCGTTGAGTGTGGAAGGTTTTGGTGCTGGAGTTTTCTGTTGCTCCGGTAGAGGATAAAGACTCCAGTCTTCTTCGCTCTGATTCAATGTATTTCAGTATGACACTTGTGATCTTCTCTCCACCGGTTCCACTGGACAGAGCTTTTTTTAACAGGACCGACTGGTCCTCTTTTAAACTGAAACACAAGCCAAAATGAAAGCCCTTTTAATGTGCAAAATGAAATAAAAAAAAATAAAAATAAAAGCAGCACACTAATAACACAGTTAGCCTAGCATAGCATCATTACAAACTATTTTATTTATTTATTTTACAGTTTCTGCCAGGGAAAGAAATGGCTAAAATATATTTTAAATGGGTAAATTGCAATATTTATAAAAACGAGCGTGGATTGAGGTGTTGAAGTCATTGTACAATTTAAACACCCTTACGAAAGGAACATATATTTACCAATATATTTCTTAAAATATATTGTGATATATTGTAATATATTATTTTCCCTTTTTATTTTCTTATATTTTATATATTTGAATACATTTAATAATATATTGATGATAAATATATTATGCAATATATTGCAAAATATACAAATGATTGCCGCCTTCAATATATTGCAATATATTGGAAAAATTAAATATATATAAGAATATATGCCTTATATTATACATGATATTTTCCAATATACCACAATATATTTTTGTTTCATAATTAATTTTAAAATAATGAAAAGGACTGAATTAATACCATTGCTAACAGACAAAAGTTATCAACTTTCTTCTTGCATTGCAATGGTTTCCGTACAACTCTTTGCTCTTGATGCAAATGTGCCAACCCTTTTTCAAATCCACAGCCTGGACATAAAAAGTAAAATGGTTCAGCTTGAACATGCCATGAGCTAATTTTCCTAAACAGAGATCATTTACAGTGAAAACAAGCTGACGTGAGCTTGGGTCAACAGAAAACAGCCTATAAAACAAGCATATGGCCATTCCAATTTTACATGCAACCTTTCCAACTCTGCATGTGTTACACACACACACACATTCTGCTTAAACACCCCAGCTATTAAAGGAGATGATTGAGCAAAGCCGTATTCACAGAAAACCATGACATAAGACAAATGGATAGGTCCTAATACAGAGCCATGGGAGACTCCTAGATTTGCACTGAGCTCCAGCAAAATGAACCATAATGATAATCAATCCTATACTCTATTTTTCAAATATAGACTATGTCTCTGATTCAAGAAATTATATAAATTGTTCCAAGTGCAATATTCTTTTTGGATTGTCAATAAAAGAGGCAAGAAAAATTCTCGTCTTTGGGGTGCAGTACTATTTCCATTCTTTATTTTATGCTTTGTAAAGAAAAAAAACCTTAACAGCTAATAAAATTGGCCCTCTATGATGATACACTACCATTTAAAGAAAATTTCTAAAATAAATATGCAGAGCACATACCTTTCATAGCAAACTAATGTAAGCATTCATATCTGACTAGAAAAGCCATGGAAATAAAAGCAGAACTTGCTTGTTTTAGCGATTGCACTCTCTGGGTTTAGTTGGGACTTTCAAAAACAGAGGACTTATCTGACAAATCTAGTTCACACATTGAATGTGATATAAAACTGTTGAAAGATGGTGAAATTGCAGGATGTGAGTACAGAATGAGTATGTAGCATTAACCCATCAGTTAAATCATTGAAACTGACCCATAAATGCAGTCTTTCAATAGTCTATTGTGAGAGAAGTGTTTCCACAGCGCAGGAACTTCCTTCCCAAGCTTAGATTCAGCTCAACTTCCTCAACAGTCTGAGATCACTGCAGAGTGGGCCTGATAGACCTCATGAAGGCAGTAAATCTTTCAAACTAGGACACAAACCCAAATTGTATTAGCTTTAGAGTAAAGCAGATGTCAAACCATGTTAATTCTGAATATTTGAAACAGTTTCAGTACTAATTTTCTGCAGTATCGATACAGATACCAGCAATGATTTCCGGGTCTCTATTCTGTCTAAAAGCAGGCTGACATACACAGTAGCATATAGTATAAATAAATAGTCCATTGCATTGCGTGTTTAAAAACGAAGCACGGCACTGTGTTCATATGTACTTGAGCAGCTCATGACTTGCAGTTATTTTTAATAAATAAACTGCTGTCATTATTATATGGGACTAAAGAATCTTAAATAAGTTTCAAAAGGAAATAATTTAATCGTGGTCAAATTTACAGTTTTTGTTCTTAATGTTATGCCAATATTTCCCTGTGGTATAGTCAAAAATCCTATTCTCTGTGGAAATTGGTCAAGGTATTGCATCACAGTTAGAAATGCCAGTATCATGACAACACTACAAAGATATTTCTAATTAGATCTAGTTTCATCTTATGGGATCAAAACTACTGTCTTAAAATCCCAAATGTTGCAAATTCTTCTCTGACAGGCAATATTCTCGCACATGAACAGGCACAACAGAAAAATAAAAGTTCAAACTGAAGAAGAAATAATCTCTATTAAATTTTTATTGCTAATCTATCAACAAACTTGCATTAAGAACATTAACTAACATTACTAAACTGACCAGTGTTTTGTGCATCTCCACTGACCCATTGGCTTTCCAATAAACCACTTCTTAACCACGACTGCTTTCTATCTGCATTTTGATTCCAGATTCCAGCATAGATACAATCTATCTTAAATATCAAAGCTCTGATCAGAGACTACCAAGGGACAAGACGCCTAAACTTTATGGTATTCATTGCCCAATCAATCTGAGATCAGATGAGGTGTGGCTCTCCAATCATAACACTTTTCTTCAGAGCCTTTTGCATCTTCTTTCATCTGAATACAACATAAAAGAAGCATCTGCCTGTGGGGCAGCCAATCACAATAAATATGTCAGTTTAAGGGCGAGCAGTATGTCTTCTTCTCCACATTATCCACCTTGGCAAAACATGAGGTGAGATTAGAGATAGCTCTATTTTTCATTTCAGGGTGGAGAGCGAGCTGTGAGAAGATAAGGGTTACTTCAGGTCTCGGTATAAGAAAAAATAGAGTTAAAATCAGTCTATACTGGTGTTACAGTTGTTTAGCATCTGAATGGAATTAAAAGCCTTCGGTAAACAAGAATAAATCTCCAGCGTGCTTTCAGGATCTAGTACTGTATGTTTCTGATCTACCATGTGAAGTGGGAAAAAGAGCGCGCATACAATGAGATTCTTGAATATGCTGTTTTCACTGGTATGAATACAAGTCCTGTGTTGCCATATGCTGGCAGCAAGATATAGTGCAGACAGATGGCTGTTACAGTAGGTATGAATTTGAGGTATTACAGTGCCTCCTGTAGGCACATCCTAGTAATGCATAATTTGTTTCTTCATAGGAAGAATGTCAACAAACTGAAAGAGAGAAGAAATCCAATCTGAATTGAGATTCTGCCATTATGCTTTCCACCAACATTTCAATTAATATTGAATTACATATAAATATTTTATTTATTTATTTTTTATTTAGGTGTGAGTCGTTGAGTGAATTGTTTGCGAGTCGTTGAGCAACTGAGTTAAAATGAATGCATATTATAAGACAATGAAAATGTTTTTGTCAACCTGTTGTTAGGGACTCCCAAAAACAAAATAAGAACCTTTTATTTCCCATAATGGGGGACTTTAATTGTTATTTTATTTGCTTGCTATTTTAATTGACATATTTAAGTTTCTCTGGAAAATTACAATGGATTATATAATTAATACTTCAACGTGCATCATTTCCCTTTTTCCATTTTCTGGAAATATATCTATATGCATTCCGACCCGAACAACCTGTACAGTCAGTTAGACCCCTAATACATATATTTCACTCTTATAGTGGGTGTTTAGGAATACAAAATAGAGCTGGTGATACATAAACATCACGCTGCACGAGACACTGTATCCAGCAATACAACTTGCTCAACATAACTTTCCGTAAACAGTGTGACCTTTAAGTATTTATTGACTGTTAATATATTTGAACTTCAAACTGGATTAAAAAGGCACGGTAAACAAATATACCATTCCTAATATAGCCATGCTTTACAAGGCACTCGCTTTAGTGTAAAACACATTAGTCTCAGTTATGAAGAGTGCTCTCACCCGGGTGGCTGCCAGTTTAATGAATATGTCTTTCTTGTATCTGAACTGGCATCACTGGAGGCAGATGTGGAGCTGTTGCCAGGGATGGTGGTGGATGCAGGCATTACCATAGTAACTGTTGCCATGGTAGGGATTGATACCGTGGGACCAGGATGTGCTTCAAACCAGGAGCTCGTGGTCAGTGTGACGTCTGTGTGTTCACAGCGATGGCCGTGGAAGCCCGGACGGCACTGACAGATGTTCGGCCGACGACAGACTGCTTTATTATGGCACCGCGGATGACATCTTGCTAGTGAGAGAACAACAGAGAAACTATATTGTCATTCTGTTAATGGTTTACTAATGCTTCACAGAACATGTCAAGCTACAGTATTACCCAGATTAAATCCTGGAGTGTGACTTTCCAACACATTCCTAGTCAAACATTTGATGTTGCACTGGCCCTTTAAATGCACATGGGTCAAGGGGTTAGTTATTAGTTGGTAAATCTAGCTACATACGGATTAGGAAGATGTGGATTATGATGAGAAAGCTGAGGGACTGGATTAATGCAGGTCTAGAGCTAAGGCACCATTCAGAGGTTTGGCCTACTTTCAGCAGAGGAATGTTCACACATCCAGATGGACAGACATGAAGGACATTTCTACTACTGAAAGTAATATGCACGATCGTAATATACAGAGACATCTTTAACATATTATATAACACACATAAGCTTAATAAAATCTATCAATAAAACAAAGAACTACCTAACTGAACAAATAACTGCTGCACGCTGGAACAAAGAACGCTGTGTACAGGTTTGGCAACCTTAACTTGTCTTCATTAGTTTACATTTGAATATACTGTATATAAACTAACAAAAAATATGTTTGTGTGTTATATGGGAACATACAAGCTGAGCAGATTTCAAAAGACACAGGATGTAATGCATGACAAAAAACTCTCAATACTCTCTATTAAAAGAAGAACAGTATACATACAGAAGTACACATGAAAAATGACAAGATTTAGGGATTCAATTGGCAAGTCTTTAAAAAAATGGATTGAAATCTTTTTTATTATAAAATAATATAATATAATATAATATAATATAATATAATATAATATAATATAATATAATATAATATAATATAATATAAAAGGTTCCTCTTTCCTCTCTGAATATTGTGTTGGGCAGTAGGGGGCCTTCAATTCAAACAGATTGCGAAACCACATTTTTCCCCTTCCCTTCTGTTTATTATGTTGTTACAGCTCCCAGCTGTGCTGACACTTCAGTTCATTGCCTCATTTGAAAAATCTGACAAATGAAGAGGATTTCAACTAAATGAAATACGCACAGCCGTATATGTTTATGCTTTTCTGTGAGCATAATAAAAATGCATGAAAGCGTCTGAATGGCCCTGGAAAGATACTCACGTTTTGTGCATTGTTTGGTTTTGGGATTGACCAGCCATGAGTAACAGCACCTGGTGCCACAAACGTTGGGCCTGGAGAAAGACGGACAGAGATCAAGGGTGAAACTCTGAGCTTGACAGTTGTTGAAAAAGTAAAGCCCATCTTCTGCCACAATGCACAAGCACTGAGTCTGCTTGTCCTTAAAACTGCAGAATGCACTTCAAAATTCACTTTTATTTCACCTTTGCAGGCTCCGTGCCAAATCAATCTGTCCGGCATAATCACAATTTAAACACTTCTGAAAGGACATCTTTAAAAGACTTACAATCCGTGGCCCTGGGCCCCTTAAGATGCATTGGACTGAGTGAATAGCCTTGGGTTTAAGCTGACCCTTCACCCCGTGTTGCATTCAGCTTGGACAAATAGCGCTGATGAATAAAAATGAGGGGGGTGCGAGTTTGTTATAGACGCCCCCCTCGTCGGGCCTCCGTCCTCCCTGTGCCAATGCACATGAGAAATATAGTTTTTCCCACAGTGGCGCTGGCAGACGCGTCTGGTGGGTAAACTTTGCTGGATTAAGAGTCTTCTTCAGATGCCTGGGCCGCATCTGTTTATCTAGCGGCTTCAGGGAGAAAAGGCAATTAGCACACCAACACAAGCCCCGATCCTAAACACTCACGGCCGGCGTGCATCAACCTGACCCCTCTGTAGCGTCCGGAGGGATTTGCTAATTAGTTACAGTATGTGCCTGTATTGTATGGCTTCTGAAGGGACACTGTTGGGAGCTGGCAGGCCGAGGGACGGCTGTTGTCTGAGCAGCGTAAGCCGATTGAGACAGAGCTGGCATGGGCCGTCCAGGCTATGTGGAGGTCAGAATGACCTATAACCTTCCAAAGCTAATTCAGCACATGCAGATTTGGAGCGTTAACTAAAATCACTGGATCAGTATGCAAGCTTTCAACTTTTCTGTTGGTCTTATGTTGCATGCATTTAATTGCATTTTAAAACACTGCTTGTAAATATGATCCCAAAATGCATTTGTTAGAAAAATGCAAAAAAGAATGAAAAAACAAAATGCATAATATGCATGTTATTATTATTATTATTATATAGCCATGAGCCAAAACTGAAAATGAACAACATGTCATTCCAAAACCCCATGAAGAACCATTTGCATAAATAATTTTTAACATTCTTGGAAACTTTCCATTGCATAAGAGGTTCTTTATAGTAGAAACAACAACAACAAAAAAGATTCTTTAGATTATTAAAAGGTTCTTCACACTAGGAAAATACTAGTTCTGGAAGGTCCTCAGGGGAACTAAAAATGGTTCTTCTATGGCATCTTTACAAAAACACACTTTTGAAACCTTTATTTTTAAGAGTGCATGACTTTTTTCCTTTATGTAACATAAAGGAAAAACTTGAAGCTTTCAAGCTTCATAAAGGACGCAAAAGTATCATTAATTAGCGGTAGCTGTCCTGATTTGAGTGTTGTATTTCAAGCCATACAAAACTAAAGCTGATTTTCAATTAAAATGTTGAAATCTGCTCATCCTTGGCATGCTGATAAGTCAGTTGATTCTTGGAATGATTTGTCTTTTTGCATTCAATGTATTAAAAGAAAGCCATACTGTTTTTGAGTCATGACGTCATTAAATTATTTTAAATTTTGGGTGAACTGTCCCTTTAAGCAGAAGCTGTGTTGAGATGTCTTATAACACTGAGACCTTTTACCAACCTTCTGTATGTCTGATCTCTAAATAAAGGCCTTGACCCTACACTTTGACCCCTATAAGGCCCAAACAGGGACATTTCAGCACTGACAGAATGAAAAGTGGCCATCAAAAAAGTGAAAAGTGGTTTGGGTTTTAACGCGAGTCGACACCTAAACGATACATTCTTACAAACGATGCATGTTTACAGAGCTGAGAGGCTGCCATTAGAGCAAGACTCGATAGTGATCAGAGATGTCTGTGTTTATTCTGCTCACATGGCTATGACGGACACAACTGTTTTTCCAAGATTTGGACGTGTTAAAAGGGATAGTTCACCAAAAAAGGAAAGCTGTGTTATTGTTCAGTCACTTACGTTGTTCGCAAGCTGCTCTTTTGCTTACAACTAAAGTGGAAACCGTCGTGATTGACATTCACTTTAACTGTATGGAAAAGAGTAGCTTGATCATTATGCTAAATATCTCCTTTTGTGTTCCACAGAAGAACGAATGTCTTATAGGTTTTTCTAAGTGAGTAAATGATGACAGAATTGTCATATTTGGCCGAACAATTCCTTAAATCTGTTTTGCTATCACAAAATATAAAATCCTGAATCTGAAGAATAAAACATCTGTTCTTTACCAGCTGCATTTGCACACGTATGTAATTCTCTCGGCCTACAGCTCTTGTTTTCTCCGTGTTAGCAGAAACAAAGTGGTGAATGCATCTGTACATATTTTAACACGTTAGTGGGAGCAGAGGCTGTAAAATAAAGATGGTAAATCAACCTTTTGTATATTAAAAATGTTATTTACGTTTGTGCAATACAAAAAGGATGGTTTATGGTTTTCTTCTTGGCCCCGGCTCTTTTTTTCCAGCACCTCGTAACAGAGAAGCTTCAATAAAACCTCAACAGTGGTCCTCCTCGAGGTCAAATATGTGGGTTAACTGCTGGATTATCACAAAGCTCCCACTTTGCTCGGCATCTCCATCAAGGAGGACATAATCGTCTTTTTGTCTCCCTTTGAGGCACCGTTGATGCGCTCTGAAATGAAGCCGTGTTCTGCATTCAGTCTTCTGAGCTCTGAACTGTCAGCATTACTAAACTCTGCAAGAACACCCTCCTTCTCCTTCTAAGCTACCATATTCCCCCCATAACCCCAGGATGGACATGTTTCCACAGTCAATGTCCTCGCTTGACCCAAAAGCACAATGAAGTCCAGAGGAGGAGGGATGTTACAGAAGAGCAGCGGTGCATCCTTGATGAACTCTTTCAAAGGTTCAGTGGCATTCTGGCTCCCTCCAAATGAATCTGAAAAGAAGGGTAAGTAATTTCCTGCTCTGTTATGGATTACAAAGACCAGTCACTAGGTCTCAAACTTTTCAGGAGAATCAGGAATTCCCCTCATTGCTTGAAGGATCAACACTTCCGGTGCACGTCTAGAGAAACATCTGACTGGATGTTACTGCAAACAGAGACGGGCCAATGTTCTCACGTCATTCTGGATCTATAAAGAGCTTTGATCGGAGTAAAGTGCTCTGTTATGTCTCCGGAGACTATAAACTGCTCATAAACGTTGAATTAGAGAAGCAGTGAAGACAAAGACACAACAGTCTGGATGCAAGAACTCGGTAAGATGTGTGGTAAACATGATGTTTGACCTCTTTAACCAGCAACTGTACTGAGAAAAGAAAGTAAAGTCTCACAGAATGGAAGAAGAAGAAAAACGAATGGAATTTCATTATTTGGAAAGTTCCGAAACAGTTGTTCTAATGGAACTACAAAAATTATTTGCATAATATAAAATAAGAACCATTTTGGAGTTTTTTTGTATTGCATTTATCCCATTAAGGTTATTTATGATTGATGCAGTAATAAAAAATAAATAAATAAATGAGATTTGAAAAGCAATAACATAAATAAAGATCTATTACATTTCCACGCCATTTCGAGGTCACATATATTCAGTCATATATTGAAAAATTTGAAAAAGATGACTGATGTTATTCCTTTTTTCAAATCAGTTTCAAATTAAAATTTGAGATTTTTTTTTTTTTTTTTTTTTTGCTAATTTTAGTTTATCCTGACACTTTTTTTTATTGATTCCGTTCAATTTATTTTATGATGTATTCAATAATATATGGGAAAAAAACACATAATTGATTCTGTACATGTTTACTGTATTTTAAAAAACAATGTATATAATAACTAAAGGACTATTTACTTTTCACCTTGTTTCGAGGACACGTATTCACATGTATTCAAACATCAGCACCTCTCGCGATGACTTACCCTTAGATAAGACACTTACCCTTTTAAATCTGTGTGTGTTCGTGTGGAGTTGATCTGATGTCTGTGTGTCTGTGGAGGATGGATGAGATCAGGAGACATCTGATGATTGACTGATGAGATCGCCAGGGACAGAAAGCTTATAAACAGAACTCCAGACAGGCAAAGTGACGGGCTCCACGGCTCTGACATCGTTATTCCGAGCGTCTGAACTGATGCAGCTGATGAAAGTCTCAATCACTCAATCACTCTCTCATCCAGACGCGCTGCTGCGAGCCGCAACTGACATCAATGAAAGAGATGGAAAGCGTGGAAAACTTTCAGCCAATCAGATTGATCCGTGGCTTCAACCAAGAGACAGCCAATCAGAGCTCAGATTCACCGAGCAGAAGTGCGAGGAGTGAGATAGATAGATAGACAAACATTTACATGTTCAGATGATCGAAGGCTTTTTTTATCTTAACCATTTTAAGGGAAAGACGAACACGCAATTTGATCGACTTTGCAATAATAAAACAAGGATTTCCCGTTTGAACATTTAAAACATGAAATTGTGTAGGTGTGTTATATAATAGGCCTTTATATGACAAATTCTGCATCTTATTTGCAAATATTATTAAACAACTGGTAAAGTTTTAACGGCTACATAAAATATATGTAAATATATATATATATATATATATATATATATATATATATATATATATATATATATATATATATATATATATATATATATATATATATATATATATATATATATATATTTACAAATTATTATTGTTATTATTTTTCTGCATTGTTTTTTTTTATTTTTATTTTTTAATTCCAAGCTTGTTATTTTCAAAAGTTTATGTGTGTGTATTTAGCATGCTAGTTCAAAGCATAAGAAACACAATGGTATATATATATATATATATAGCCATTGTTCAATTAATAATTGACAGCAAGTAAAATTAAAATGTACAATTTACATTTTATACATGTTTACACATTTTGATTTTAGAATATCAGAATCAGGTATTTTATTAATCATGACGAAATGTATTAAAGTGAGAAAATGACAAATCGACACAGAATCCAGCAAATCCATTTGCTTACACTTAACTGATGTTTGCTTTTTTTTTTTTATTGCTTGAAAAACAATTACAGAAAATGAACACACACAGACAAAAAAAAAAAAAAAAATAGAAAACAAAAATAGAAAATAAAATAAAATGCCAGGGTTGAAGATACACAAATGTAAAATACAAAAATTGAATAGAAAGAAAACTCAATAGACCAAACAAAGAATTAAAGGCTTTGACATTTCACAAAATCTTAAAATTATTCAACAAATACATGGTTTTAACAGCTTTTTTGTTTGTACTGTCCTTAATGGAAACCATATAATTATCTAAATCGTTCAATACCACAGAAAATAAAGGTTTCTGATTAGTAAATTTGCACCTATGAATATGAAACTTAACTAAAATAATCAAAAGATTAATAATATATGCTTCCTTTTCCATACTCTTTTCATATTGTAAAAAACCAAATATAACATGTTCGTATAACAAAAGAAAATTACAATCTAATTTGTTATTTATAAATTTAGAAACTTCCCACCACAGCCTTTTGGTATACTGACAGTGCCAGAAAATATGAGGTACAGTTTCTGGCTGCAAAAAACAAAATGAGCAATTTACATCAATGTCTTTGTTAAATTTGGATAGAAAATTTTTAGCAGGGTAAAATTTATGCAGTATCTTGAATGAAATTTCCTTGACCTTATTTGTAAGAATATATTTATTAGGTAACAACCAGACCTTATTCCAATTAACAGTTCCAATAAACCTTGACCAATAGGAAATGACATGTGGTTTACTTACAAGTTCTTTTTGAAAAAGGGAACGTATAGCCTTATTATTTTTGCTTGTCGAAAAACAAACTTTACCACAAATCGTATCAGTTAGATGCAATAAAGACACACGTTTAGAGTATGAAGTACCTCTACATAGAGAGACAACACCCAAAGAGATAGCACCAATTACAGAGGCAAATTCTTTAGGGGAAACAGGGAGGTTGAAGTATGAAAGAAACTCATCATAAGTCATTAAATATCCCTGATAATTCAACAACTGACCAACCACAAGAATGCCCTCATCAAACCAAGTTTTCAAAAAAATACTCTTATGTTTGTATAAAATATTACAATTATTCCAGATGTACTAATGATGTGGAGAAAGATTATGCTTGTAAATTAACTTCCAAGCCAAAAGTGCTTGCCTGTGAAAAGCTGACAGTTTTAGAATTCAGAATTAACAATAACAGATTTTCTAATATAGTGTATACGGTTTTTCCACAAAAAATTCAGCATAATTTGATCAATTATCTTCTTGGTTTTATTATCTGAGTGTATTGAGGAAGCTATATAAGTAAGCCTTGAAATACCTTCCGCTTTAGCCAGCAGAACACGACCTTTGAGAGACAAGTCCCTCTGCAACCAAATATTAAATCTGTTCTTTACTTTTTTAATCACTGGGTCAAAATTTTGTGAGATTCTCTCCTGCTCATTTTTAGTAATAACCATACCCAAATAAGTAGGAGAATCCTTTACAGGGATATTACATATATTTCTGTAATGGCAACTTTTTAAACTTTTTTGTAAAACTGATGTTTGCTCTGTTGTTATTTTCCCTCCAAAATGATGTCACTTCCTGAAGGACGATGTCGTTATGAGCTTTATTATTTAAAGTTATTTTACGAAACATTAACAGGAAAGTCAAAAGTCTCATATATTGAAATTCTAGAAGAGAGGGAGAAAAGAAGGAAACAGCTGGAATATTTCCTTGTTTAATTCTAGAAGCTTGTGCATTTAGAAAATAGCATGGAGAAAATGTTAACATTCGGTAACATTGGTAATATTCATTATCTAAGATGTGGTTTTACATTTAATTTGTCAGCCACTGCTGTCCTTTGAAAAAAAAAAAAATCTAATACAAATCATTGGCATGGGAGATAGTGAACACAACGCCAGTCCCTTCCCTCGCTGACAGTGAAGCCGTCCAGATGCCTGAAGGTTAGTGGTTGGGTAATGAACTACCCCTCACACAGGGGTGTAAATGTACACTAACACCACCACTAGAAGATTGAGGATCACTGGCTCCTCCTGAGTCCAGACGTCTGTGAGCTGTTCCTGTGAGAGACAGATTCCTCAGTTCACCTGTGGATTTACCATTCATCAGCCCAATAATGCCTTGAGAGACTAATACACTGACATTTTAAAGTGTTTAAATTAACCAGGGAATGCATGGGATTATTCAATAATATTCTCTTCTAATTTCCTATTCATTATGATTATGCCAAAATAACCGCTTTTTTTGTTTATGGTGAATAAGTAGAGTGAATGATTTTAATTTGAAATGTAAAAATACATGCACAATTTATTATGGGATATGTAAATGAATATATTAATTTATTCGGTTAATTTAGTAAAATGTTTATTATCATATTTATTTAATATTAACATAAATATTCATATTAAATAATATTTATATTAACCATAATTAATTAAAATCGAATTCATAAATATACAAATACATTTTAACAAAAATTAATGAATTGATTGTGTAATATAGAAATGCAATGATCATATTTAAGCTTGCAAACACTCATCCATAATAGGTTTTTGTGTTTAGTAAATGTCTTGAAATATTCTGGACACATGCTCCAGTTCTCCCCCCCCCTCCCCCCACTGATTTCAGCCCCTTTTTAATAAAACTGTGCTAAATGTTTGCTGTTGTGCATCATATTCACTAGATGGCACTCAAAATCAAAGTAAATGTTTCACTAAACAGAACATAAATGTAGCTCTTTAGCTTGAATCACCACACATAAAATCACTTCACATGCAGCCAAAGTCAATAGAAGCCTACGGTCAAACTGAAAGAAAGAAAGAATATAATGGAATACACTCCTAAATATTTTCACATAACACATAAATCTTCAGTACTGATATTTCATTAATACATGTACTTTAAATATTTAAGTCATGTGACCAATTTAAATATCATTTTAAAAATACTTGCTAAAAATGCTCCTGGTTAGTCCCTCCACCTCACTACAAGTGCACATTTAAGCTGTGTTTAAGCACACTAAGGGGTGTTTTCTGGGAAAAAGAGTGCAAAACAGGACCCTTCTGAATGTCATATGCTTTCTGAGCCCTTCTGGAGAGTGCTTGGACTTTTGAAGGTGAATTGAATTCTTGCTTTCAGTGCAGAAAGCATAATCCCTGTAGCCCAGGCTGTGCATTAACAGGAGAGACTTTCCTCTGATAAAGCCTGACACAGAACTAATTGCACAAGACCTCAGAGAGTCGGCAGAAAGAGAGATCAGATGGGGCTGAAATGTTAGAATGGCCAATTACAGTTTGCCCACTTTGCACTCACCCGGACACGTTTCTAATGAGCACTCAGGGTATAATCAGAGGTCAGAGGTCAGTGAACTATAACCCAGGGGTCACAACAGTGGTGAAGTAGGTTCAGATTCAAATGTAGTACATAATCAGACAGTATGTGATTTAACTATTTAGCATGACTTAAGTAATACAAATAATTCTAGCTGATTTTGAAGAGATCAGTTTGTGACTCCCCAAAGCTCTTATGTGGCACCACGTGGAAAGCTGTTTCTGTAAAATACTTTAATAAGAAAAAAAAATCCAAACATAATAGTTGTGTCAATAATTCAGGATCCTGCTTCCAGCAAGAGGTCTGTAAACACAACAGATCTTCACACCGTGTGTCCTCCTGTACCTGCGCAGGGCTGATATAACAGCAGGACACATACAGGAGCTGCCTCGTGTCCCAAGAATCCACTATTACAAATCAAACCTGTTTCTGTTATGGGAGTTCAGGAAGAGGACATGGCACATGACAGTGGCCACGCTGAAATATTTATAACTGCCTTTACGTTTGAAAGGTTTAGGTCTGAGGCTGACAGAGGTTCTATGGCTTTATGGGATATGGCATATGGGACTATGAGAATATGGGAACATTCGTTACTAATCCTCATACATCCACAGTATCAATTCAGTAAAAAGAAAATGAGGGAAAGAAAGCAGGGACTTTCCATGAATAGGTTACATAATAGATCTTGAAACTATTTTTATTTTCAGCAAATATTCAGTGAAAGAGGTGCTTGACCTATTTGAGCCTTTTAATTTTTTGGTTGTTGCTCATTTTATACAAAGTACAGTTAATTTTGTACAGCCCTAATACCAATTATATTTCAGCTTAATATATTTCATAAAAATCAGCTTGTCAGTTAAAATAAATTTGACAAAAATTTCTGTAAAAACTGCGAGCATAAAATGTATCATTCACACCTACTTTCCAAAATTTGAAATTATTAAACTGAATTATTTTTAGTATTATTTTATTTTTTTTTTTTCAAAATCATGATGATTTTAATTGCTGAATACAGTGGAGAAGGTCAAGATCAGGTGGGACGCCAAAACTTCCATTGTATTGAACAGGTACTGAGATTTAACACATTTAAAATTAGCTACTTTTCAGGCTAGGTTATAGTTATATTAGTTTATCAGACACATATACAGATTCTCACAACAGAGCCTCATTGGACATTTAGAACTGTTTTCATCATACTGCATCTTTCATATCGTATTTACATTGCTGGGTACTTTCCGGATAGTGCTTGTAAATATATAGAAGATGACATGGCATAGTCACGTTGGGATGCCTCTGTCCATGAGAGCAGATGGCTTTGTGTTCGCTGCAGGCATTCCAGCTCCCAGCGGTCACGCTCACCCCCTCAACTTATTTTAATGACGTTTCCCATCCGAATGAGCAAATCAGAGAGAGGGAAATCTCTTTTTATACCTTCAGACATCATCTATTCTATTTTTATTTTATTTTTGCATCATGTACCAGAAAACACAATATGCCAAGGGCTTAATTCATAAAATCAGCCATGCTGAGTGCTTTTGTTGAAATTCCTAGGGATTCCCTTGATAATAAACACTGCGTTTTCTAGAATGTTTTTTTTTTATTTTATTTTTTTTAAATGAGCTCAGAGCACAGAAACTCTGTGGTTGAAATAAATTCTTAAAGGGACCAAATGAAAATCCATTCATGTTGTTTGAAACCTGTATAAACCAGTGAAAGACAAAGGAGATGTTAAGCTGAATGGAAGTCAGTCACCATTCATCTCCACTGCATCTTTTTATCCACACAAAGGAGGTGAATGTTGAGCGAGTCTGTCATTCTGCCTAACATCTCCTTTTGAGCTCCAAAGAAATATAAAAATGACAGATTTGTAATTTCTGGGAAAACCCACCTCTAAAAAACAAACAAAAAAAAAAAACATCAGATCTTCATGTCAACTTTATTCAATAATCTGTCTTTCGAAACATTGCGGAAGAAGCTAAAATCCCATTTCAACAGTCAAAACCATTTCATATGATGTTATAAAAGCATATTTCTAATGCTATATTTCTCTTATTTCACATTACTCAAACCATTTTTGCTGTACAAAACTATAACAACACTATGTCTTCATTAGGCTGAAGTTGCAAAAAAGCACACTGAGTAAAAAGTGTAAGTCGAGATACACCATTATGAGCGTGACAGTGACAATAGAGGTCGTCAATGCACCTTTCAAGTAAACGTTCCTGCAAACTCTGCTGAACACCTGAGAACAAGACGTCGTTGTGGCATTCTGCTCTGTTGTGCTTTATAAAGAGACAATTCAACATAAAACAAGAAATTCAATAACCATTATTTCTACATATCATATCTTCAACATAATATTGCACTCCTCCAGATCCAGCTCAGCTGTAAGTGAAATTCACACACATCTCAAATAGCATTTATTAATTACTGTAAGTCCAGAACATGCAATTATAATCAAGACTCTACAAATGAACCATGAACAGGTGTACAAATAACAGACGACCACCTTCTAACTGAAACGAAAAGGTTTTAGCTTAGTTTTGAACGTAATGCTTGCGTTTTCTCGACTGATTGAATAGGTCAGGCACTGCTTGATGGTTTTTGGTAATGAAACATGAAGCCAGTATGTTCTCCTCGGCTTTACTGCCATTTCTTCAGATGAGGGCATCCTGTCTTTTGAGATCTTAGAAGGTGGTGTAGATGTAGACGAAGATGACCACCAGCAGGTTGAGCACGGTGCCAATGATCCCCAGTATTGCCAGAATCCTCTCCTCGCGGTCGTTCTCTGGCTCCTCCACGATGGCCTGACACCTGTGATGATGACCATGGGGGAGCATGTTTAATATCACTGATCCCCACCTCCAGGGGGCGCCACGCTTGCTACAGAGAGAAAGACAGAGACCTGTGTCAAGACTTTAAAAAATAAATAAAATGATGTCATTGTATGGTATTAGATTAGATTAGATTAGATTAAACTTTATTGTCACTGCACATGTAGGTACAAGGCAACGAAATGCAGTTAGCATCTAACCAGAAGTGCAATAAGCAGTAAGTACAGAATAAAGGTCTATAATATGTACAATAACTATACAGGTAAGTATTATGGACATAATTTACAGATATTAAATACTATAAGCACGATATACAGATAGGTGTACTATGAACATACTATACAGATGGGCTATGTAAAAGTGTATGTACACTATAGGCAGAACTATGAACATAATTTACAGTATTGCAATGGACAGTAAAGTGCATAGAAAAAAATATTTCAATGTGCAAATGGATTATACATTGTTCCTGGATGAACAGGCAGTAGTGCAAGTAATAACAAGTTACTTTTTGCTTGTTGTGAGTAAATAAATAAATCAGAGTGTTGAAGAGGGGGAGGAGTCTATGTGTGTGGTGTGGGGGGTGTTGAGGGGTGTCAGAGGGCAGAGTTCAGCAAGGAGACAGCTTTAGGGAAAAAGCTGTTCCTGAATCTTGTGGTCCTTGTCCGGAGGCTCCTGAAACGCCTTCCGGAGGGGAGGAGGTTAAACAGTTCGTGGTCAGGGTGAGAGGAGTCCTTGAGAATGCTGCGAGCTCGACGTAGACAGCGTTTCTTCTGGATGTCCTCAAGAGCAGGAAGTGGTGTCCCTGTGATGCGCTGGGCAGTTTTCACCACCCTCTCCAGTGCCTTACAGTGTTACTAAAACTGATGTCACATTGTTATGGTGTTACAGTGTTACTAAACTGATGGAACATTGTTATGGTGTTACAGTGTTACTAAACTGATGTCACATTGTTATGGTGTTACAGTGTTACTAAACTGATGGAACATTGTTATGGTGTTACAGTGTTACTAAACTGATGGAACATTGTTATGGTGTTAGTGTTACTAAAACTGATGTCACATTGTTATGGTGTTATAGTGTTACTAAACTGATGGAACATTGTTATGGTGTTACAGTGTTACTAAACTGATGGAACATTGTTATGGTGTTACAGTGTTACTAAACTGATGGAACATTGTTATGGTGTTAGTGTTACAAAAAACTGATGTCACATTGTTATGGTGTTACAGTGTTACTAAAACAGATGTCACTTTGTTATGGTCTTACAGTGTTACTAAACTGATGTCACATTGTTATGGTGTTACAGTGTTACTAAACTGATGGCACATTGTTATGGTGTTACAGTGTTACTAAACTGATGTCACATTGTTATGGTGTTACAGTGTTACTAAACTGATCTCACATTGTTATGGTGTTACAGTGTTACTAAACTGATGGAACATTGTTATGGTGTTAGTGTTACTAAAACTGATGTCACATTGTTATGGTGTTATAGTGTTACTAAAACTGATTTCACATTGTTATGGTGTTAGTGTTACTAAACTGATGTCACATTGTTATGGCGTTAGTGTCACATTGTTATGATGTTAGTGTTACTTAAACTGATGTCACATTGTTATGGTGTTAGTGTTACTAAAACTGATGTCACATTGTTATGGTGTTATAGTGTTACTAAAACTGATTTCACATTGTTATGGTGTTACAGTGTTACTAAACTGATGTCACATTGTTATGGCGTTAGTGTCACATTGTTATGATGTTTTATGTTACTAAAACTGATGTCACATTGTTATGGTGTTAAAGTTACTAAAACTGATGTCACATTGTTATGGTGTTAGTGTTACTAAAACTGATTTCACATTGTTATGGTGTTAGTGTTACTAAAACTGATGTCACATTGTTATGGTGCTAGTGTTACTAAACTGATGTTGCATTGTTATGGTGTTACTGTTACTAAAACTGATGTCACATTATTATGGTGTTATAGTGTTACTAAAACTGATTTCACATTGTTATGGTGTTAGTGTTACTAAAACTGATTTCACATTGTTATGGTGTTAGTGTTACTAAAACTGATGTCACATTGTTATGGTGTTAGTGTTACTAAAACTGATGTCACATTGTTATGGTGTTACAGTGTTACTAAACTGATGTTGCATTGTTATGGTGTTACTGTTACTAAAACTGATGTCACATTGTTATGATGTTAGTGTTACTAAAACTGATGTCACATTGTTATGGTGTTAGTGTTACTAGAACTGATTTCACATTTTTATGATGTTAGTGTTACTAAAACTGATTTCACATTGTTATGGTGTTAGTGTTACTAAAACTGATGTCACATTGTTATGATGTTAGTGTTACTAAAACTGATGTCACATTGTTATGGCGTTAGTGTCACATTGTTATGATGTTAGTGTTACTAAAACTGATGTCACATTGTTATGGTGTTATAGTGTTACTTAAACTGATATCACATTGTTATGGCGTTAGTGTTACTAAAACTGATGTCACATTGTTATGGTGTTAGTGTTACTAAAACTGATGTCACATTGTTATGGTGTTACAGTGTTACTAAATTGATGTCACATTGTTATGGTGTTACAGTGTTACTAAATTGATGTCACATTGTTATGGTGTTACAGTGTTAGTAAAAGTTATGTCACATTGTTATGGTGTTACAGTGTTACTAAATTGATGTCACATTGTTATGGTGTTACAATGTTAGTAAAACTGATGTCACATTGTTATGATGTTAGTGTTACTAAAACTGATGTCACATTGTTATGGTGTTACAATGTTAGTAAAACTGATGTCACATTGTTATGGTGTTAGTGTTACTAAAACTAATGTCACATTGTTATGATGTTAGTGTTACTAAAACTGATGTCACATTGTTATGGAGTTAGTGTCACATTGTTATGATGTTAGTGTTACTAAAACTGATGTCACATTGTTATGGTGTTATTGTTACTAAAACTGATGTGACATTGTTATGGTGTTAGTGTTACTTAAACTGATGTCACATTTTTATGGCGTTAAGTGTCACATTGTTATGATGTTAGTGTTACTAAAACTGATGTCACATTGTTATCGTGTTACAGTGTTACTAAGACTGATGTCACATTGTTATGGTGTTACAGTGTTACTAAATTGATGTCACATTGTTATGGTGTTAGTGTTACTAAAACTGATGTCACATTGTTGTGGTGTTAGTGTTACTAAAACTGATGTCACATTGTTATGTCGTTAATGTTACTAATACTGATGTCACATTGTTATGGCGTTAGTGTTACTAAAACTGATGTCACATTGTTATGATATTAGTGTTACTAAAAATGATGTCACATTGTTATGGCGTTACAGTGTTACTAAAACAGATGTCACTTTGTTATGGTCTTACAGTGTTACTAAACTGATGTCACATTGTTATGGTGTTACAGTGTTACTAAACTGATGGCACATTGTTATGGTGTTACAGTGTTACTAAACTGATGTCACATTGTTATGGTGTTACAGTGTTACTAAACTGATCTCACATTGTTATGGTGTTACAGTGTTACTAAACTGATGGAACATTGTTATGGTGTTAGTGTTACTAAAACTGATGTCACATTGTTATGGTGTTATAGTGTTACTAAAACTGATTTCACATTGTTATGGTGTTAGTGTTACTAAACTGATGTCACATTGTTATGGCGTTAGTGTCACATTGTTATGATGTTAGTGTTACTTAAACTGATGTCACATTGTTATGGTGTTAGTGTTACTAAAACTGATGTCACATTGTTATGGTGTTATAGTGTTACTAAAACTGATTTCACATTGTTATGGTGTTACAGTGTTACTAAACTGATGTCACATTGTTATGGCGTTAGTGTCACATTGTTATGATGTTTTATGTTACTAAAACTGATGTCACATTGTTATGGTGTTAAAGTTACTAAAACTGATGTCACATTGTTATGGTGTTAGTGTTACTAAAACTGATTTCACATTGTTATGGTGTTAGTGTTACTAAAACTGATGTCACATTGTTATGGTGTTAGTGTTACTAAACTGATGTTGCATTGTTATGGTGTTACTGTTACTAAAACTGATGTCACATTATTATGGTGTTATAGTGTTACTAAAACTGATTTCACATTGTTATGGTGTTAGTGTTACTAAAACTGATTTCACATTGTTATGGTGTTAGTGTTACTAAAACTGATGTCACATTGTTATGGTGTTAGTGTTACTAAAACTGATGTCACATTGTTATGGTGTTACAGTGTTACTAAACTGATGTTGCATTGTTATGGTGTTACTGTTACTAAAACTGATGTCACATTGTTATGATGTTAGTGTTACTAAAACTGATGTCACATTGTTATGGTGTTAGTGTTACTAGAACTGATTTCACATTTTTATGATGTTAGTGTTACTAAAACTGATTTCACATTGTTATGGTGTTAGTGTTACTAAAACTGATGTCACATTGTTATGATGTTAGTGTTACTAAAACTGATGTCACATTGTTATGGCGTTAGTGTCACATTGTTATGATGTTAGTGTTACTAAAACTGATGTCACATTGTTATGGTGTTATAGTGTTACTTAAACTGATATCACATTGTTATGGCGTTAGTGTTACTAAAACTGATGTCACATTGTTATGGTGTTAGTGTTACTAAAACTGATGTCACATTGTTATGGTGTTACAGTGTTACTAAATTGATGTCACATTGTTATGGTGTTACAGTGTTACTAAATTGATGTCACATTGTTATGGTGTTACAGTGTTAGTAAAAGTTATGTCACATTGTTATGGTGTTACAGTGTTACTAAATTGATGTCACATTGTTATGGTGTTACAATGTTAGTAAAACTGATGTCACATTGTTATGATGTTAGTGTTACTAAAACTGATGTCACATTGTTATGGTGTTACAATGTTAGTAAAACTGATGTCACATTGTTATGGTGTTAGTGTTACTAAAACTAATGTCACATTGTTATGATGTTAGTGTTACTAAAACTGATGTCACATTGTTATGGCGTTAGTGTCACATTGTTATGATGTTAGTGTTACTAAAACTGATGTCACATTGTTATGGTGTTATTGTTACTAAAACTGATGTGACATTGTTATGGTGTTAGTGTTACTTAAACTGATGTCACATTTTTATGGCGTTAGTGTCACATTGTTATGATGTTAGTGTTACTAAAACTGATGTCACATTGTTATCGTGTTACAGTGTTACTAAGACTGATGTCACATTGTTATGGTGTTACAGTGTTACTAAATTGATGTCACATTGTTATGGTGTTAGTGTTACTAAAACTGATGTCACATTGTTGTGGTGTTAGTGTTACTAAAACTGATGTCACATTGTTATGTCGTTAATGTTACTAATACTGATGTCACATTGTTATGGCGTTAGTGTTACTAAAACTGATGTCACATTGTTATGATATTAGTGTTACTAAAAATGATGTCACATTGTTATGGCGTTAGTGTTACTAAAACTGATGTCACATTGTTATGGCGTTAGTGTTATTAAAACTGATGTCACATTTTTATGGCGTTAGTGTTACTAAAACTGATGTCACATTGTTATGATGTTAGTGTTACTTAAACTTATGTCACATTGTTATGGCGTTAGTGTTACTAAAACTGATTACACATTGTTATGGTGTTACAGTGTTACTACGAGCTTGCTAGGACATTGAAGATGGTGACCAGAGTGTTGCTAGGAAGTCATTAGGGCATTCTGGAAGGTTTATATATATATATATATATATATATATATATATATATATATATATATATATATATATGTTCTTACTGGCTGATATGGTGTTGCTAAGAGCTTGTTAGGACCGTTCCGGGTGGTTGCTAAGTTGGTAGGGGGGTTCTTATGTGTTTGGGGTGGTTGCTAGGGTGTTGCTTAGGCTTTGTGAGTGGCTGCTAGGGTGTTTTAGGTGTTTTAGGGTGTTGCTAAGTTGCTAGTGAGTTGTGAGTGCTTTTAAGTGGCGTCCTAGGGTGTTGCTATTCATTGGTGACTGTTAGACTGTTACTAGGTAGTTGGTAGAATGAGGCTTGGTGGTTGCTATGGTATTTCTTACTGTCTTTAGTCAAAGTTGTGAACCCTGAAGTATTACATTCTGCTTTTGAGTGGTGGCTACACAGCTAGTGTGTCTGCTAGGGTGCAAGTATGGAATTATGGGTGATTGCACTTACTGGGTGGTGGGTAGGGTGTTGCTAAGGGAATGTGGGTTATTGAGTGTTACTAGCTGGTTGCTGGAGCATTTCTTAGTCAAAAGTTATGGCTCTGTCTAGACCCTTCAGTGTAAATCTTGGTGATCACTTTTAGTCATCTGACAGGGGGAAAGATATTCTGACAGCCTAGAACAATAATCTTCAGGACACAATAATCAAACATTAATACCAGCCCTTGATTTTATCTTAATATTAAAAGCAATCAATATTAAAATGTTGGGAATAAAAATGATAGAACTCAACTTTGAGATAAATATATATATATATATATATATTGTATTGAGAAATCTTCACATGAACAATTGTACATTTTGCGATTGTAGATTTTTAAAGGCATTTCTTTGAGATGGCAGAAATATTTATGCATACATGACTCCTTCATTCTTGGTTCATGCGTTATGAAATCTAACAAATGATGAAATCATACAAAGCATATTACAGTTTACTGAAGGGCTTGTTCTTAAAATAGAAATCCTTGGGTTGTCGTGTCTGTTTTGTTTCAAGAATCCACGTGATCCACGTGTCAAAGTGAATGTTTTATAATGCATATTCACAATCATGGCATCCGTTTTTGCCACCTTGTCATTAAACGGATAATCTGTTGGACAAGAACTGAGCAGATGCACACGCTTTGAGGGCTGCCAGAAAACATGCCCGTTAAAGATGGCCATTCATCTTCTCAGGTGTTGTGTATTTCTTGTTTTCATCATAGAAGATGGCTGGAGGTCAGCAGCACTGAGCCAAGCAGCTGTTGCAGCAGCATAAGGACCCATGAGAGCCTGTGAGACAAGGCTGTCACCCTCTCTCCACTTTGCTCAGGCTTAGCCATTCAGCAGTGAAACACAATTATTTCCAACCCAATTAGGGGGGAATAGAAGTGGCACCTCCTCGCTCTAGTCAGAAAGGCACTTGCACATGGCCTGAACACCTTGCGAGGCTCAGAGGGATATTCCACAACCATGCGTAACAGCCAAATGGCTTCTAGAAATGAGGGGGAGTCGAAGTAACGGAATGAAAGAGATACACTGAGAAGAGAGGAAAGAAAGGAAAAGAGTGCAAACAATGATTTTCTGGATCCCAAATTTAGAACAAGAATTTAAACACTTGTGTATAGAGCTGGGTACTGATTACATTTAATCTGGATTATGTAATCATTTTCTAATCACAAGTACTTGTAATTAGATTAACATTTTCAGAAGTACTTTTTTATTGATTACATTTCATCTTTTTGGTTAGTGATTTATTTTGATTGGTGTTATTTTAAAATTATTTATATTAATTTGACAATTTATTTGATTTGATTTAATTATTAGCTTTTCATTAAATTCTTGGACCCTCTGTAGTTCCTTTACGAACCCCAGTTTGGGAAACCTTGACGTAATACAACAATACAATGTATAATGCACTTCATGTTGTTAATGACGAATGGAATATATTTTCTTACTCTGTGTATATTACCCTATTTAAATCAATATGATAAACAGGTTAGGTTAAAAGCAATTGAAAAGCAATCGAAAACTTGTCTGATTACATTACCTGTAATGGATTTTGTTACTAACTACAATTATTGTCATGTAATTTAGAATCAGTTACAGAGATTTGTAAGTAATCTACCCTGCACTGTTTGTGAAGTATATAGAATCTGGGGCTTCTATATACTACATACTATATGCTTACTGGGGAAAGTTTAATCTGGATCAGAATGATCTGGATTTGGAAATCCCATGTTTTGCTATTCAGGATCAGGTAACTCATCTTACTTTTGTGCCGTTTTTTTTTTTTTTTTTTTTTTCAAAGCGTAATTGTTATTTGATCACCCTCATGCAGATACACACTTATTCAGATTTGGAAATCTGGATTACTAATGCTCTATGGAGCCTCTAAAGGGACAATAATAATAATAATAATGAAAATAATAATAATGAGATGGTGGGGTTTGGGGGGTTGTGTCAGGAATGCCAATGTTTTGCATTCTAGTTTTGCACTGCATTAGAAGAAAAACATTTTTTTTTTGCATGTATAAATACATAAATAAACTTTCAAACTTTAAATATAATATTTTTTTTGATATTGACTGCTTTTTGGGATTAAGGGATATATTACATGTTACAAATGTTGTTTTTATTTATTTATTTTATCAAAAGTATCCCAATATTATTGTGACGAGTGGGGCGGGGCCGAGGGACGTGGGAACGAGGAGTGAGGCCAGGTGTAGTGATTGGAGATGAGCTGCACCTGCGACCCACCACCGGTCTCGAGTCCCACATAGGCGATGGAAGGATATAAAACTGGAGCGACGACAGTGAAGGATGAGAGAAGACCAGGCATGGGTTTTATTTGATGTTTTGATTTTTATTTGCGCGCATCAGCCGTCCGTGAGGGGCTGATGCGCTGTTTTGGTTATTTTGTGATCATTAAAGTTTCAATTGATTGTGCGCCAGTTCCTGCCCCCTTCTTCCCGATGATTATGGAGTTTATATTATTACACTTATTTAAAAATCTAATCAGATTGCTTTTGAACAACTGCCCCCAGATGATAAAACTATAATCAATATCTCTATGGCATTTTCCATACTTACCTTCAGAAACCCTATGTATTTCTATATCATTAAATTTGTAGATAATTGTTATTAGCGTTAGCATTTGGAATTTTAGATTTTTTTTTATTTTTATTTTTTTATACAGATGCATCTCAATAAATTAGAATGTTGTGGAAAAGTAAATTTATTTTAATTCAAATTGTGAAACTCTTGTATTAAATAAACGACTTCAGTCTGTGTGCACCTTTTTTAAAATTCTTTGGTTCTTTTAATTGTGATGATTTTGGCTCACATTTGACAAAAAACTACCAATTCAATCGATGTAATTTTGCACAAAGAAGAAAGCACGACATTACGTATGTGTCTGAAAATATAAATAGCTGCGGTATATTTGTAGCAATTGCCAAAAAAAACAAACATTGCATGGATTATTATTATATATATATATATAAAATAAAGATATGCCAAAAATCATTAGGACGTTAAGTAAAGATATTTTGTCAATTTCCTGCTAATATATCAAAACTTAATTCTTGATTAGTAATATGCATTGCTAAGAACTTTACTTTAAAGGCGATTTTCTCAGTATTTTTTTTTTTTTTTTTTTTTTTTGCACCCTCAGATTCCAGATTTTCAAAAAGTTGTATCGCTGCAAATATTGTCCTCCTTACAAACCATACATAGATGGAAAGTTTATTAATTCAGCTTTCAGATTGTGTGTAAATCTCAATTTGGAAAAATTGACCCTTATGACTGGTTTTGTGGTCACAAATTATATAAAATACACTGATCTATATTTGTAGCCCAAAACACATGAGCAGCATGGCGGAAAGTGTGAAGAGTGAACCAATTAGTGTTCTGCAGTGAGTCTAGCTCCACTCTTTAGGTACCGGACTACTATGCTAGGTACACCAACGAAAGGTTCCAAAAATGTTGTACAGTATGGTTCACTAATTTAGTACCAATGGAAACGGTAATAATTGCGTAGCGAACTGTACCGCACCGCTCGGTGGAAACAAGCCATTAAAAAGGGCACCGTTGAGGGGTCAGCGGTTTGTAGGGGTGTCTGAAACCATTGTGAACGCTATCAAGAGCACCCATTCAATCCCATAATACAAAACACTATGGAGTGTACAACTGATATACACTAAACAGCTAGTTAATACCCATAATGCACTGTGATTTTGTGCCGAATTAATTCACAAGTCTCCCCAGAAGATGGCGCTTGCAGCTGAATCATCCATCCATTCATCCAATCCCAAACCACTTGTCCAATGTGGGAACAGCCTAATATCATAGAGCTATACATTTCTTTGTTATTGATTATTAGTTTAATTAAGGTTTACACAAACTAGTTTTCATGAGAGGGTTCAAGATAAATCTTTTCATTAATATTGGAGCCGCCAGTTAAGTTTGAATTATTATTTAACAGCAAACACAAACTATGCAAAAATGGCACTCAGTGCTCAAATTTGCTCTCAAGTTTTAATTCAGTTGGACTATATTAGTGAACTAATGTAGGGAGTAGTGAATGAGGGTGTAGGATGCGATTTTTAACAGCAGTTGTGTTTTTTTAGTCTTTATAGTGCTCCATATACCAAGAGTACAAAAGCGAGAGGAGCATGTTCTCGGTCCAGTGACATGTATGGCTCTGTATGTCATGGCAGCGAGCTGTGTGAAAACTGGAGGAACTCCGGTGCTGTGTTGAGTCAGAATTGTACAAACGGAGAAAAAAAGGGAAGAAAAAGTGGGGGTGGAAGATTAGACGAATGAAGGATGGGTCGGGTTGACTCACACTGTGTAAGCCCAACAGCCTAAAACCACTGTCAGAAAAATCAGCATCATCTGATGAGCTCAATGAGTCAAGCAACTTGTTCTATCCATTTTACTTAGGAGCTCTTTAAACGAACACAATGGTTCACAACAAAACAACACTAGTGCTTGAAGCCAGGATGAAGAGTTTGTATTACATGTGTTTTTTTTTTTTTTACTCTATCTAACTATCTGTTAGGGGTGTAACGGTACACAGAGGTCACGTTTTCTCCTTCTGTCTAAATATTCTGTGATTTCAGTCAGTGAAAAGCCTAATTCAGAACATCCGTAAACTGATAGTGTGTGTGTGCTATTGTATGCACTGAAACGAACAGGTTTTTTTCTGAGTATGGATTGTCTGTCCTCATCCAGGCTCTTCTGTGCTAAACAACAGCAGACCTCCAATATCTCCGGCTGAGATCATCAGTCAGAACAGTCTAACCATAGCAAAAGCATATCAGGCCACAATGTGGTCAGAGATTGTGAAAGGAATGCAAAATAAAACCCTCAGTTACAGAAAGCATGTGTGTGCAGTCCGGAGAGAGTGAGAAAGCAGGCCAGAGCCGGTTTGAATTCAGAATGAATACTGAACACAGGAGTACACATTCAGCTCAGTACACAAAGCATGCATTAGTGATAACCTTTCAGATATAGCCACACTGCAATATTAATATTATAAGGGATCTCAAAGAGCCAGTGTATGTTTAATGTGGCTAAAATTAGATCCTTACTATGAACATGACAGATACCTGTAATGGGAACCCTCTTCCTAAAATATAATAAATTGATACATATATAAATTAATATCATATAAAAAAATAAGTGAAATTGTCTTCTTTAGTGTATTTTAATTGTTTAATTTATTTAAATGTTGATTTATTATTAATACTAAGTTTAATAACCCACTAGCCATATTTTATTTCATTCATAAATTGTGCTATATTTATGATAAAGTTGAATGTTTTTAATATTTTATTTAGTGTTATTGGTGTTATTTTAAAATTATTTATATTATTTATATTAATTTGACAATTTATTTGATTTGATTTAATTATTAGCTTTTCATTAAATTCTTGGACCCTCTGTAGTTCCTTTACGAACCCCAGTTTGGGAAACCTTGACGTAATACAACAATACAATGTATAATGCACTTCATGTTGTTAATGACGAATGGAATATATTTTCTTACTCTGTGTATATTACCCTATTTAAATCAATATGATAAACAGGTTAGGTTAAAAGCAATTGAAAAGCAATCGAAAACTTGTCTGATTACATTACCTGTAATGGATTTTGTTACTAACTACAATTATTGTCATGTAATTTAGAATCAGTTACAGAGATTTGTAAGTAATCTACCCTGCACTGTTTGTGAAGTATATAGAATCTGGGGCTTCTATATACTACATACTATATGCTTACTGGGGAAAGTTTAATCTGGATCAGAATGATCTGGATTTGGAAATCCCATGTTTTGCTATTCAGGATCAGGTAACTCATCTTACTTTTGTGCCGTTTTTTTTTTTTTTTTTTTTTTTTCAAAGCGTAATTGTTATTTGATCACCCTCATGCAGATACACACTTATTCAGATTTGGAAATCTGGATTACTAATGCTCTATGGAGCCTCTAAAGGGACAATAATAATAATAATAATGAAAATAATAATAATGAGATGGTGGGGTTTGGGGGGTTGTGTCAGGAATGCCAATGTTTTGCATTCTAGTTTTGCACTGCATTAGAAGAAAAACATTTTTTTTTTGCATGTATAAATACATAAATAAACTTTCAAACTTTAAATATAATATTTTTTTTGATATTGACTGCTTTTTGGGATTAAGGGATATATTACATGTTACAAATGTTGTTTTTATTTATTTATTTTATCAAAAGTATCCCAATATTATTGTGACGAGTGGGGCGGGGCCGAGGGACGTGGGAACGAGGAGTGAGGCCAGGTGTAGTGATTGGAGATGAGCTGCACCTGCGACCCACCACCGGTCTCGAGTCCCACATAGGCGATGGAAGGATATAAAACTGGAGCGACGACAGTGAAGGATGAGAGAAGACCAGGCATGGGTTTTATTTGATGTTTTGATTTTTATTTGCGCGCATCAGCCGTCCGTGAGGGGCTGATGCGCTGTTTTGGTTATTTTGTGATCATTAAAGTTTCAATTGATTGTGCGCCAGTTCCTGCCCCCTTCTTCCCGATGATTATGGAGTTTATATTATTACACTTATTTAAAAATCTAATCAGATTGCTTTTGAACAACTGCCCCCAGATGATAAAACTATAATCAATATCTCTATGGCATTTTCCATACTTACCTTCAGAAACCCTATGTATTTCTATATCATTAAATTTGTAGATAATTGTTATTAGCGTTAGCATTTGGAATTTTAGATTTTTTTTTATTTTTATTTTTTTATACAGATGCATCTCAATAAATTAGAATGTTGTGGAAAAGTAAATTTATTTTAATTCAAATTGTGAAACTCTTGTATTAAATAAACGACTTCAGTCTGTGTGCACCTTTTTTAAAATTCTTTGGTTCTTTTAATTGTGATGATTTTGGCTCACATTTGACAAAAAACTACCAATTCAATCGATGTAATTTTGCACAAAGAAGAAAGCACGACATTACGTATGTGTCTGAAAATATAAATAGCTGCGGTATATTTGTAGCAATTGCCAAAAAAAACAAACATTGCATGGATTATTATTATATATATATATATAAAATAAAGATATGCCAAAAATCATTAGGACGTTAAGTAAAGATATTTTGTCAATTTCCTGCTAATATATCAAAACTTAATTCTTGATTAGTAATATGCATTGCTAAGAACTTTACTTTAAAGGCGATTTTCTCAGTATTTTTTTTTTTTTTTTTTTTTTTGCACCCTCAGATTCCAGATTTTCAAAAAGTTGTATCGCTGCAAATATTGTCCTCCTTACAAACCATACATAGATGGAAAGTTTATTAATTCAGCTTTCAGATTGTGTGTAAATCTCAATTTGGAAAAATTGACCCTTATGACTGGTTTTGTGGTCACAAATTATATAAAATACACTGATCTATATTTGTAGCCCAAAACACATGAGCAGCATGGCGGAAAGTGTGAAGAGTGAACCAATTAGTGTTCTGCAGTGAGTCTAGCTCCACTCTTTAGGTACCGGACTACTATGCTAGGTACACCAACGAAAGGTTCCAAAAATGTTGTACAGTATGGTTCACTAATTTAGTACCAATGGAAACGGTAATAATTGCGTAGCGAACTGTACCGCACCGCTCGGTGGAAACAAGCCATTAAAAAGGGCACCGTTGAGGGGTCAGCGGTTTGTAGGGGTGTCTGAAACCATTGTGAACGCTATCAAGAGCACCCATTCAATCCCATAATACAAAACACTATGGAGTGTACAACTGATATACACTAAACAGCTAGTTAATACCCATAATGCACTGTGATTTTGTGCCGAATTAATTCACAAGTCTCCCCAGAAGATGGCGCTTGCAGCTGAATCATCCATCCATTCATCCAATCCCAAACCACTTGTCCAATGTGGGAACAGCCTAATATCATAGAGCTATACATTTCTTTGTTATTGATTATTAGTTTAATTAAGGTTTACACAAACTAGTTTTCATGAGAGGGTTCAAGATAAATCTTTTCATTAATATTGGAGCCGCCAGTTAAGTTTGAATTATTATTTAACAGCAAACACAAACTATGCAAAAATGGCACTCAGTGCTCAAATTTGCTCTCAAGTTTTAATTCAGTTGGACTATATTAGTGAACTAATGTAGGGAGTAGTGAATGAGGGTGTAGGATGCGATTTTTAACAGCAGTTGTGTTTTTTTAGTCTTTATAGTGCTCCATATACCAAGAGTACAAAAGCGAGAGGAGCATGTTCTCGGTCCAGTGACATGTATGGCTCTGTATGTCATGGCAGCGAGCTGTGTGAAAACTGGAGGAACTCCGGTGCTGTGTTGAGTCAGAATTGTACAAACGGAGAAAAAAAGGGAAGAAAAAGTGGGGGTGGAAGATTAGACGAATGAAGGATGGGTCGGGTTGACTCACACTGTGTAAGCCCAACAGCCTAAAACCACTGTCAGAAAAATCAGCATCATCTGATGAGCTCAATGAGTCAAGCAACTTGTTCTATCCATTTTACTTAGGAGCTCTTTAAACGAACACAATGGTTCACAACAAAACAACACTAGTGCTTGAAGCCAGGATGAAGAGTTTGTATTACATGTGTTTTTTTTTTTTTTACTCTATCTAACTATCTGTTAGGGGTGTAACGGTACACAGAGGTCACGTTTTCTCCTTCTGTCTAAATATTCTGTGATTTCAGTCAGTGAAAAGCCTAATTCAGAACATCCGTAAACTGATAGTGTGTGTGTGCTATTGTATGCACTGAAACGAACAGGTTTTTTTCTGAGTATGGATTGTCTGTCCTCATCCAGGCTCTTCTGTGCTAAACAACAGCAGACCTCCAATATCTCCGGCTGAGATCATCAGTCAGAACAGTCTAACCATAGCAAAAGCATATCAGGCCACAATGTGGTCAGAGATTGTGAAAGGAATGCAAAATAAAACCCTCAGTTACAGAAAGCATGTGTGTGCAGTCCGGAGAGAGTGAGAAAGCAGGCCAGAGCCGGTTTGAATTCAGAATGAATACTGAACACAGGAGTACACATTCAGCTCAGTACACAAAGCATGCATTAGTGATAACCTTTCAGATATAGCCACACTGCAATATTAATATTATAAGGGATCTCAAAGAGCCAGTGTATGTTTAATGTGGCTAAAATTAGATCCTTACTATGAACATGACAGATACCTGTAATGGGAACCCTCTTCCTAAAATATAATAAATTGATACATATATAAATTAATATCATATAAAAAAATAAGTGAAATTGTCTTCTTTAGTGTATTTTAATTGTTTAATTTATTTAAATGTTGATTTATTATTAATACTAAGTTTAATAACCCACTAGCCATATTTTATTTCATTCATAAATTGTGCTATATTTATGATAAAGTTGAATGTTTTTAATTTTATTTAGAAACGAAAATTGCTGAAATATCCAGACTATTAGAAGGTTTATATATATATATATATATATATATATATATATATATATATATATATATATATATATATATATATATATATATATATATATGAAAACAAAAATATTTAATATTATAATTTTTATAATACTTTAAATTATTTTAATTAAGTTATTTAATTGATTAGAGTTTTCAATTATTTATTAATTTAACGTGTGTTATTATTAATACATTCATTTGGATAATTCTAACTCTTCCTAAGAAGTAACTGTGGCGAGTGGGGCGGGGCCGAGAGGCGTGGGAACGAGGAGTGAGGCCAGGTGTAGTGATTGGAGATGAGCTACACCTGCGCCCCACCGCCAGTATCGAGTCCCACGTAGGAGATGGAAGGATATAAAACTGGAGCGACGACCGTGAAGGACGAGAGAGGACCAGGCCTGGGACGTTATTTTATGTTTTGGTTTTTATTTGCGCGCACCAGTCGTCCGCGAGGGGCTGGTGCGCCGTTTTGTATTTATTTTGTGATTATTAAAATGTGTTTTGATTGTGCGCCGGTTCCCGCCTCCTTCTTCCCGATGTATATGGAGATTAAATATCGTTACAGTGGTGCCGAAGCCCGGGAGAAGGAGGGACGCGCTGCTGAAGATCCCTTGCCGCTGTGGTGAATCCGCGGTGCCCTCGAGCTGGCGAGGTATGTGCCGCCATGGACGCTCGAGGCGGTGGGCTGGAGCGAGTTGCCGGGGACGGGCGAGCTCGCTGCCGACCGCCCACGACAAGGAGGGGCGGCTGCCGTCCGTGAGGGAGCGGAGGAGTCGGCGCCGTTCGCCAGGGGGCCGGAGCCTGCCGCCTCCGTGACGGAATCCGGAGGGGCAGGGAACGGGGGACTCCTGCCGCTGCCCAAAATCGGAGGAGCCGTCGCCGTCCACCGGGCGGCGGAGGAGTGTCGTGCCGTCCGCCGAGGGCCGTCCAGTGCCACCGCCGGGCACCGCGGAGGAGATCACCCAGCCGGTGGAGGGCCGAGCAGCAGTGCGTCTGGGAACCGGATTTTTTTTTTTTTTTTTTTTTTTTTCTCCTCTCTCCCCTCTCTCGTCCCTGTCGCTCCTCCTTCCATCTCCTTTTCTCTCGCCTCGTCTGTCCTACCCCCAGGTTCCCGCAGGTCCCCGTGAGCGGTCTCCCCCGGAGGGAAGGGGGGGGGGGGGGGGGAGTAGAGCGCAGTCTCGGGAGTACCCCCCGGCCTGCGAGGGGCGATGGGGGTATGTGGCGAGTGGGGCGGGGCCGAGAGGCGTGGGAACGAGGAGTGAGGCCAGGTGTAGTGATTGGAGATGAGCTACACCTGAGCCCCACCGCTAGTATCGAGTCCCACGTAGGAGATGGAAGGATATAAAACTGGAGTGACGACCGTGAAGGACGAGAGAGGACCAGGCCTGGGACGTTATTTTATGTTTTGGTTTTTATTTGCGCGCACCAGTCGTCCGCGAGGGGCTGGTGCGCCGTTTTGTATTTATTTTGTGATTATTAAAATGTGTTTTGATTGTGCGCCGGTTCCCGACTCCTTCTTCCCGATGTATATGGAGATTAAATATCGTTACAGTAACAAAAAGTGCAAAGGTGCATCTTTGAAAAGGTCTGCCCCAGATGAGTTGTTATTCTTCAAAGTTGCTCTTTTTCCTCAAAGTTTATTACATAACACAGGACAAATAACAGTTACGAGTATTTATAATAGAAAACAAACAAACAAACAAACAATCAAAACTTTTCCACATCTTCACGTGTACTGTCCATCTAATGCTAAATATTTAAACATGTTTTCACTTTTCACACATTTCACTTCAGGTTTTATATTTAAAGACAATACATTTAATCACTCCAAACTTTCTTTGTGTTTTAAAAGTGCATTTAAAAACCTCAAAACTCACTCATTCTGAAAAATCGATTGGTGTTCGAGCTTTATTTTTAACAAGCTTGCGCAACAAATTTCTGTTCTGCACCAGCCTTTAGGTCAATGATGATAAACTATATTAGTCACAACAGCAGAAATACTTCTCTTTTTACCCCTAAAATGTATTATTTTCACATGCAAAGTCAGTCTTTACATTAAAGCCACATCAGACGAAATCAAACATACCACAGAGGACCACAGGGATGGCAGAAGATCATCCCCTTAAACATCAAATCTCTGTAAACTCTGATTCAGATTTTTACACACGTGATTCTTCTGAAGCATGAATCCAGTGTCCTTAGGCTATATATAAAACACTTTTCAGGAAGTAAAAATGAACAATTACTTCCTCACACATCTGAATCATCCACGGACCCTTAATGACTGCATAAAAACGTCTCCATCTATTGCGAATGAAGAGCAGACAGATGACTCCATGTCACTGATAATCAGGAAATCTAAAGTGATGCCAAGTTTCCAGAGGCACTAATTGGCACATAAATCAATCAAAGTAATTAATAGACTCGAGCTTCACTGGACGTGTGCCTTTATTCTCACTCATTCAGTGCCTGCACCCAGACTTCCTTTCAGCTCCAGCCAATGCAGGCAAAAATAGCTTCACATGAAGACGAGGTCAGAGGAAGAGAAGGACGAGAAATGCCCTCAAACTCTCAGATAAAAGACCAGAGTGTGTTTAGGCCTTGTACATCAGCCTCGTATTTGCATCACAGATTTTAGTTGTTGAGTCCAAACAACACCATTAAACTGACACGGAGACCTCTTAAGCCCGAAAGACTCGAAATAGTAGAGCCTCCTCCCTAATGGAGCGTCTGTGGCCCAGATCTGTCTGCTTTCAAAGTGACCGTGCTGGTCGACTTGCTCTGACCAGCATTTGAGACAAGTTGGGGACATTCCAGGTCCACACACAGACATCCCTAAATACTTCTGTCTCAAAACCAGGTTGTGCTCACCTCAACAAGCTGACTTTCCTCTCACGATTCAGTTGCTCCTTCGCAGAAAGTCATTTTAACTTTTGAGTCACCCAGTATGGAGCCCCACATGTGACATGCAGGAAAAAAATTGTAGGCTAAATCGTGTGCACAATTTACTAATTAGTTCCCTCACCGTACTAAAACATGCACACGATTACAATTGCGTTCCCTTGATTTACTATTTTACTCGATTTATGAATTGTGTGCATGATTTGCTAGGTAATGCAATAGTAATCATGTGCACGTTTTAGTATAGTGAGGGAACGAATTAGTAAATCGTGCACACAATTTATTTAGTTTTTCTTGCATGTAATGTGCGGGGCTCTGTAACCCAGACTGAAATCCATCAGGGTTTCTGCAGGTCCTAGAACTTCTTAATTCCACAAATGAAGGCCTCAAAAGCTCTTAAATCAGAGCAGAAAGTCTCAAATTCAGTGCCATTAAATGTTGCATGGACTACAATCAAGCAAGCAAGTAATAAAGTTCTTCCTATTTTTGTTTTGTTCTGTAATACAAATATTTAAATATCAAAGATACATTGAGTAAGGAGTAATTGATGACGGCCGTTGAATTATTAGAAAAATAATGCACACCTGAGGTGGGAATGCGGTCATGATGCGAAGCGAAAAAAAAAACAACAACAAGTCACTTTAGGCTTAAAAAGAACAAATATATGTTAATGGGTTATTAAAACTTGTTTTACCTTTGGAATAAAGATTTTTCTGAGCCCATACATAACTTCGAGCTTCTCATAAAACAAGAGAATATTACTACATTTAGTTTCTGAAGTAAGCAATCTTTAGATGTTTAGTACCTTTGAATTAAGTAATTTTAACTTTTGAGTTTACCCAGGGGTTTAAGGCCTAGAAAGATCTTAAATCAGAAAATATATAAAATCATGACATTAAATGCTTTGAGCATGAATTGCTACTTTAAAAAAAGCATAATTTCCTTAGTATTTTTTTTTTTTTTGGTTTCCAATATAAATATCGAAACATCCTTAAATCAAAACACATTTACGTGGGATGATTTTATTTATTTATTTATTTATTTATTGGAGAAACTGAACAAAATTAAGTGAGTTTATGCTTAATACAAAAACAAACATACGTCATTGGGTTTTAAAACCTTTTTCTGAACTCCTTTGGCATATATTTGTTCTTGTTTTAGTCATGAACTCACTTAATTTTGACAAGACATTTTATGTCATTTTGAAAACAACTGAAAAAAATACAAAAATACATATAAAGAATCAAAAAGCAATGGATATCTTTATGAAAATTGCCTTTTCAGACTTTGAATCCAAATATAAAATACAATAATTTAGTTACCATAATAACACACTATCTTAAAATCATAGATATACCTTCATAAAGCCCTGCAGAAGAAACACATTTCACCATATCTCAATCCGTTCCACAGATATCTCCAGACATATCCCTAAAACCTGTGCATAGATTGTGCATAATACACATACAGTATCTTCCACATTTTCTTCTGCATAATGCCCTTTCTTTGATCTCTCTGCAGTAAAGGGCAGGGAGAAACTTAAATTACAGTTATATAACAGCAACGTTTGGAAACTTTAAATGAAAATACATTTGGAGGTGGTCAGAAACACGTGTGGAGTGAAACAGCGAATGGCCTTCTGCTCCTCAACAGATGCCAATCAACTACTGTAAATCCATGCACACTGAGTTTTACATGTTTTTCTGTGTGCAGTCTGTTTGAGAATGCAAATGCTCTTTAACAATACTTCTAAGAAAAATTAATATTTTTTTTCTAGGTAACTGGATTCATTTTAGGGGTGGAAAAAAGATAGCTGGTAGTGGAAGACAATGCACTGAGGATAATGATGGAGAAACACCATGAGGACGTAAAGAAAAGAGACGTCTGTACACGACTGATCTGAAACCCACCCACTGCATGCAAGTGACGAACACTGAGTTTTGGGTGATTGCGTAAGAGAGGAAATAATGAGATTGCTACGGGTCACTGAACCGAGACCATGCTGAAGACCTTCAGGTCTGCAGAAAGTGAGAGGATTTCACAGTGAGAGTGTTCCCTGCAGAAAACACACTCCCGGCCTCGGGTATAAACCTCTTCTCACTTTTAGCCAGAGAAGAGGGCACGTGTTAATGTGAGTGTCATGAAAACTAATGTGTCCTTAATTTACACACGGCTCAGTCACATCCTTCACAAACACATTTCAGTCCTCTTAAAGACCTAGTAAAGTCTGAAGAGGAATAAGGCAGGGTTGCCCACTTTCAGGTCAGCTTTACAGTTTAATTCATGAACTGTTACTGGGCAAATTAAGAACTTCATTAGAAGGTTTACATATTGAAGTTTCTTTTAATGAAGACTGCTTATCCTTATCGAAAAGTAGTATACTTCACGTTGGTTAAATGACCATGGTGTTGGTGATCTTGATTGACCAGCAAACTCACCAGACCTGAACCCCAGAGAGAATCTATGAGCTACTGTCAAGAGGAAGATCAGAAACAAGAGACCAAACAATGCAGAAGAGCTGAAGACCACTGTCAAAGAAACCTGTGCTTCCAGACCACCTCAGCAGAGCCACAAACTGATCACCTCCACGCCACGCTGAACTGAGACAAGAATTAAAGCAAAAGGTATTGAGTACATGTACAGTACATTAACATACTTTTTTTTTTTTTTTATGAAGTATTATAATTTGTTGAGATCATGAATTGGTGGGTGTTTGTTAAATGTGAGCCAAAATCATCACAATTAAAAGAACCAAAGAATTGAACTACTTCGGTCTGTGTGCATTGAATTTATCTAATACACAAGTTTTACAGTTTGGGTTGAATTACTGAAATAAACTTTTCCACAACATTCTAATTTATTGAGATGCACCTGTATAGTCTCAGTAAACTACTAGCTTAGTAGTTTTATACTGCAAGTATGCTTATAAGTTTTCTTTAAGTGAGCTTAACATCGTACTTTAAGTATACTACTATGTCCTTATCTAGGTTTTAATTTGTATATATTTTGTTATATGAATATCTGAACATACAAAACATCAAGCGAAAGAACAGGGTATCTAGCTTCATGCATTCTTTTTAAAAAAAAACACTTTAATGTGGGTAAGTTTAATAAAAAATAAAGAAATAACGTTTTGAACAAAAAGTTGAAAAAAGACTATCAATTGGATTCAGAATGATAATTAAAACCCAGATGTAGTTAATCAACACCCCAAAGCTTGACTGTGATTATTAACTCTTCATCGTTCGACATTTTATTCCATAACGTTACGGTTTTTATGCTGTTTCATGCTGTTTCAGATGATCTTGTTAGTGATGATCTTGTATGATCTTGTTAGTATCTGGGTTTTTTTTGGGGGGGGGTCTGTAAAGAAGATGTGTACTAGCGCCCTCTAATGTATAATAGCTCACATATATTTAGACTTTTTGTAAGTATAAGTCAAGTATACTTAAATACCATTTTAAGAATATTTCTGAGGAGTACATAAAAAGTAAACTAAAAGCATACTTTCCTATTTTAGTTTAAAATAAGTAAACTAATAGCACACTTGAATAAACTTCTTTTTCGTAAGGGTATGCAGATGACCTTACTATGGTTATTAAGAATGAAGAAGAAATGTATAAGGTTGTATTCAGTGTTACAAAAAGGTATCTTCATCTAAAATGCATTGGGGGAAATCTGAAGCTTTATGGTGTGGAACCACAAGTTCTGTGCCAAAATCAACTGGCAATGTTAAATGGAGAAGGGATGGCCTTAAATTTGTAGGATTTTTTTTTAAGAATCTGATTTATGTAAAAAACAAACATGGGATGGACTGATAGAAAAGATGTCTGTATGTTTATCCAACTGGAAACGGCTGCTTCCTCAATTTTCGTCTTGATAGTAAATAACCTTTTTGTATCTTCACTGTGGCAAAAAATGGCTGTTTTGGACCCTGTAAATCTTGTCAAAGATATTCAAAGACAGTTGGTTATTTACAGTATTTATTTGGTCAGGACAGCGTTGGGTGAGAGAGGCTGTCCTGTGTTTAACAACTTGTGAAGGAGGACAAGGATTTATTGACAGTGAACATGGATGCAACCTGTGGACTGTTGAAAAAAAAAAAGGGGCAGTTGGGCTTTGATCGACACCTTTCTTGAATGGACCTTGATGGAGTGGACCTTTTTATAAGACAATGGTTAGAGTTTGGAAAGTTTTTTCAAGCTCTCGCACACAAGGGTATGTTAAATATATTTGGGGCAAATTAGAACCCCTAATTTACAATCCTGTGCTATCAGTAAAAACGTGCTTTGGATAAAGAATTAGAGCAAACTGATGAAAATAAAATGAAGGAGTTTCCATAATTAAAAGTAAAAGCTGGTGCAGTTTCTTGGAAGCCAAGAAGGTTTTATTTATGGTCCTAAGTATTGGAATAAAGCAAGGGATGTTGAAGCATTGTTGAATTACTTGAATGGACAAGCTTATTTAAGCATATGGTTGACAAGGAAAGCTAAGATTATGGAAAAGGTCACTAATATTGTTTTAACATGTATGGGTCTGATTCTACTCGTTTAGTGGTTGAGTTGCTTGTTATGAACTTACTGGAAAATTGGTAACCTTTGCAAGAAGTTTGGTGTTGAAATTGAATTCTTTGTAACATAAGTGATGGTTTTTTAGAAATGAAATTGTTATAGTATTTGTTTTAGTGCAAAACATGGAATGCTTATGTAAATCTGGTTTTAATTGTAATTAAAGGGTTTTGTAAAAGCAAAAGTCTCTCTCTCTCTCTCTTTCTCAGCCGTACACCCACCCACCCACACACACACACCCACACACACACACACACACCCACACACACACACCCACACACACACACACACACACAGATGATGATTCATGCTACTATGGTACAGTGAATACAGACTTGAGCTTCTACAAACTAATATCCTTTTTCAGGTTTTCTTGAGGTCCACCACTATTGTTACCATAGTTTGCATAAAAAAAAAAAATATCCAGAATGTAGTTTTTATGACCACATTCAATCTTCCAATTTTAAATACATTTTGAAATTAATTAATTAATTATATTTATATTATATTTATTTTGCTGTCGTGCACATAAATCTTGGCACTTAATTTCTCCTCAGGTTGCTTTTTTTCCTACTTTTTAAATTATTATTTATTTATTTTTTATAAGAAAGCATTTTCTTTTTTTGTTATTGTTGTTTTTAATTGTATTTATTTATCTATCTACGTTCAGAATTGTATTGGAAGTTTTTGTGGATAAAGGGCTGAAAACAATGGCTGAAATCGGATCAAGAAATTTCACAAATCAGATTCAACCTTGTGTTCCTCACAAACACCGTTGCTCAACGTTTTATGGTGCTTCTGATAAAGTTAAGTCTACAGTGATTTTTTTTTTTTTTATCATTCAGTTATTTTTGTTCATTCACATGCATACACAATTTTTATTTGTGTTTTATTAATTTGTAAACCTCTCATTCAGTCCAGTCTTGTGCCTAGTGAACTTGGCTTTGATTTCAGTCATAACTCATTTTTGACTAGACATGTTTCACAATGAGAAATTATGTTGATTTTATCTCTTATGTAATTTACTGCACTTGTAAGCATTTGCATTTTAGCCACAACTTTATATTTGAAGATGACGTTCAAAACTATACTGATTTTCAGTCTTTCTCTCTTCCCCTTGTTATTTCTCCCTTTACAAAAATGTACCATGGTAAACATAACTTACACTGCGATAGTTAATAAAAGCATAAGCTCATTGAAAAAACATGCCTCTATCTACTTATTAGGGAAACCTTTGAAAACGTACCTACACACACAGTTCACCTCGGTTTCCAGCTGAAATCGGCACTAGCGGCAATAAAACACCAACAACATTTATATCATATTATATTATATTATAAAAATCATGCAGATTATTGATTAATAAAGGTATATTTCCGCATTGTTCCTTGCACAGTTCTATGTTATGAGCTCAGGACACTTTTATTATAGAGCATGATTTGTTAACTAATACATCTTAATGTTTGCATCACATAAGCAGCTCCATAAGTCTTTCCTAATGTAGTAAACTTGCTCTTAGGTGCACCCGGTACAACACTATACTTGTGATGTGAAGTGCTCGGTGCGAGTCTGTGAAACATGATTCAATATAAATGCAAGATAAAAATGGAATGCTTCAGAGATTGTGTTTTTAATCTCACGTTTACTATTTTTAACACAACCAATCAGTCAGATTTAGTGTTTCTCCAAATGTGTGTGTGTGTGTGTGTGTGTTTTAACATTTTAAGCATGGGCTGAAATTAAATCTTGTACCATCAAAATGAAGAATTTGGAAAATGTAAAAAAAAAATAATAAAAGCTTTTACACAATCTAAAAAGTTTGTATCATAGCAGATCATAGCAGGAGAGAATGGTTTTACAAAGAAACACTGCGTCTTTAAATGGAAAAGTGAAATAGTTTTCTGAAATCAGTGTCTGATCACTCATTGCTCCACGTGTTTGCATGTGACGCATTAAGAAAGCTGCTTTTCTAATACCCAGAGGGCTGTTTACAGGCGTCAGTAGCTTAACACAATCACTGGAGAGCACTAGGGGTGACAGAGCGGACTCAGTTCAACAATCAAACCCTCAGAGGGACTCTCATGACCATCTCATCAAGCTGCTGCGTGATGATGGGTGTTCTGTTCACTGCACAGTTCAATCACTGTCAGAGACATAGGCCACAATTTAACAGAACTGATAATGTATCAAAAACCTTCACAATCTACATCACAGTTTTGGATTAAATGCTAAAAATGAGTGCACAGTATGAGTGGACTAAACATGAAGCGTCTATCTAAAAAAGTCATTATCCACTGTTGCAAACACGTTCAGAAGTGCAACAGCAAGTTATGCAATGCACGTATTTTTAAGCCCATGCTTTTTCTAGGATTTGTTGTAACACAAAATAAACATAATGTATATTTTGTCAGACATGCATATATGAAACAGGCCAGATTATTTACTTTGACTTGGAATCTTGCTGACAAATATGCATCACATTAAGTTTATTAGTTAAATCAGTGTGATCGAAATGGCTGAAAATTTGACATGCAATTCATGAATATCTATACTATTTTGAGTGCATATATTTCGAAATAAACAAACACACACACACACACACACACATACAGTGAAAACAAAGGCACTGACTTCCAATATGTAGAAAACTCCAACATTTTCCCAAATATCTTCTTCTGTGTTGCACAGAAGAAAGCAAGCTGAGCTGTCTCTCTAAGAGCATGTAGAGATGCATCTCGTTACTCACCACACATTGTACCAGTGGGACCGCAGAAACTTCCCGTCCTCTTTTTTATTCTGGTGTTGCATCCATGCCTGCGGAACTTGATAGAACCGCTGGAAGCCCCTCGCGGCCCGGATCCTCTCCCCCTGCACCCTGGTGTCGGACCGGTCCAGTTCTGTCTTACTTAACAATCCCTCAGCGTTCAGACGGCTCGTCTGTCCTGAGCTCAGACCGTCTCTGGAGCCGGGAGAATCCAGTTAGTGTGCTGAGAGATGGAGCTGCTGGACGTGAAGAGAGAGAACGAGAAGCATGCTGAAGCTCATGAATCTTTCACTGCTACAGAACTGAGTGAGTTTGAAGGTCCCGCTGTCCTCCTCCTGCATGGTGTCGCTCAAGCTTGTCTTGATTGTGCACATCCAAAATAACACAATCTGAGTTCCTTTTACAAGTCAAAATGACCCTCCTTCAGAGTCTGTGTCAAGTCGTTCTGAAGATGTCTTCTGTACTAATGGGAGACAGGTCCTCTTTCAACTGGAAATGAAGGCTTCCAGATCAGTTAACTGATGGAGAAGTTTAAAGGTCAGAGGTCAAAGAACCTTGTAGATAGTTCCAGAAGAGAGCAGGAAGGATGCTTGGAGTTAGGCTTTAAATATAGAAAAATCCCATCTGACAGAACGTCCAAGGGAATCAAAGCCTCTATGATAAACGTCTGGAAGACTTGAAGACTTTAAAAATCCCCAAACATCCTGCATTCGCCTTCAGCGTCTCCCGTTTCAGAATCTGTGATCGGTTTTTCTTTTCAGTGCCATTTTTAACTGCGTTCAGGTCTTTCTTCATATTTCGTCTGGCATCTTTCCTCCCGAGGTCTCAGTGCTGCTCAGAGCTGCTCACTCCATCTCTCTCTCTCTCTCTCTCTCTCTCTCTCTCCATCAGTTACTTTACCTCCTCCTCCTCCTGCCCTCCTTGTCTGTTTCCTCCCTCTCTCCTCCTCGTCTCTCGGTCCACATGGAAGCTCCCAGAGCAAGAGGCAGTGACAGCCTGAGTTCATTCATCAGTGTCTGCAAACTCACTCATGCACACAGAACATAGACATGAACAACATTTGAATGTGATTTCAGTACGCCAGACTGACAACAACACTGACATATTTATGTTGTTTTATTTTATATAAATTATAAATTCATTGTATTTTTTTAATTCTAATGTATGTGTAATATTTAAATAAACTTCATAGTAATTAAAATTCTAAACTGTATAAACATTTTGATTATATATATATATATATATATATATATATATATATATATATATATATATATATATATATATATATATATATATATATATATATATATATATATATGTATATATATATATATATATATATAATTAAAAAAAATTAAAAGCATGAAGGTACAACCCATTTTAAACGGGAGATTAATTCAATTATTTATATATAATAATAAAATAATGTATTCACATTTTAAATATATATATATATATATATATATATATATATGTGAAAACATTATTTTATTAATAATTAATATAATATAAATAAAAAAATATATATGATTAATAAAATATAATTACATTTTAATCAATAAAAAAAAAAAAAAAAACTGAAATATTGAAAAAAAAAAGAAAAAAAAAATCAGAAGCAAAGTGAAAAGGGGGGAGATTTTCGCAGGCTTCTTTCCCTAAATTAGTTTCAGTAGCAGAGCACGTTGGGGTATGTGATCGTAGAGACAACTTCTGCTGGCCTGACTCGTTCACACACATGCACACCATCCCATGCTTGCGCTTTCTTGCTTCGGAGTTAACCCATAATCCAACAGTAGCCAGTTGCTTAGCAACCGCCTCCAGGGAGACTTTTCCCACATCAAAAGCAGCCTGCACAAGACATGTGAGTCAGAAAACTGAGGATGTGGTGAGGGGAATGTGGGAGGATGGAGAGGGAGGGAGAGATAAAGCTGACACAGACTCAGAACATATGTCAGAATAAGAGAACGCCAGCTCCTCGTGAGGAGGAGGCGGAGTCCTGCCCAATTCCATCAAATTTTATTTATTTTTTTATTCACCCTCCTTTATTTTTAGAGGAGAGGCTGATGAAATATTCACAGGCTGCAATGCAAGATTCACATTGCACAGGCAAACCCAATGCAAGCATCTCTTTCCCAAAGCTGAACACAGCACAATATCACAGCTCAAGATGATAAATCTGCTGATTATGTTCAAAATGGTGTCTTTTTTGTTTGTTTCATTTTTACAGATGTTTTATTAATTCATAAATGTTATTAAAATCTTGGGGAGTTACATGGCATTATACCATACAGTCTAACAAACTAACCTTGCCTTGTCATAAAAAAGGCAAATTGTCCAATACTTTAATAAACTTGTTGATCTTGACTTGTTCTGAATACAGTACCCATTACCCCATGATGTATATGTCTTTCCCTTTCATGATACGTTTTTCAACCATATTAAACCATACATATATACTCTGTATACACAGACTCTGTGCAATTTGTTAAAAGTGAGTTAATGTGCAGTGACATTATTTATGATTCATTTTTAATCTGGTAGGTCTGACAGAATCAGGATGACGCTCTCATGATGCATATGTCAGAATGTTAATAAATATGTCATTTATTATTCATTAAGTCATTCGTTGCTGTGTTAAGTTAGTATGGAGGCCAGTAAAAATGGACAAAAAAAAAAAAAAGTTTCATATGCGGTAGAAATGGGGCAGTTATATTTGACTGACAGTGTGGAAGTGGAGTATCCTGTAATATCCAACAGAATGAAGTCATGATGAGATCAAAACAACAACACCAGCAGCGCTGTGTGAAGGCCAGTCACCAACTTATTGATTTCCTCGAGTACAGGAGTAATTAGTCACAATTAAAAGAAGCTTTATTATCTAGTGTCTGACTTACAGACAATATCAATCAATGGAAGATCGACAAGCTCATGATCCTCACACACACACACCATTAACCCTTCACAACATTGATTATATTGGCTTACAGTGCACACACACACACACACACACACACACACACACACGTTTGTTTCTGTGAATTGTAAGGATTTCCATAGACTCCTATTACTTTTATATTGATCAAACTATATTTTCCATCCCATGCACTGTTACACTTTCAATTTCATGTTCAAGTATTTTTTTTTATAACCTGTTCTGTATGGAGAGCCAGAAATATGACGTATAATAGTGTTCTTCCGCCTTCTGCTGGCTTTGTTATGAACTGCACTTTTGTGATGGGAAATAAACAGGATTTGCAAAAAAATAAATAAAATAAAAATATTTTTTTTATATAAAAAATAATAATAATAATATTTGAAATTATGTCTCTACATATGATCATAGGGCACCCAGCATTATTATTATTATTTGTAGTATTTTTTTGTATCAACAATATATATATATATATATATATATATATATATATATATATATATATATATATATATATATATATATATATATATATATATATATATATCAGATTTTATCAATATGTAGAATAGTTTTTATTTCTATATACTGAGTTTTTTACCATTTTCAAAACCTGGTACACACACACACACACACACACACACACACATCCTGCGTACATTAACATTGCGTTTTATCACAGCAGAAACTGAGCTCTCTAGTGGTGAATCAATAGCACTGCAGTCATTTACGGAATCAAAGAAGACTGAAAAATAATTATAATAAAAATAAATGAATAGAAATGGTGGAGAACTCCTTTATAATTACACATTATATCATGCATGCTTTTTGTCTATTTCATCTGAATAATCTTTGAAATATAAAGTCTGACTGTTGGCATTAAACCACAGACATGCACACACATTTCTTTGAGCTGTTCTGTAGGATTTCAGAAGTATTTCTTTCCTTTTTTAATTCCCTCCTCTGCTCCGCTCACCCTCATTCAAAGATGGAAAAGTGGGATTTTAGGTTAGAAAGCACTGACTCTCCCTTTGTCCTACACCTGGACCACAAGGAAAAAGATCTAGGTTTGTAGGTTTCGCAATTTATAAAGTGTTTTGTGAGGGTTTGTCTAAATTGTGAAGGACCAAATGTTCAGCGAGATCAACAGCAAAACAACTTGATAAAATGTACAAAATAATGCTTTCAGCAAAGTCTTAAAATGCAAAAGCTTGGTTTAGTTTCAAATTTGGTTTAAGAAAGGGTAGAAAACATAGTACAGTGAAGGTATAATAAGGTCTTGAAATGCTATCTTGTTTTTTTGTTTGTCTTTTTTTCAATCGAGAATTCAGTCTCTGTCTTATGGGTTCCTACAGACCAAAAAAGTGCCTGAATTGAACAGCCCTTGTGAAGTTATTAACATCATCATAAACACATACACATTTTAACATAGCTGCTCTACTTGAGTATAAGTGTGACATGTCTGTATGCACTGGGGTCAACCTGGATCAAATTAGTGAGAGTGTGTAAACTTTAATTGATGTTTATGGAACTGCTTTAGCCCCGATAGATTTGATAGGTTATTTCAAGTCAGGTTTAGGACTTTAATTTCCAATTTTCTTAGTGTCTTTTATGAAACCGACCCCTTTTGTATCATTCACACTATTGTACAGGCACCGAGTAGTGTTAAATTGTTAACAATGACAACTTTTTTCCCCATGACTTCATTAAAACACGACTTTGACTATATCTACATGCAATATTGTTGATGAGAACAGACAATATTAAATGTAGGCAACTTGCTTTGTAGCTGAGCTTTGTGTGTGTGTGTGTGTGTGTGTGTGTGTATGTGCTTGTCAAAAATATTGATGGAGGATTAATATATTGACAGTAGAGTCTTGGAGGATTGGAAGCAACTTGGACCAGTGAAGATTTAATAAAGCAATAACCACCGCATAGCAAATGTCTTCTGGCCCAGATCTGGGCCCAAACAATCACTTTTCCCTCGTCCCAAGTGCTGCAAAGAATGTTGCCCAGAACTGGATTAAAGACAAGGGCCACACATGGGCCATAACCGGCCCGAATCTCATCCAGTTAATCACCCTTAGCTGGGCCATAAAAGATTTTATTATTGGTGCCAATTCTCAGCCTTAAGTAAACCAGAATCCCCAAATCTGAGCCAGACCTGAGCCTTATATAGCCGAGAAACGTTACAGATAAACACATGTACCTTCCTCATAAGAATGTATTACAGATGTTTCAAAGAGCAGTACCAATTAATCCAAATGACGATGCATTTCAGCTGCAGTCCACTCTGGCAGAATATAATAGTAGTGTGAGGAGCAGGGCATATTTTAAGTTGTTAAACGCTGAAAATATTATCCAGATTTAGTCCATCAAGGCGCGCGTTTCTCATTTGGGCCACATATCACCTGACTGATCTGGGCCACACTCCTCCCACCAACAATCAGCCCTCATGTTGTTTGCCGGATCCCCGCCGTGCCGTCATTGCCACACATGGCCCAGCTCTGGCTGAAAGGGTACATGCCAATGCCGACATCAGGCCAGCAGAGCAAACAGAGCAAATAAAGTTGAATGATATTAACAGAAACAGTATTCTTCCACCAAACAATGTAGCTCTTCAGAATCAGGTGTAGTTCCAACAAAGTGGTTGCCGAGCAACACACAGAACTAAACACAATATGTTTGTAGTGTAATTTACAACAGCTTTGATCGCAGCTCAACCAATCAGAATCAAGGACTGAGACAATCCATTTTATAAGTAGCTACACACACACACACACACATAGAAACATCCATAAAAACAGTCATTCTCTCTCATTATCTCTGTCACACACACACCACATCGGGTCTCCTCATGCGTGATCAGAACACACACCAGAGCCTGAAGCGACCGCTGTACTGTCCGAGATTAAAACTGTGTGACATGACACGACGTCTGAATGAACACTAAAGTGAAGCACAGCACAGGAGACCGGCACTATGAGACAATGAATGGGCACACCAGAAAAAAACAAACGCTTTGGCTTAGTTCTGCAAAACTGAGCTTGCACTGTTATGTCAGATAATACAGAATGTGTTGTATTGTCAGATTTCGAAGTCAGGACTGGTATTTTTAACCCTGTATTGCTTGTCTATCATTTGGAGTTACAGCCCTCTAGCTCTTCAGCCATTAACTTAACCAATACAGTGTGACAAAAGTCTGAAGCTTCTGTTCAAATGATACTCTGCTTTTTACATTGCTTTGGGGCGAGAGATGTGTTTTCTCTTCACTGTGTTTCGACACTCATTGTGTGTCCGCATGAGGCATCTACTCCCATCAGCCACCAGCAGCTTGTGTCATCACTTCATAAAGCACATGTGTGAAAATAGCTTCAGCCAGAAGGTTAATAATATTTAACAGTTTGATGTGATTTCAGACCTGGAGCAATACAATGTCTATGAATGACAGATTGCCTCAAAATAGTTCCTTCTAGCCCAGGAGACACTTTATTTCATGAAATAAAACATCACTGCACATCTTGCAGAATTTGTTATAACAGTATTATGTCCCATATTGAAGAATTTATATTTCTCGCTCGTTTTAAATAATTTGTAATATGTAATGTATAATTTGTTTAAATCAGTTTACCTATTCATTACACAGAAGCACGTAATGTTAAAATAAGGGGCTATATTTGTATTTTTCTGTCATATGTGACAGCTTCATAATTACACAACATTAACATAATTTACCCCCCCCCCCAAAAAAAAACACACAAAGTAAAAAAATATATATTTTACCCAATCACATTTAAATGGAATTTAATCAAGCCAAAAAAGTGATTAATCAAACCTCCTTGTGGTGAAGAGAACGTAAGAAGAACCTTTAAAAGATCTTAAAAAAAAAAAAAAATATCTGTCGAATTAATAAAAGACCTCAAAACAACATTAAAAAGGCATATATAAAATCAGATTCACATATACACTGTTTGTAGCTATTAACCCATGCACAACTCTCCACTGAAAGTCTCTGGACCTTTTTTCTCCCTTTCTCCTAAAGAGTAAGAGTGTGAAACTTTTACACATGTGGCGTACAGTGCTTTCTTCTCAGTTTTACTGAACAGGTCCAGTTCAGGTGTCTTGAAGGTCAACAAAGACCCTTCCTTTTCCTCAAATATACCCACAGAGTTATTCTTAGTTCTGGAAAAGTGATTTGTTGTGTTTCCACACTGCATTTAAATTCCATTGATAGGCTCTCGAGAATTTCATTTACCAGTCTTTGTGTCTGACAAATTGATTTTATTCCAATCTTGGAGGCTAGCATTTCAGGAGTCATCCATCCATCTGAAGATATTAAATGTCCAAGCTTTACAACTCCTGCAGCCTTTAGAAGATTCCTCATCTATGGTGATTTTAAAATCACTGAGTCCACTATAGAAATGTGCATTAGGGGTTCATCCCTTGACCAGTGACCACCCTCATCCATGACGTCTCTTGAGATATTAAAAGTCCTCCAGGCTTTGAACACTGAATGATAAAAGGAAGTTAATCCAGTCAAATCAACATTTTGAAAGTCCAGAAGAAACAAATGTTTATCCCCATCCCTCCTGCTCTTCTAAGGAGGGCACAAGCTACTCCAGACTAGCTTACATCCACTCCTTATAGAAATATTTTTACTGTCGGTAGTCTGAAAGTCTTTATTCTGCTTTTTATGTCCACTACTCCTTGTCCACCTTCTTGTCTGGGCAGAAACAAAGTTGATGCTTTTGTTCAGTGGTTACCGGACCAAAAAAGTCTGTTAAGCATTTATTTTTTATTTTTTTAAGAGGTGGGACTGTCCATATCCTGTATAGATAAGAATCTGTTTCTCACAAGAGCTCCTTTAACCTTTTCATTTAATATAGAGCTCAATTTTAATTTCTTCTCAGACCACTCATGTACACTGTAAGAAAGATCTCCTATCATGTTTTTTTCAATGGCAAGGACTTCTCTTTCAAGCCATTCCAGAGACCGTTTCAAACAACAATTAGCGTGAGATGTATACTTCTGGCAAAATTCCCTTAAGTGAGCTTTACCAGCTTCCCACCAAAGAATAACATTATCAAACCTTGTTTTCTCTTTTTACCAGGTCTCCCAAAAAAGTTTAAAAGATTCACAGAAACTCTTGTCTTGTAACAATTTGACTTTAAAATGCCGGTAAACACTTCTGTTTTTCTTAGAATTCAGTGTACAAATCTTCTGTCTCTACTTTTGACATTTCTGACCCTTCAGAACAATGTCCATCATCTTTCATACTATCATCTGTGTACTGAGATAAAACCCATCCATATCATCCACCGTGCATTTGTATAACAGTCACATTCATCTGATCTGATATCGGATTTATTAAAACTGTTCTTATGAATATTTATGAGATGTTACAACATATTATACTTATATATAAATATATATATTATGCATTAATTATAATGCATTAAGAATACCCTTATAGTATATTATAAACACAGGCTTCGTAGAATGTGTTACCACATATTTTAACCATGTGTAAACAAAAATAGAACCTAATAAGTAGAAATTAAAAAGTATTGAATGTAAAAATGCATTTCAAATAAAAAGTCAAGTACACTCGTACATGCGCACAGAGAGAGAGAGAGAGAGAGGGAGAGATAGAGAGAGAGACAGAGAGAGAGAGAGACAGAGAGAGAGAGACAGAGAGAGAGAGAGAGAGAGAGAGAGAGAGAGAGAGAGAGAGAGAGAGATGTGAGTTTATCTCAGCATCAGGAGGCAGGAGCAGACGAGCATGGAGCTATCACTGATGGCAGCACAGGTAGGACTTACAGTACTGCAACATTTTTATCATTAAATCATGTTTAAATGCTAGTTTGTGGAATAGTGTATTGCAATAATGCTGGATTTGGTTATAATGTGTTTTCAGTGCAGTGAGTAACTTCTGCTAGCTGATGAGTGAGGAGACTGTTTTAACACAATATTCTGTGTTAATGTTACAAGGCATTTTTATGTTTTCTCTCAAACTTGTTAAGTAAAGAAATACTTCCAAATTGTGTTACAGTACATTTAAAATGGTAGATTTAAAGCATTCAATAATCATGTTAAAAAACTAATTTGGAGAAATGTAGCATTGCATCAGTGTCTCATCAATGGATGTGAATGGGTGCCGTCAGAATGAGAGTCCAAACAGCTGATAAAAAAAGTTTTATCCAAGTTTATAAAACTCCAAGTTTATAAAAACCTTCATAACAAGAATAACCAGACTTTACTGCATGGCTCTCAGGAATACTTGATTCTGATTGGCCCGTTATTATTGTGCAATGTGCATCATTTGACTGATGTGGTCTGTTCCTCACATCATAAATAATTTCAACTGTTATCAATATTGAAAAAACCTTTATTTTATTTTTTACACATTTGATATAGTGTTACCAAAGTATTTTTTTGGAGGCTTGTTCACAGTTTAGAGATGACTGTCAACAATGTCAGTAAGAAGGTAATGTGAGGTTAGGGAGGGAAGCTATAGAGCAGTGCTTTCTATTCATATTTAATGCACGGTTCAAGGTCTTGAACATCGCTCAGCCCTTTGGAAGTCACACTCCTTCAAGTCTACATGAAAGGCATTTCAGAGTTTCTCGAGCATGTCAGGAAATGACAGTAAGAAGCAGCGGCATCACTGCAGTCTCAGCAGGACACAGACAGAGACAGATGAGACAGGACGAGGGTGTAGAGGAAGGGTTTGGGGTCTGGCATCATGCACAGGTGAGGATCATGCAAATACATGTCACGGAGCGTTATTCTATTTACTGAAGATTAATTACTGGATGATACGCTTCATGGTGCATTTACAGTCTGATGCTAATGCATGAAATACTGAAAAGTGTCTAAAAGGAATCCATTTATCTTTATATGGTAGGACTTTACAATAAGTAACAATGAATAATACATCTGTTACAGTATTCATCTTTTGAACAGGGTTTTAAGAGTTTGTGTTTGAAACTTGACAGAAATGTTCCTGAAAGTGAAAAATCCCACAATCGTCAGAGCTGTCACTGAAAAAAAAGAAAGGAAAGTATCATGATTTAAAGGAATAGTTCACCCCAAAGTGAAAGTTTGTGAATGTCTTCAACCCTCGAAGATGTGGATGAGTTTGTTTCTTCATCGGATTTGGAGAAATGTAGCATTGCATCAGTGTCTCATCAATGGATGCCCTGCAGTGAATGTGTTCTCTTCTGAATCAGGAGAGAAATCTGCACAGATCAAGCACAGTTTAAACAGCCCTAAACAAATATGTGGATGGATTTTGATGTGAGAGACAACAGGAGATGCACTTTCTCACTGGAGGAAGTGTTATTCTGGATTATGGACTCGTATTTTAAATGGAAGCAATGGTTTGAAGTTGTAAACGTCTTGATGAATTAGTTTCTTCAAACATATAGTTTTGTCTTCTCCAGATGTTAACTGATGGAGTGGATTACTGTGATGTTTTATCAGCTGTTTGGACTCTCATTCTGACGGCACCCATTCACTGCAGAGCAGTCACTGATGAGACACTGATGCAATGCTACATTTCTACAAATCTGATGAAGACACAAACTCATCCTAATCTTTTTTTGCAGACTTGCATTTTTGGGTGAAGTATTCCTATAAGCAAGTTTGAAGAGAAAATCTACTCCTAGGATTTCTCTTTATTGTGTGTGTGTGTGTGTGTGTGTGTGTGTGTGGGCATGCATGTTTAAAGTTGTGCAGTTAATGTGAATGTTGTGCATCAGATGTCTGTGAAGCTCAGAGTAACATGATTCACTCGAGGCTAATGTTTTCTGTAATGTGACTGTCAGACCAGCTGAAGAAGGATTGATATTTCATATTTAGTTTATTCCCTCTTGCAGTCGGTGTGCATTGTGGTCTTAATGGAAAATACTCCGGTTGTGCCACAGAGCTGGATTACAGAGACGGATGACATTTGATGAGCTTCTCATGAGATCCGATCAGCATTAGAGCAAATCTGAGCCAAACTAAGATGAAAGAAATATGAGCTTGAGAATCAAACAGAACAATGGCTGAATATAAAAAAATACTAATGTTTTAGATTAAAGTTGAATGAATACACATGCGATCTGTCTTTCAGTTCCTCGCTGTTGGCTGTTTGTTTGTTCAAACTCCATTATACATGTTTTATCATGCTGAAACCCATTATAGGAGTGTGTATGATATATTTAAAACAGTAGAGATAAGCCACTTCAAAAAACATTTAATGTTACAATTAGAAGATGTCACTGGCACAGACGAGACGAGATCATGGCCAGATGCTCGCTGTCATCATACATGATCCTGGTGATCAAGAGCTTCAAAGGGTTAATGTTACTGTTCAGATTAAACACAGGCGTGTGCGTGACTGATCACACACAAGCACTGAAACACACACACACACACACACACACACACACATGAGGAAACAGCAGCGGAGATATGTGGCTGATTGGACTGTTGTTTCTGATTCTGAAGAAGAGAGATTGATCTGATTTGCTGTGAGAGTAAAAGCAGCGGATCAGTGGAGACCCACGGTAATCCAGCAGCTCTCTCTGTCTCTCTAACACACACACACACACACACACACACACACACGTGTGGATCCGTGTACAGTCGCTGTAGAATATGAGCGACAGGACTCCAACACTTTTTCCATCAATCAACTCTGGAGCAGACACCTAGAGGTACTCGTTTAACTCGTCCTCTATTTCTTTCATTTCTATATTGTGCTTTATCTGCTCTGATAGCAACAGATTTCATGAGCTGTACGTGTCTTTGTTCTTGTGATGTTTGCTGTGATATACAGCTTTTATTACAGACAGATTGTTTTTGTTTCTCAGAGTAAACTGAATTTAATTTGTGTCTTTAGAAAACTGATTCAGATTTAAACATCATGTTCCCAAAGAGAGAAATGTAATGTATTTATAAGTATATACTTATTTATATCTACAGTTTATTTATATTATTTTATTTCTGTATCTGTATTTATGTATTTCAGTAAATAACGGTAAAATAATGATATTTGTGTTATTTATATACATATAAGAACAATAACAAAATTATTATTATTATTAGTTATATTATTATTATTATTATTTATTAGTTAATTTACAGTTAATATATATATATATATATATATATATATATATATATATATATATATATATATATATATATATATATATATATATATATATATATATATGATATTTAATAATAACAATAATAATTATTATTTATTCATTTCAATTCTCTATAATCTAATTACTGTAAAAAAACATCATATTTATTTTATATGTACATTTTCAAATAAATAATGTCATTTTTATATTTTTCTTTGTGTGTGTGTGTGTATGTGTGTGTGTGTGTGTGTGCTCAGCTCAAGTAATGACGAACTGCGTGTGGTCAGCATTGCTCTGGATGGCACACATTAGTGTAAATGAGTTTGAACGTGGGGTTGCATGTGTTTGTTGACCTTTTAATATCCAAATGTGCCGACATGTGGCGGCGGGACGCCTGATTATGTCCATGACTTCAGGAGCTGTGTTCACGCTGATGCACCTCGTTGTATTATTATGCCATTTTACCTTGTGCTGCACTCACACGTTGGCTGTTTTACTTTATATGTTTTGCGATGGGCTGGAAGTAATGAAATAATCATTTCACTGGAAACCACCTCAGCTTGAGTCCTGAGATGAGACGAACACAAGAAACTTATGAAGAGCGAGCAGTCTCGTTTTAATAGGCCTTTATTTATTACATACTGTATACATATTCCTGATTTATTACATATACATTGTGTTGATTCTAATGAAAGCTGTGCAAAGTCAGTCAAAAAATATTCTCATCAGATATGGTTATAGTCCTTTTAATATCATGTGGTGAATACGAGTTTGAGGTTTAGTTGAGGAAATTATCTTCACTGTAAGCACATCAAGGAGAGCAGACACTGCAGGGTTAAACGGATGTGGCTCATTATGGTTTGTGTTGTGAAGAGCGGTGGGTTAATGAACTGTGTGTGTGTGTGTGTGTGTGTTTGTGTGTGTGTGTGTTTCCTCTGGTGATCTCTGAGGGAAGCGTGACAGAGGCTTCACAGTTGTTCTTCTTCTCAGAAACCTCTCAGCAAACACATGTTTACACAGAGACAATCATCAATAGTCCCTCACTAGATGTGTCTTCTGCGTGTGCGTGCGTGGACTAACAGGATTCACTGCTGCTCTTAATATATTTAATGCATATAATATTCTGTTGACCTGAATGGAACTTTGAATATCTTTTTTTTACTCTTAATCTAATCATATTCAGACTTTGGTAGCAGTATGCATCTAATGAGCCGTGTGAGGATAATGAGGGACAACTATATATCACTTGAAATTAGTTTTAAAGTGACACATTATTAGTTTGAATTAAGGATAAGGGGATCTGGGATTTATGTTCTGTTTCAAAGTCAGCATGAATATAAAAATGCATGTTAAACTCCGCCCCTAAAATCTCACGCTCATCTGCATACATCTCTGGGTCACGCCCACATCACAAAACAACCAATGCATCTGAAGCAACACTTTATTATTATTATTATTATTATTATTATTATTATTATTGTTATTAATAATAATAATCTGTTACCAGTGTTAAGTTTAGTATAATTTATATACTCTTATTGGTAATATTGAGATAGAAATTTTGAATTCAATTTTTTTGGAATTATTTCTACATTTTCTGTTTTCACTTTTTTTGTTTTAGTTATTTTTAGAATATTTAAAGGTCTGTAGTTTTTTATTTTATTTATATAATAATAATAATAATAATAATAATAATAATAATAATAATAATAATAATAAAAACAGCAGTAAAGTAAGTTTAAGTTTTATTCAAGCCCATTTCCACCATGAAATAAATACATAAAAAGGTAACTGTGACTCTCTTACATTTCTCAGAATTCTTTATTCAGTTTATATCTCACAATTTAAAAAAAAAAAAAAAAGAAATTAATTTTTATTTATTTTTTAGTTAACTATAATGGCCCTGTGTCTGACAATGTCACCTCTGAACCTTCATAAACACCAGTGCTAACTATTTTCTTTTCTTTTTCAAGCTCATTACACATTACATTATTTCAAGATGTCATGAATACGGGTTAAACCATGGGTGTCAAACAAATCTGTGAAACATCTAACCAGAACGATTTACTTTGAGACCACATGAAGCAGTTCTTCTCCAACCTTCAAACAGCTGTTCTGAGGTCAGGTGACGAGCGATGGTCTGATGAATGGAGCTTGTCACTGTGTAGATAGAGGAGCAATGAGGTGATGAAGGGCAACAGAACAAAATGAGCATCATTACCCAGAATGCACCTGGAGACTGATGACATCACATGCCAGATGCGAGCCATCTGAACATTATATGACAAATTGATTTTTTTTTTTTTTTTTTGTTATCCAATACGCTTGTCTGTGTGAAATGCAGTTTGCAAAGAATTTTATTTTCATAAACTTTCAGCTTTTTTATTTTTTTTTATTTTTTTTTTACTTTTATTAATAGGGATTTACATTTTTTTGACATTTTTTAACCATTTTTGTTCACACTTTATTTTAAGGTCGACAAATCTTGCTATTTACAAACCAGTAAATTTGACCTTTGCCTCATTGAAGTGCTAATTTGCTGTTTATTAATAATTAGCAAGGTTGTTGTTAAGTTTGGGTATTGGGCAGGATTAGGGATGCATAATATGTGTTTAATAAGTAATAATAAACAGTCACTATATTACAGTAATAATAGGCACGCTAATAAGCAACTAGTAAATGGTGTGAATCGGTCATGTTTACCTTTTTTTAGTAACATTCTACATAAAATGACCCTACTCTCAATGAACTTTGACACTGTCATTGATCTGAATAGAGCTGAATAATGACACGGTTGTGTTCTGTAGAGCGGCTTTACAGTGGAAATTAAATGTGTTTCGTAACTCAACTTTGCACCATGTTGTAACCTCATTTGCCTGTGTATTACTGTAAAGCTGCTTTGATAGAGTCTGCATTGCAGAACATGCTATAGAAATACATCTGGCTTCACTAGAAACGTCCACTTTACGATGGAGTTTACACAACACAGTTTTCGACTAAAAACAGAAAGATGTCTATGCATTTTGGCCATTCATTTATTCAACAACAGCGTTTTAAGAGTGTAATAAATGCTAACTTTTGAAAACAAGGTTTTAAAGTGTGTAATGCATTACGTAATTCAGTGCTTTGCTTTATCTTACAGTAATTAATTACTGTGATGCATCAGATACTGTATAGACTATAAAACAATTCTATATAAAACAATAGAATGCAATAAAACGCTTTTGACTTTGCTTTGTTCTAGTGTAAACGTACCCTCAGACTGAGAATAATTACATTATTCTTTGCTCCATTACAAATAGTTTTTCCCCCCCTTTTTTCCACAGCAATTGCAAGCAGTCAGCTGGGCCTTCATGGATTCTCCATACAATGGCAACACGTCTCTCCAGACGTCCACCTCCAACCTCAACACCAGCTTCTCCAGACCAGCGGAGCAGGAAGAGGAGGGCAAGGTCTCCAGTGACGCCATCTGGCTGTGGGTGGCTGTCATTGCAACCATTGGCAACATTGTGGTGGTCGCAGTGGTGTGCGCCTGTGCCTTCTAGATCCTAACACAGCCTGATCCCTCAGCCGTCTGCACTTAGCACAGTATGTAGTATGCAACCAACAACCTTCTGTCTCCTTCCTCCAAAATCATCCACTCTGAGTGCGTTTAAAGGCAGTCTATCGATTTCTATTTTATTCCCACTCATTATATAGATCTGATTTGTGTCTAAACCAAATAACGGGTCGGTTTATTCCTCAGAAGGGGTTGGTTACAGTTTGCTTGTGTATGTAATCCAGCATTACACAACATCTGTCAACTGTTGATCCACCAAATCCATGGGACACGTGTCTCCGGATAGGACTCATCTAAGTGTGCACGGTTGTGCGTGTCAGTTCTCGCTGAATCAGACAGATGGGACCATGAGTTAACTTTGCTTCTGGTCATTCTGCACTCTTCTCTCCGCTTCTGCCTCTTCTGGTGGAGACAACACTGTTTCGGTCTATTTTGGGACAATACAGGACCAATAAATGAGCCATAACGACATATATTATCTGCAAGTGTGAAATGTGTTGGTGCATTCAAGTCAAGTCAGAAATACTGCATTTGATTAGAATTTTGTAGAACACTCTGTTCTATTTTTTATCTGAGCTACTCGTTTTCTTTTATTTTATTAAAAAAACTTGACCCCCTAACACTAGCATTCACTGTTCCTTTTCTATTCTATCTACTAGTTTTCTTATTTAATATATATATATATATATATATATATATATACAGTACAGACCAAAAGTTTGGTAACATTACTATTTTTAGTGTTTTTTAAATAAGTTTCTTCTGCTCATCAAGCCTGCATTTATTTGATCAAAAATACAGAAAAAAATGTAATATTGTGATATATTATTACAATTTAAAATAATAGTTTTCTATTTGAATATACTTAAAAAAAATCTGAATTTTCAGCATCATTACTCCATTCTTCAGTGTCACATGTAACATCAGTCGATCACATGATCATTTAGAAATCATTCTAATATTCTGATTTATTATGTGTGTTGGAAACAGTTCTGCTGTCTAATATATTTGATGAAGAAAAGGTTCAAAAGAACTGCATTTAATCAAAATAAAAATAAAATTCTAATATATTTTCTTTACTATCACTTTTTAGCAATTTAACACATCCTTGCTGAATAAAAGTATTGATTTTATTTTAAAAAAAGAAAGAAAATAAAGTACTGACCCCAAATTACTGAGCAGTAGTGTAAATTGTTATTATAAAATATTTATATTTTAAAAACATAACTTCTTCTACTTCTTTTTTTTTTTTTACTTTTTATTCATCAAAGTATCACATGTTCTGAAAGAATATTAAGCAGCAGAACTGTTTCCAACTTTGATAATGAATCATCATATTAGAATGATTTCTAAAGGATCATGTGATAATGATCATAAAAAGTCAGCTTTGCATCACAGAAATAAATGATCATTTAAAGTATAATACACTTAAAAACAATTATTTTAAATTGTAATAATATTTCACAATAGTACTTTTTTTCCCCTATATTTTAGATCAAATAAATGCAGGCTTGATGAGCAGAAGAAACTTCTTTCAAAAATATTAAAATATATATATAAATGTTCAGGTTGATCTACCTACGAATGACTGATAGTCTCTGCACATTAAACCTGTATAGGATAAGTGTTTTAACAAAAAGCAAAAAGCAAAAAAACATCACTTTTCATATTCTGTCCTGCTTTAGTAAATCATAATACCAACCAGTGACTGGTGCAGAGTCCACAAACTCACTGCTCTCTGGTTTAATTGGGTGTTTTCAGTCCCTTGTGTTGTTAAAAGAAACATGAGCCCTGTCAGCTTCAGTCCGAGTTCATATTTTAGTGATCACGTGCATGATATATTAGTGCTTGAATGATCCTGAATCTCTTCATCTGTGGGTTGCAGAAGTGCCACCTCTTTACTTCAATCAAAGCTCATTTATTTCAATGCCTGTTGATGGTCCACACAGTTACTGACGGTCTGCTGGATCTCTGAACTGAGACGTTTAATCAGACGGTGGAGGAGCGCTTCAGGTTCAGAGGTTAAGACTCGCTCTGTGTTATTCAGTCATGGGGTTCGGTTCAGACAGATGAAGTGTGGTATAAACCCTCAGGTCTTTACTCGGCAAACACATTCATGAATATAGAATGGGAATAATACTTAATGATGTGATGAGATTAAGTAAACAAAAAGAATCAATAATAATTCTTGGCACATACATGAAGGATGCACATATATTTATACCCAAATTCTTTCAGAATGTGTTTAAATATTTTGGGTTAAGCAATTAAATCTTAAATTCATCAGACATCTCATCATCAAAAAACTAAATATTGATTTTCTATTTTAGTATGTTAAAATGGTGTAAGTGTGTTTCGAACATAATAATAATAATCAGAAATGTTTCTTGAGCGGTAAATCAGTGTATTTTCATGATTTCTGAAGATCATGTGACACTGAAGACTGCAGGAATGATGCTGAAAATACAGCGGAGCATCACAGAAATACATTACACTTTAACACAGATTCCCACAGAAAATAGTTATTTGACATTACAAAAAAATAAATAAAAAAATAATTACTGTTTGTACTTCATGTTTTTATTAAATAGCATAAATACATATACATATTTTTATGTATTTATACTTATTTATTTTCATTGGTAAGTAGCCAGTAGTTATATGAGAAATAATCAGGTTTCAGGATCCTGTTGGTTTTTATTTTTAAATTTTTTATAATGACCATGAAAATAAATGTTTGCTTGCAGCTTACTCGCCTTGAATCAAAATCAGGCATTGAGTCCATTCTGCAACAAAGAAATGATATCCACGGTTCGAAAACATGATTTTAAAGAGCAAGGCCATGATCAGAGCTCATCAAAACAAATCTGGAGTTCATCATCTGTGTTTGTTCAGAGGCTTTGATTGAAAACATTTCTACACGGTTCTGTATTCTTATATATATTACTGACTCTTGGACATGGATCTCTTCTGAGCGTTGAACATCTCGTCTTGTCTTACAGACTGAACGAAACATGTTGCAGCCTAAAGGATGTTAATATTAAAGCATATTTTCTAAAGAATGAAATGCTTCGAGACTTTGTTTTGTTGCGAGAGCACAGTGGAAACCTGATTAGAAGACAGAAGTGAGGAGCTTCAAATAAACATAAAGAAGTGTCAGATTGTGTCTCCTTCATCCCTTAACAAAACATTCAGCCTAGATTTCATTAAAGTCATCACTTCTCTAAGTTTTGCCTTAACTATGTGACAGTGGTTGTTTGCACGATGTACAATTTTACTTATTTAATTCATGCATATTTTTTTCAGTAAGATAAAACATTCAAAAGAAGATAAATGTTATTTATTTATTAATATTTCCCTCCAGTCATTAGCGCTGTTAGATGATTGACACTGTCTTGCGTGGGACATATCTCAGTTCTGCTCTTATTTTTATGCAAGTATTATTGTCTATACAGTACGCCCAAAATGTGTAAAACTTAAGGATTCCTTCATGCATCTTTTTAAAATGTTTATGCAGTAAATAAGTTGCACTCACAGTACAGTACACTTTTAATTTCATTTTGGACACAAACAGCCAATTTATGTCATTAGTATTTATTTGTATTATTATTTTTTGATCTGTAGTAAAAAATTGCATTGTTTGTGTGTAGATTTATGACCCAGATGTGAACTTTAATGATGTTTAAATAACTTTTATCAAGTTTTCCTGTATATTCTCAGAAAAGAAAAGCTGTATTATTTTAATAAGTAAAATGAACCTTTTAAACACTAATATGCACACTTTAGATCTAAAGGTGTACCTTTTGAAAAGGTTTCGTCCCAGTAGCATCTTTTTTTGTTTCTTCTTCAGAGAACGTTCTTCTGTTTTAGTGCTTTAAGAACAAGTCAATATAAAGGTCTATTGGACACAAGTGTGTAAATACCCTTTAGTGACTGTTCATCTCCTACAGTTCAGTCACCATCATAGTCTAATGTTTGATGGGAACAAATGCAATAATCTGCAGTCTTTCCTCTGGTTCTTTTGACCTGGAATGACCTGCGTCCGCCGTATGGAGGCTTGACCATCTGCTGGAAACCAACCGTGAAACCGCGGTCTCTGCATTTAATGGCCTCTCAATAATAATTACACACCACAGACCAGCCAGAGATCGCCGATAGAGGGGCATTAGATGATCTAACACTATTTCTCTCTGTCTCACACACTCTTTTTTTACTCACAAATGGATAAAGTCTAGAGCTGAGCGCTAACCGTTAGCGTTTCCGTTCAGCCCAGAAGGTAACTGTGATTCTGTAGTTTTGTATTTAACCAGCAGGGGTCAAGTGGAGAGTGCTGTAACCTGCCAAACACAACAGAAGACAAATTATCATCACGGTTTGGGCCGGTTGTTCAAGGGACCGGTCATCTAGTAACGGATGCAATCACTTCAGAGCAGGTCTGACCTCATCTGTTGTCTCACACAATGACTAAATGATCCAATTAAACATCATTAGTGAGGATTACAATAATGTCAGCTGTTCTTTATCATTTTCAAAGCAGGTTTACAGGTGAAAACAATTAGTATAACATTATTTACAGTTTCTATAAATATTCTTGACAAACATTTATTTTTCCTTTTGCAAAGCTGCAGGATTTAAATAAATAAACTGATGTTTTGTGCAGATTAAACATGAGACAACATGCAAAATTCATAAAAGCTTGGACATTTATATTGTTAATTGTAATTGTTAACTTATTTTCAAAACAGGTTAATATAATCCTTTTATATGTGTTTTAACAGTGAAATTCTGAGATCATTTAAATAAAGTATGTTATATTTATTCTGTTAATTAATTTTTTCATTTGTATTTTTTGCATTAAGGACAAAAACAGTGCATAACGCCAGTTATATCCATTTAAATGTTTTAACAATGACATTTTGGGAAAAAAATAAAATAAAATAAAAATCTTCACAAACAGTAGTACCTCATCGATGTAGGATTACAGTTATGGAAAACATATTTTCTGAATTTATGTAAATGTGTAAATTCTCTTTACTGTGGAAGCCACTGACTTGCATCTTATGAATCATAACCACAAGTAAAAATCTTCTTGACTCTTACTGAAAAAGTTCAAAGTATCATGGTTTTATTATGCTAAAAGTGTAGTAACATTGTGTTAATGTGCCTTTATACTGAAGGCTGGTGCTTTGATATCACATTATTTTATTACCATGATCATAAATGGTAATGCATCAGAAGTCTCGCACATTGAGTTGTGCATTGTTGCTTATACAGTATAAATGTCATTATTTCCATATCTAAGTAAAGAAACAGATTAAAAAAGGTTTTTCACGACTGGATAATGAACATCCTCCAGATTCAGGCTGAGGAGCTCCCAATAGACTTTTTATTATTCAGGATGTTCTTCTTAGAAATGCTGCTCTTGAAGTGTAGTCCAAAACATACTGGCGCTGCCACGTTCCTCTTCTCTATCTGCTGTGTTCACGTTGACAGACGTCGTTAAGATGTAGTTTCCCAGAAGGTCTCCACATGGTGTGGCGCTGAAACACCAGGTTCAGTTTACTGGACTTCCTTCCAAGAACCGCTCACCATTTACAAAACTAGTCCTCTCTTGCTTCTCTCAGACACTGTGGGATGTGGATCAAACTTTGTTATGCACTTTTAGCAAGAGTCCAAGTTTATTTAGCCTTTGGCAGAGAGTCTCCGGCAAGCAAGGGTGAACATTTAATTTCCAAAAGACGAATCATATTCAGAGCAAACAGGGAAAATAAGAAAAGTGAACCTTGGTTTACAAAAACAAGCGCAATACAATGCATCACATCTGAACTCAGTCGAAAACATTGAGTGGAATCAGGTTTTTCAAGGATGTGACACAGATTCACTGTATAATCAAATGCAAAACCCTCAATATAACTAAACCAACTAAACATTCAGCCTGCACTGTTCTTGTCTCTGTGATTTGATGCTTTGAAGGAGGCTCAAGCTCTTGATCTGCGCTTACGTGAGAGAACCGATGCTCCTCATGGCTGTCTGACAGGACAATTAAAAACAGATGAGACGTACAGATTTCATCTGAGAAATGTATAGAGTAGAAAGAGAGAAAGTCAGAGATTATCAACAGCTGACATACAAGCTCTCTAGCTGCCTATAGACAGGATTTTAAGGCATCATATGCTCTTGGTTGTTTTAAAAGACAAAATCTATACAAGGAAAGCATGTGAAACAAACAACAAACAAACAAACAAACATCTAAGACAGCAGACAAAGCGCTATATTCATTATTGATATACTTACATTTCATTCTTAATGAAAAATGAAAATAGCACTATATACGTATATATATATATATATATATATATATATATATATATATATATATATATATATATAATTTATTTTTTTGTTTATTTTTTGTTTAAACGTATAGTAAAAAAAATGCTTAACTGTATATATATATATATATATATATATATATATATATATATATATATATATATATATTATTTATTTATATATTTATATTATATATATATATTAAAAAAAATGGCCAAATAATGTATGAGGGGAAAAAAGTAACTAAAACTTTTAGAAGAAATATTTTTTTTTGTTTGTGTGTTTTCTTTTCTTTTTGATAGCAAAATATTTGTAATTTTTTCTATTAATGTTTACCATTGTACTATGTAATTTCACTACCATTTGCACTACTTAATCTATCACTTTAATTCCATTTCTATTACATTTAAATTTATTATAAAATTAAACATTTAATTTTAAATTATTATAAGGCACACGTTTTAAAAGTGTTAAGAACCAGTCATGAAATTGGGCCTTGTATTTCATTAATATTACATTATCTGCAAGTTTTTAACACTTATGAAGTATGTTCAAATCAATTAAGCACACTTCTTCTTCTTCTTCTTCTTCTTATGTAAGGTATGTAAGCTGTTTGACATAGGTCATCGGGTCACTGAGGTGCAGTTTACGTCAGGATCAGATCAGACAGTAAAACAGCTCACCAGTGTTTGGAGAAGAGCCATAAAATCAGTGGAGAAAACCCAGAACCCACCACAAACAGAGAGCAATGTTGCATCATACTGAAAACCTCACTGAACTGACTCAATCTAGGCTACATGGGAGGTTGAGACGTTCAGATTTATATGACAAATGCATGAACAGAAGCTGGCGAAATGAAAGGACTAACATGAGAGAAAGAGGCTCGGGTGTAATCGGGGGAGGCCAGCCGCGAGAAGAAGGAATGTGTCTGCTGGAGAATGAGAGAAAGCGAGGGAAACGCAGAGGAGGAGAGCGGGTGGAAAGTGGGAGGGAGTAGAGAGGCATGCATGTGTGTGTGTGTGTGTGTGGCATGGCTGTTGAATGACTGGGCCTTGTGTAGCTGCTTCTCTAGTAGTATTTCTCAAACTCAGCACAAGCCAGCCTTCGTACAGAGTTCTGTCCTGTGCGATGAGAGGAATGACAGTGTGGAGAGCTCAGAGTGTGTTTCTGGTGGTCCTCCTGATCTCTCAGCAGGGCAATGCCCACCCACAGTGCCTGGACTACAAGCCTCCGTTCCAGCCTCCAGAGCCCCTGCTCTTCTGCAAGGAGTACGCCAAATTTGGATGCTGTGACTCGGACAGGGATAACCAGATATCCCAGCGCTTCTATCAGATCATGGACTACTTCGATCAGACTGGGATCATGGCCTGTGGGAAGTACATCCGCAGCATACTTTGCCAGGTGAGTCTCGGGTCACTCTCTGTAGAAATGCACAAAGAAGAATTTAAATACACTGACAGGGTTGTTGAGTAAAAAAAAAAAAATAATAATAATAATAATAATATTTGTATCTGTCTCAGTGGTCGCTAATTGTGTTCTATATATATATTTTTTCCGTTCACTTATTTTGGATGTGGATGTGTCTTACATGGTTGTTTCCCATCTCATGTTGTACAATATTTAAGGTTTCCCAAGAAAGATAATCATTTAAAAACTATATTTTGAAGAATGTTGGTAAACAAAGAGGTACCGGTAGCTATAAAACTAAAAAGCTAAAAACAAAACAAAACACACACACACACACACACACACACATATATATATATATATATATAAGGGGTGTAACGGTTCACAAAATTCACGGTTCGGTTCGATACGATACACTGATGTCACAGTTCGGTTTGGTACGGTTCGGTACATTTTAGATACAGCAAAATGTAAAAACATCTCAACTTTTCAGAATGCCGCAAGCGCACCGCGGGTCATGTGACAAGAATTAACCAATCAGCTTCATCCTTTCCCGTAACAACGTTGAAAGCTCAGCCAAGATGAAGGAACAGCTGATCATAGTTGTATATGGATTGCAATTTTGAAATAAATTTAGTAGCAGAGCTAGCCTACTGCAAGCGATTTTTAGAGCTGCAAATCCGTTTATCCTTTGCTGAAATTTCCGCGTCTTCATGGAAAGAGCACGTCATTGTTGCTTAGCAAAGGCAGACGCCTCAGGGGCGCTTCTGCCCGAGCGCTTTGGAAAGAGGGAGAAAGATGCGCCTAGCGTTTTCCACACGTTTTAGGCGCGATATGTGAACGGCCTGACTGAGTAGCCTAACATAAACATATAAGTTGGTGTTTTTTTCTTCTTCGGGGGTGTCAGGGGTGTTGCCTGTTACGTCGTTTGGGTTATTGGGCTACCTTGTTGAACGCATATCATTATATTTCACTTTTTTTTTTTTCAAATATAATTAATTAGTTCAACTAACCATTCGGTACATAATGCGTACCGCGTACCGAAACGAAAGGTTCAATACGAATACGCATATTGTTACAACCCTAATATATATATATATATATATATATATATATATATATATATATATATATATATATATATATATATATATATATATATTATGGGATTCAATGGCTGCTGTCAAATCTGGAACATTTGGAACATCATGAGTTAACGTCAGTAAATGATGACAGTTTTCATTTTTGGGTGAACTGTCCCTTTAATTCATGAAATTCTCTATAGAAATGTATATATAAGAATTTAAACAGCTGTAGAGGGTAATTGTATTGTATTTATTTATTACTTTATTATATTAATATTGTTATTAAATAAAATACACAAAATATAATAATTAAATATAATATGTTTTTTAAATTATTTACCCAGTTTTGTTAATAAATGATGCATGTTCCATTCATCAAAGTTTATAGTTCAGAGGAGGTTACATCATTGTAAGAGTTACATCATTTTTGTTTTAGCTATTTTTATAAGGCTGGATTACTTTGATTTTAAAGTAAAATATTACTAGTTATGGTAATTTTGTGTGAATATATATATATATATATATATATATATATATATATATATATATATATATATATATATATATATATATATATATATATATATATATATATATAAAACCATAATTCCTATCTAGGGGCCAACCAAAACTAAACTAACATCCAAATCAAATTATGGTTGCTTACTTACATCATTGCAGCTTCAAGGCTGCTGGGATTAAATGATGATAATTTAGCATATGGTTTAGAGATTGCAGTGGGATTGCGGTTGGCGAAGGGAACACCTGATTTATTTGACTACTTAGTGGTGAAGCTGAGCTCAGTGATGGTCTCTGTTTGAACATTTATCCCAGATACAGGGAGCTGCTTGTGTTCTCCAACCTGCAGAGAAGCAAATATATGAGTCCTCTCTAACTAGGCATATCATATTCCTGTGGAAAGGTCAACAAGATACTGAAGAAAGAGAGAAAGAAAGAGCGAGAGTAGAGGATAGGCTACTAAATGTTAATAATGCTGATAATAATTTCAACAGCACTGTCTGTGTTTGTGCTTTCAAGACATTCATCAGTAGAGATCGACAATGAATTATTCAGCATTTAACACGCTGATTTATTTGGGATCGAAACATGATCACAGTCTATAAGAGGGAATCATTGAATTATTCACTCAACCAGTTCACATGCATTCTTTCTGGATCAAACCAGGTGACCGTCTATGAGTGAGTGATTGAATTGTTCACTCAGTCAATTAATTCAACAATTCAGATTATTTCAGGAACATACCTTAATCACGCTACTGTTTGTTTCTTGGAGAACTTGACGGACCAAAAATATAAATTTCAGAATAATATTTTGTTTATTATGAGTGCTTACTGCAGTTTTCTCATCTGCAACTTTACATGCAGTGGCTCTTTAAAGCTGGATGGATTCTAATTGGCTGTCAGTGTTTTTTTTCAGCTATATAAAAAAGTGATTTTAATTAAATAGTTTGGTCTAATGGTCTAAATATCCACTTGGTTGTGACTCAGAGCCTACAGAGCTCTCTTGCTTATGTTATTGCATTAATAAATAGCTGAATTTGGCATTGAATATGTAATTAGTAATCGTATTCTCATGGTCACAACTTTGGAAGCCCTCCTGGTTTTTCATTCATTTATTTATTTTTTTGAGAACTAAAATCTGATATGTAAGAAATGTTTGTTTCATGATGCATTTCCTATTAAAAGGGTTACAATTATAACTCTTTCAGCAGGGGAAAGCTGTAAACTCATAATTACCTAATGAGTGACGGGCACAGACGTATAAGCTAATGGGCTTTCAGGCCTAGTAGAGTGGAGCAAATGTGCTGATGATTGAAACCCTGCAGGGACCATCTGTTGAACAAAACCTATGAGGAGTTTGACAACAACAGAGATTGTGAGCTCCTACAAACTCTGAAGCACACAGAACCATACAATCAAAGTTATACTAAGGACAAAAACAGAAGAACACAATGACTGGGCAAGAACTCACAATAGGATCAGAAGGTATGGAGGGCAAAAATATGCAGTGCATCTGAAGAAAAGAGAGCACTGGAATTGGTGTGTTTCCCAGCATTGTTCAACACAAGAAGACACTTGGCATTTTACTTAGAAGTGTTATTATAATCTTGCATGGGAAACATGCAACACAAGTCCTCAACTCAACTTATATGATATCCATGAAGAAAAAAAATGCATAAAAAGAATAATAATAAAAAAAAAGTATTTTATTGGACATTTTAGGGTGATACATTGACCCATGACCAGCAGTTTTTTTTCATTAAAGCCTGAAAACTACAGTAGAATTATGTAGATTCATAAGTTTCCTTGACATAGACACTCATTCCAACTCATTTCTGCCCTTTCTACAAGGTTTTTCCTCAATGCTAACAGGATATTACATAACGTTGTGTGTTGTTTAGGAAAAGCTGGACTCATTTATACCACATAACCCCCCTCAACAGGTCTATATTTTGTTTGAATTGCAATCAAACATCTTTAGAGAGCCTTGAAACATTATTCATCCACCTTTTGGCCACATTACAGTGCCTGTGATGTGTTACGAGCGAGTTAGCCCATCAATCCAAGCCACCTTCAGGTCAGCGATTTATTTAATGCCATTATAGTAATCTCGGATATCTTCCAGTCCCGAGCTGGCAGTATCGTTGCCAAAGCTGGCTCGCTCCTCTGATGGGTGTGGTGTTGTGGTTAAGGCATAATGAAGGCCTGGTTATCCCAAAATGTCCAAGAGTTACTGTATTTATAGCTCAAACGATCATCAGCAGCTGCTGGATTGAATCCTGGGATCCCGGCTGTTGAGAAGACGTGCAGAATGCCACGTTTGCCAGATTATGAGGAGTGATGCAGAAAGCCTTGCACAGCAAATACTTTTCAGATGCATTAGTAATTTGAGATTAACTGAAAGTTTATTGAAGATAGGAACAAGTCATTCTTCATGGGTAAATGACATGATACTTTCTTATAGATCTATACATATCTATATATATATAAAATACAATTCATAAATGAATGTTCTTGTTTTTTTTTTTTTTTAAATGTTCTTCACACACACACAAAAAGTGAAGTAATGCTTACTTAAAAGTTTCCTGAGAACCCAAAATGGTTCTTCTAATCGCATTGCATAAAATAAATGAATAAACATTCTGAAGAAACCACATAAAAAATAATAATAATAATAATCTCTTGTAATAATCTTATAAACCTGGCATAATATTTCTTAGAATTTATTTTTTTTCTTTTAAGATTACTTGACTTAAAACCTATCATGCACAAAAATGTGGAACAAAAACATAAAACAGTAAATGATGTTATATCAGGTCTTTTGAAGATGTATTTTGAAATTAATTTCCGTGATACTGAAGCCTTTCTCAATGGCGCAGTGCAACTTCACGAACATTGGTTCAAACTGGAAAACTGGACGGCATGGCATAGCTACCAAAGCCAGCCAAAATAGGTGGGTCATATGACTATATAAGCAGGCATTCTCGCCATAAGATTTCAGGTCAGGTCTGAAGGGACGACACTGAAGCCGCAGCCTCATAGCACAGCATATAATGCAGTACTTGTTCCGTATCTCAGGGAACCGAGGTTACATTCATAACCGAGTACGTTCCCTTTCGTTACTTCATACTGCATTAAGGGGAATGAATTCAACCATGCCGTGCCACGGCAGGGAACGACTAGACTTATCTTGGACACCTGTGGGGTCCAGGGGACAAGTGAGAGGGCCGGAGCCTTCAAACCTTTTATGATACACTTGCTAAGAGGGAGCTAGCTCCCGGGAAGTTGCATGATGACGGAGCTTGACAGAGACCGTCATATCCTATTGATAGGATCCGAGCATGCAAGGTCGGAATGTCCAGGTTATAAAATCTGACAAAAGTGGATGGTGAGGACCAGCTGGCCACCTGACAGATGTTTTTGATAGAGACACCCCTAGACCAGGCCCACGAAGAGGCCATCTCTCTAGTGGTGTGGAATTGTACTCCTATGGGGCAATCAAGGCCCATAGAGGAGTAACATAGAGTGATAGCGTTGACTATCCAATGAGAGAGTCACTGCTTTGAAATGGCTGACACCTTGGTGCGGCCGCCAAAGCAGACAAAAATCTGGGAGGCCCTTTGAGTCCTTTGAGGACCGTGGAAAGGTCCCAAGTGGGAACAGTGAGAGGAAGTTGGGGGTTCAACCACCTAGAACCTCTCAGGAAATCAACACTAAAGCTGTTTCGACCCACTGATTGGCCAGCGATAGAAGCATGGAATGCTGCAATGGCTTCTATGTACACCTTGAGCATGGAAGGGTAGAGGTCCTTGTACAGATGCTACTGGAGAAATGACAGTATCGGAGATATGTCACACTCAACAGGTTCTTCGTTTTCGTGCTGAGCACCAGTCAACAAAGATTGACCACTTCTGGGCATATAGGCATCTCGTAAACGGGGCTCTTGCCTGAGAAATTGTGTGTAGCATGTCCCCGGGGAGACTTAAAGGCTCCCATCAAGGGAACATAGGTGCAAAGCCCCGAGTTCTGGCTGTGGATGCCAGATTGTCCTGTTCACCTAAAAGAGGAGGTCCCGTCTCAGGGGGATCGGCCATGGGGCTTTCGTGGAAAGCCTGAATAGCGTCAAGGACAAAACTTGGCTCCTCTAGAGTAGGGCCAACAGGAGGACTCTGTGCTTGTCTTCCCTCATCTGGTCAGAGGGATCAGAGCGATCGGGGGAAAAGTGTAAAGAAGGAGGCTGGACCAGCTGTGGGCCATCAAATCTATGTCTTTCGAAACATAGATTGGGCAATGAGAGTTGTCTTTTGAGGCAAAAAGGTTGACCTCTGCCTTCCCGAAGACCTCCCAGATTCGGATAATCATCTGGGGGTGGAGCATCCACTCGTCCGAGGGGACATTGCTCCGAAATAGTATGTCAACTCCCAGATTCGTTCTGCATTGCCTTAAGTAATCACAGCTTGGGTAATGCCCATTCCAAGAGGTGCACGCAGAGGCAGCTGGATAAAAGGCCGCCTTGGTGATATATGTAGGACACCACCATCATGCTGTCTGTCTGGACTAGGACATGGCGCCCCTTCAGGATCGCCTGTAAGGAGTGAAGGGCTCGTTCCACTGCCAACATCTTTAGGCAGTTGATGTGGAGTTGGCTCTCCTCGTGTGACCACAAGCCGAAGGCTGGTCTGCCGTCGCACAAAGCGCCCCAACCCAAGTTGGACGCATCTATCGAGAGCACCATCCTTCTGGAAAACACCTGCAGGGGTACTCCATGACTGAACCAAACAGGGTTCATTCAAGGTTTCAGGGCTGCTAAACAGGCCTGATTGACCCCAACACAAAAGTGGCCATGCCACCAAGCGTGAGGTAGGACCCGGAGTTTTAGCCAGTATCGCAAATGTCACATACATAGAAGGAAGAGCTGTAAAACCAGGGAGGCGGAAGCCATCAGGCCTAGCATCCTCTGGAAAAACTTCAGAAGGGAACAGGCTTTGTTCTGTGGGCTGCAGAATTGCCAGGGTGCAGTCTGGCGAGGCTACAGCCCTAATTCGGACAGAGTAGAAGACTGCACCCAGGAATGTGATACGTTGGCTGGGGAGCAGTGAGCTCTTGGAAAAATTGACCCTGATTCCTAGGGACTCCAAGTGGCAGAGGAGCACAGATCTGTGATGGTCTAGGTCGGTCTCACGAAAGTAAGCATCTTTCAGATCCAGCGAGAAGAACCAGTCCTCGGGGCAAATCTGCGTGAGGATCGGTTTCAATGTTTACCTCCTGAACTTCCAACTTCCAACTTGGCAGTCTGTAAGGACACCAGCTTTGCAGGCTTTTGGCGATCTCAGCTGGTCCGCTGTGGTGCCTCTTCAATGGCGGGAGAGCTTGTTCCAGCAGGCGAAGGCACTTCAGCAAAGAGATACAGCGAAGAGAAGTCGTCGCTGAAGGAGAGAGATATGAAATCCTATGGCGAAATGCCTGCTTATACAGCCATACACCCCGCCCATTTTGACAGGCTTTGGCACGCTGCATCACCATAGGCTCATGCAGCTACGCCGCATCACCATAGGCTCATGCAGCTACGCCGCACCGTCATTGGTTCAAAAATTTTTCCAGTTTGAACCAATGGCCGTGCAGTTATTGCACTGCGCTATTGAAAAAGGCTTCAGCATCGAGGAAAAATTAGCTTTTCCCCATACGCAGTATGAGTGAAGTATCGGAAGGGAACTGTCAGAAAGTCTCATACTCATGCTTAACACTTAATATTTTATAAGAATAATAGATGGCTAACTCTGAATTACATTATTTTACTGAATACCAACAAGTCAATCAGACTCCAGTATTCAGACAGACCATGGTAATATAGTATATCACCACAATAATGGCAATAGGTAATATGGGTTTAGCCAAACCTTCACTAATGTGACACACTTTGATTTGTTTGTTTCAGGAATGCTCTCCGTACGCAGCTCATCTGTACGACGCAGAAGACGCAAACACCCCAATGCGGGAGCTTCCCGGCCTCTGCGGAAACTACTGCCAGGATTTCTGGCTCCACTGCCGTTACACTCTCAGCCTTCTGATCAATAACAATCAAACATATGCTATTGAAGAAGACCGGAGCAAGTTCTGCAAGTATCTTGAGCTGAAAGATCCCGAGTACTGTTACCCAAACGTCCTCTCCAACGCTGAGCTCAACGCCAACCTGGGAGACGTGAAGGCGGACCCAGAGGGATGCATTCAGTTATGTCTGGAAGAAGTGGCGAATGGGCTTCGCAATCCTGTGGCGATGATACACGCCAATGACGGCACGCACCGCTTCTTCGTGGCAGAGCAGCTGGGTTACGTGTGGACTTACCTGGCCAACGGTTCCCGGATCGACAGGCCCTTCCTGAACCTGACAAGAGCGGTTCTGACCTCACCTTGGGCCGGAGATGAGCGAGGGTTCCTCTGCATCGCACTGCATCCGCGATTCACAACGGTCAAAAAGGCCTATGTTTACTACTCGGTGTCTGTGAAGAAGCAGGAGAAGATTCGCATTAGTGAGTTTCTCGTGTCTGATTCAGATATGAATATGCTGGATCACTCCTCAGAAAGGTGAGAGAACAGATATCAGAAACTCACATGTTCCACTTAACTCAGCCCGCGTATTTCATGATTAAAAACCTTATATATATTTTGTATTTTGTATTTATTTTTTGTATTTTTCTTTAGATAGTTAAATCCAAAGAAACCAAAGATATACTCTCTGTTATACTCTCTGATATATTTATATACGCATATTGGTATAAGGTTTTTGTTTTGTTTTTCACTTGATCAGAATGGCACAAATTTCGATAAAGGTTTTGAAACTTGCTATGTGACAGAATGTTTTTCTTTCTTTCTTTTCTAATTCTAAAAAGGTTGCACAGTCTAATAATAATAATAATAATAATAATAATAATAATAATAATAATAATAATAATAATAATAATAATAATAATAAAACATGGAAATAAATAAAGCATGAAAGGTTTAATTGGCCCTTTCAGAAATATTATTTGCTATATCCCCTAAAATTACAAAACATTAAATAAAAAACCTTGACAAGCTAAAATATAGTACAATCATTTTATTGAAATACAATAATTTAGAGTACTTATTCTATAAATAATTACATTATATTTATAGTAAAGGTTTAAAGGTTTACAAATTGGTGCCATACCCTAACTGATCATTTTTTTGCAGTATGCATCAAATGCTGTCATTAAAGATTAAAATTGCACTATGAAACACTAGTTGTATAGGCTATACTCTATATCTTATAATGATATTGGTGAAGTTGTTCAGATCTGCTCTGAACCACAAACCAGGAATTTAATAATGTTGAAGTGCATCAAAAAATAAAATAAACATTAAAATAAAAAACACTTTCTCTTGCAATACAGGTGTCAAGAGAGCTAGCTTTATTTACATGTCAGGCAGATGAATTTGTCCAAAGCTACAGGAAATCAGAATCAGAATCAGAATCAGAAAGAGCTTTATTGCCAAGTATGCTTACGCATACAAGGAATTTGTTTTAGTGACATAAGCTTCCAGTACACAGAGACAACAACACACAGAAAAAAATAAAAATAAAATTGAGATTTACAAATTGACAAATAAATAATAAATTATACATTATTTGATTAATCAGCAGCTCATAGTTAACATATTCTGAAATAAATAACATTCTCTTAGATGTTGTAACAGTTTTAGACTATTGATGCTTATTTTGGTTCCCAGGACACTTCTAGAAGTTGATGAGCCTGCTTCAAACCACAATGGAGGTCAGCTACTGTTTGGGTCGGACGGATATCTGTACATATTCATAGGAGATGGTGGCAAAGCGGGAGACCCTTTCGGAAAGTTTGGGAATTCTCAAAACAAGTAAAGCATCTTTATTTATCTTTATGTGACACACATGTCTTTTACAGAATGCACTTAACACCTAATTTTTTTGTTCTTTTTTTTTTTTTTTTTTACTGGAAATCTATGACACAATGTCATGCAAACATTTACATAATCACATCTGTTTCCACCACAGGAAAAAATAAAAAATAAATTCTGATTTGAGAAATTTAATCTGAACTCTGGGATTGTGACTGTGTGTTCAAATGTTTTCCCCTTAGAATTGTAAGTACTTATTATTAGAATATTGCACATATTAATTAATTAATTAACTCATTACATATATAGAACTAAAATTAATTGGAGGAAGTCCATTTTACAAAAATCAGCTCATAAGGTGATAATGCAATACAAAAAAATCTGTATTTACTCATCCACATGTCACTTATATTCAAATAAACATATACTCTCTGTTTATATATATAGATACATACATACACTCACACACATATGTCATTATTTTCCACACACACACACTTCTTTTGATTAAAATGTTAAAATGCTTTAACCCTCTGCTATTTGGTCTATTTGCTGGCTCGTGTCATTTTAATACCTTTTGCATTTCTTTCTTTTCTGGAACAGAATAAAATATGTTTGGTTGAATGAATTAGCTGTTCTTAACACACTGGTGCAGTCAAGCTTCAAGTAGGATAAGAAAATCACAATCAAAAAAGTTCAAAACCTACAAAAATTAAATGTAGGCTTTCAACCGATGTGGATGCATCAACTTCATTGGTATTTTAATAATGATGTTTTTGTCATTGCATAATTCTGGTTCAGATTTTGGCGTTGATTTGGCCCGGTTGAGTAATGCACATTTAGCCAGACAGACACACAGCTTCACAGTATTAGCCTTGGCTCTGCCGCCCTGTTTTCCCCGCGTGACATAAGCAGAGCTGACAGAGCCTGGTGAATATAGACTCACAGACTCACACGTGCACAGCGAGCCTTTCATCCTTACAGAGAGATCTGTCAGAGCCACAGCGCTCCTGCAGTCCTGCCGCCGATGACGAGCAGAGGAGCGCATCACACTGACTCTACATGTTGAGTGTGAAGCTTCAGTCTCATCACACTGTTAGGTCTTCTGTGCTTCCGCAGTATGGAAAACCTTAAAACATTATATCATCATCATGGTAACTGTTAATTAAACTTTGAAAAACAGAGCAGTATAGTTATAAGCAGAGGTTAACTAGAGTATGCTAACCAGCCTTATCAATTTCAGTCTCCAATAACAGCCTATTTGCAAAGCCTGCATTGAAAATATAACCAATGCATATGACCTGCATACTAATTAACACTTTAACTTTGACAAATGTTGCATAAATTTTATAGATGAAACATTTGTGTTCATAAGGTTGAAATAATGTCTGTTTATTTATTTATTTGTTCATGCATTTGATTATTTATTCACTGTGTGAAGCAGTATCACTGAGATACTACTGTGGTTTTTATTTATATGTTGAATTCCATTTTAATTTGAATAAATTTGTCATTTGAATAATTTGAATAATATGTCTATAAATATAGTTTGTATTTCTATCTGAGTTTTAGTGCGCATGAAAATTTAAAACATTGCCCTGGAATCTAACATAAATTGTCTTTTTTTTTCACAAAAATAAAAAAATAAATAAAATTGCAGTAAATATGTTTAGTTGCAGTACATTAAATTGTCTTTGCATTGTGATAAATGCACAAAGCCATATCACATTTTTGGTTTTATTTTAGCTGGTTATTTTGACCAGTTGTGCAGCCCTTCATTTTTATTTTATTTTATTTTTTAATGTCTAAAAACTGTATTAACCTTGCTCTGAATTTGGCTTGTCTCAACATTTTAATCCATAAATGTAACTCACAGTGATTCAGATGTTTGTTAGTTCTGTTCTGTGATGCTAGACAATATTTTAACCTTGTCAATTAACCAAACACAACAGATAAAAACAGCAAAGCAGAAAATAATCAGAGACAGTGAAGGACAGACGTAAGCCAGCAGTCGCTCCAGCTCTTTTCACAGGAGGAAAAATGAGTGAAGAGGCCCTTCTCAGACGGTTCAGAGCCATGCCAGGGTCAATATTGACACAGGGGCATTGTGGGCTACGTGAGGTCAGAGAAGATGCGGTCGAGTGAGAGAAAGCAACAGCAGATGGTGCAGATTGTTTATAGGGCAGGTTAAAACTGCAAATGCAATGTTTTAATGTTATGCAAACCCTTTTTATAGAACACAAACACTTCTGAATGCAGCACAAATCATTTCTTTTTACTTCGTGTAAAAACAAACGCTGGTGTTTTACAGGTCCACACTTCTGGGCAAGGCCCTGCGGATCGATGTGGACAACAATGACTATAGCGCCCCCTACAGCATCCCATCAGACAACCCTTTCGTGGGAGAGACGGATTCGAGGCCAGAGATCTACGCCTACGGTGTGAGGAACATGTGGAGGTGCTCCATCGACAGGGGCGATCCGGTCAGCGGTCAGGGCCACGGCAGAATGCTCTGTGGAGACGTCGGTCAGAATAAATATGAGGAAGTGGATCTCATCCAAAAAGGAGGGAACTACGGATGGAGGGCAAAGGAGGGCTTCTCTTGTTATGACAAGAAACTCTGCACCAACTCATCACTCAGTGAGCAAGCCTTTCAAATGTGGCTATTTATGTTTAATATAGGCCCGATTCACTTAATACTAAAAGTGCAATTAACCATGTTCTTCATATATTGTCTAATAAGGATTAGGATGAGATTTGGAGAAATGTAGCATTGCATCAGTGTCTGCTGTGCAGTAAATGGGTGCCGTCAGAATGAGAGTCCAAACAGCTGATACAAACCTCACAATAATCCAGAAATAATCCACACAAACACACACACACACACACACACACAACTTCCTCCAATTAAAAAGAGCATCTGCTGTTGTCTCTTAAATAGAAATCCAGACACATATTTGTTTAGAGCTGTTTAAACGGTGCTTGATCTGTGCAGATTTCTCTCCTGTTTCAGACCACTTTTTCACTGGAGGAAGTTGTTATCGACTATTTATGGACACATTTTAGTCATGTGGATTACTGTGATGTTTTTATCAGCTGTTTGGACTCTCATTCTGACGGCACCCATTCACATCCATTGCTGAGACACTGATGCGATGCTACATTTCTCCAAATCTGATGAAGAAACAAATTCATCTACATTTCGGTTGGCCAGAGGATGAGCACATTTTTTTTCTTTTCTTCAGTCTTTCAATTCTATAAATTCTAAAAGGTGTTTTGTTAAAGCAATATTATTGCTTACTGTTGTTTTCTGACAGTTAAAGATGTTTAACATCAATAGACATTTCATGCACTGTCCAAAAATGATTTATCAGTATTGCATTTGTTGCATAAGATAATGCAATCTCACATGCAGGATAGTATATAACCAAACTACATCACATGCCATTAAACATTATGTTGAAGAGTAAATATATATTTTTTTTTTCTTCACTTTTTCTCAAGATGATATCCTTCCGATTTTTGCTTACCCACATAAAATTGGCAAGTCTGTCACTGGGGGCTACATCTACAGAGGCTGCCAGATGCCCAATCTCAATGGCCTGTACATCTTTGGGGATTTCATGAGCGGGTATACATGCATTCTCTACTGTACGGATCTCACTTCATGAATTATAGTCTAGTGTAACAAATTATAAACAAGAATACACTTAAAAAAAAAAATAAAAAAAATTACATTGAATATTTAATGCAATGTGTTACTTAGTCTCTTTGTAATTAATTGTGAAATTTACTACCAATTTCTGTGATAAAATTTCCCGTAATGACTGCACTATTTTCATATTCATCGATCTACTATGTGCTGATTAAATCCCCCTCTTCCCATTTTGTGCATCGCAGGCGACTGATGTCCCTAAAGGAGGACCCCGAGACTGGAAAGTGGAGCTATAAGGAGATTTGTATGGGCGCTGACAAAACATGCAGCTTCCCTAAACTAATAAACAGCTACTACAAGTACATCATCTCATTTGGTGAAGATGAGGCAGGTAACATGAGAGCTGCTCTGTGTTTGACTGCTTCTTGTAAACGTCTTTATATTGTTCTTCAGTGTAACACACTCGTCTCTGTCGTCTGTGTTTCAGGAGAGCTGTACTTCCTCGCGACCGGAGCGGCCAGCGCCACGGCTAGAGCTGGAGTCGTGTATAAGATAGTGGATCCCTCCAGGTACACATACAGCACTATACTAGGAATTAAACAGTTTTATTCAGCAAGGATGCATTACATTGATCAAAAGTGACATTTTGCTAAAAATGTGCATTTCAAATAAATGCTGTTCTTTTGGACTTTCTATGCATCTGTTAATTTATTTTAATCCTTAAAAATAAAATGAATCACAGTTTTGACAAAAACATGAAGCAATACAGCTGTTTTCTAAATGTTTCTTGAGCAGTAAATTTTTATGATTTCTGAATATCATGTGACACTGAAGAATGGAGGAACGATGCTGAAAATACAGATGTGCATCACAGAAATAAATTACATTTGAAAACATATTCATGTAAAAAACTGATATTTTAATTAGTAAAAATATATTTTTCTTTATTTAAATTCTTACTGACCGTTTCCCAAACTTTTGAATCCTTTAGTGGTATACCAGAATATGTCTCACAAGTCAGATTGCTTTTCTGAAGCAATATTTAAGGAATAGTTTGCAGACGATAACAATCCTGTCATTTATTCACTCACATGAGCGATACTAATAGAGATCCTGTTTATCCTGTTAGGTACTCTAGGGTGCAATGCATGGTTTTGAACTTCAGATTTCAACAGCTGTGAAATAAACAGTTGGACTTGTTTCCAATCTTTAGGAGGGCTCCTCCAGGAAAGTGCAACTTCAAGCCTACTCCAGTCAACATAAAGGGCAAACTGATTAATTTCAGTCCTAAAGAAGGTAAGAGAGCCAGTGAACATCCCTTTATCCCGCTGGAGATGTGAGTCTTGAGTAGGGCTGTATGATTAATGAATGGTTTCAGGGTGAAGCGTGGCACAGTGTTCATTTATACACATGAGCAACATGATCCGGTGTTTTCAGCATCTCGGGTCTCAGATCAGCATATCTCAGTTTAGGTCACTTTAACAGGCATTTGGGACACAACTTTCTAAACGTATTCACAAATTTGTAAAAAGAAGCACTTCTCAACAATGGAGAAGCCTTAAGGGCTCTCTGCATTTTTCAGCCAAAATATAATTCCAAATTTAATTTCATTCATTTTGAAAGCCAGTCACTATTTCAGTCAGACTAAGATTTTTGTGCAGCCCTAGGCTTGAGGTAGACTTTTTTGACATGATATTATTTGTTTTACAGAGTACGTAATTAACAAAAAACCCACAACAACCGCCATTCCCAAACCAAAACCCACCAAACCGAGTGTGACCCCACGACCACGAGTACAACACACGACGCCCCGCCGGGTTCCTCCAGTGACCACCGTCCGGCCGTCTACACCACATCCACGCACTCTCCACACGACCCCACGGCCCAGACCTCCGTCCCTGACCACCCCCAGACCGCCCTACTGGACGACCCCACCCAGAACCACCACGAACACCCAAACCGGCAGACCGGGCAAACGAGGCCGAGGCAAGCCCAGGAGGAAAGGGGACCGGAGGGGACGATCTCGAGCTGGGAGGGTGAGGCTGGTCAGCGCAGACGGACAGAAGGACCGCGGCCGAGTGGAGATCTTCGCAAGGGGCGAATGGGGTACAGTGTGTGACGACATGTTTAACATACAGGCTGCGGCGGTGGTCTGCAGACAGATGGGGTTTCCTGTGGCTCTGCGGGTGGCGAAGAGAGCCGAGCTCGGGGCGGGAGACATCGGAGTCAGAATCCTGCTGGACGACGTGGAGTGTGAAGGAACCGAGCGAACTCTACTGCACTGCAAACACCCCAAACTGGGCAAAAACAACTGCTCTCACGACGAGGATGTAGGGGTGGTCTGTGGCCATTATGAGCATGCAGTGGAGTGAGAGACAATGAGGCTGTGATGACACAAATACTAAACAAAACTACATCTCACAGACACAAACAAATCATTTAAAATGACCCACTCTAAAAGTATGACAAACTGGAAATACCCCCAATCAAAACCAGAATCAGAATTGTTTTTTTTTACATTTATGAATTATAATCAATCAAACAAATAAACATTTTAATCTTAACTGTCGCCCGTCCCTCAGAGGAAGTTTACTTCACTATCCTAATCTAATCGTGATAAACTATAGCCATATCATTGGACAGGTCTAAGACTCCTAAATACTTATTTGTGATCAAGCCTGTGGAAATCCAGTTAAAGTCTTTTTTTTTCGTCTGTGATTTACTGTTTTGTTCCTAAAATCATCCTTTGTAACGACGTAGAACGTCCTGTGAAAACCATATCAAAGGCCATGTCAAAGATTTGAAAATCAGAGTGAAATTACTGTTTGAAATCAAACTTTGATGCTTGGTATCTCATAATTAGATTTCAAGACTTTAGCTTGGATTTCACAGACAGGGTCACATTTTATCACTGCTTTTTTTTTTTTTTTTGTTACAAATGATAATAGATTAATTTATGACAAAAGTGTACCTCAAAAATCCACATCATAGCAGGAGTTCTGACCTTTGTCACAAAAAAAAAAGTCTTTCTTTGTTGCCTTTTTTCCTTTCATGATTTAGAAAAACAATCATACATTATGTATCAACTGAAAATTTAAATCTCAAATTCCATTTTGTTAAAATCAGACATTGGCCTTACTATGGAAATGGTACAACAATATCATGTTTCAAAATGTTTTCAAGAAATTTTTAAATGTAAGGTGGATAGTGCACTTTCATGTCTGTGTTCAGAAATGGGAGTGACAGTTTAAGGGTTAATAATCAGTCATTTTCACACTGAATCGTGCACGATTACACTGCTGTGTGAGTTGTTGATCATTTCACACAACTGAGACAACTGTATTAACTGTTTCTTCACATAAAACTGGTGAAATTAAAACAAAAACAGATTAAAATATATCCATATTGCAATCATGATGAGATCAATAATTTTCCAGACTGTCTTTTTTTTTTTAAACATAATTCAGGTTATTGCTATGTAAATATTGCATTCTTTTTCTTTTTTTGCACATATGCATTTCTTGTTTAATTCCAAATGATTGTTTTTGAATACAAATGCTGGACATTCTTTGTTATGCTGTAATAATTAAACAATGTAAATAAAATTGTTTGCATAAGGATATTGTCAGATAAATCTTTAGTTTTATAACTTATATCAGTTAGACACGTGTCCTGTTGCTCATTGGATATTGATGATGTGATGGTTTTATTAACCTGACTAACTTTAAACAAATTCAAAATACTCACCAGATATTGAAGCACACCGTTATGATCCAAACTCACCGGACTGAGCGATATCACGTGGTGCCTGCTACTTTTCTCAACATTGTCCAGGCTAGACCACTAACATGCGTTGTTGTTGTCAATCGACTAGATGTGTATAAAAATACTAATTTTAAAAGAAAACATACATTTTTATATCAGCCATCAGTCTTATAAATCTCTAATTAAATGAAAAACATTTTGTGATTTGAGAGTGTAATCCCTCACAGCCCTTTGAAGAACAATGCGCAACATTGGCCTTAAGACCTATAAAAATTTGATTATTATTTTGGGTGTATGTTTTTCCTATGAATCATCAGAGAGTGCTTATTCTCTTATATTTAAACTTGTACAGCACAGCAGTCAGAGGGTCTTTGCAGACATTGAGAAGGTTTGTAAACAACTGATCGATGTCTGCAACTTTACACAAATTGTGTAAAAAAACAAAGTTTAGTTCTGTCACTGATTTACCTTAAACTTCCATACGTGAGGCACATGCATACGTTGCCTTCCTTTACCAGGCAACGATGACAGATGCACAATTTTAAAGTACTAAAATAATAAAATACAAAATAATATGATTACACAACAATAATAATAATAATAATAATAATAATAATAATAATAATAATAATAATAATAATAATAATAATATGTTGACCAATAAATAAATAAATAAATAAAATCTGCTCACTTTTGACTTGGCAAAAGTAAGAAAATCTCCAATGACAGCGCGGAACGTTGCGACGTGACCCGGAAGTGATGTCAGTTACACGCTCGCTGTTCCTCTCTAGTTTCATTGATATTTCCGCGGTGCTAATTTTAGTTTCGCTACCGGCAGCTTCTCTGTGTTTAGGCGTCTAAATGTTTGGATAAATATTTATATATGTTTTCGTAGCCTCACTATTTAATTAAATATACGTTTTTGGGAGCGATGGAGTATCCAAACCAGAGTGGGTTCAGACAGCGTAAGTTACGTACGTGATCATTCCCTATCGTATTTAATAACTGAGTGGATAAATGATCGTGTTTGATATAAAGGACACATATTTCATGATCAGATGAAAATAATGTGGTTAGCTGTGTGTTGTTTGGTTATTAAATAACTGTCTGCGTTTACAACAAAAGCAAATTCAGGCGTGTTTCCTTTCAGTGTAACTTACCGTTATTTATTCTTGCTCTGGTTTGCTTGTTTAAATGCATTCAGTAGATCAAACCTCAGAATGTGACCATCTAAATGATTTCATGATTTGGAATCACCCTTTAGATTAGCGGATGAGTTGTGTAATATTCATGAATGATGTGTTGTGACTGTTTGCTATGGGCTTTTGCCAACAAGTGCAGTCATTTGTGTACATAATGTGTATTGATGCTGAGTTAGATGTGATTCTTGTCTACAGAGGCGGGGGTCAGGATGCGAGGGACCCTGGGGGACCCCAGGGACCCCAGTCTGTTATTCGACGACACTAGCGCTGGAGGGGACAAACACGACCTCAGCGGTGTGGGGAAAGGCCCTGGTGTGTGTCCGGGACAGGCTTTGATCTCGGACCCCATGTCTAACCTGGCCTTGGCTTACGGCAGCAGCCTTGCCTCGCACGGCAGAGAGATGATGGACAAGAACGTACGTCAGTCCTCTAGGAACCGCCCTGCGTGTGTTCGTCTATGAGTGTGTCGTGTGGACATCTGTGAGTGTGTCGTGTGGACGTCTGTGAGTGTGTCGTCTGGACGTCTGTAAGTGTGTCGTCTGGACTTCTGTGAGTGTGTCGTCTGGACTTCTGTGAGTGTGTTGTGTGGACGTCTGTGAGTGTGTCGTGTGGACGTCTGTGAGTGTGTCGTCTGGACGTCTGTGAGTGTGTCGTGTGGACGTCTGTGAGTCTGTTGTGTGGACGTCTGTGAGTGTGTCGTGTGGACGTCTGTGAGTGTGTCGTGTGGACGTCTGTGAGTGTGTCGTGTGGACGTCTGTGAGTCTGTTGTGTGGACGTCTGTGAGTGTGTCGTGTGGACGTCTGTGAGTCTGTTGTGTGGACGTCTGTGAGTGTGTCGTGTGGACGTCTGTGAGTGTGTCGTGTGGACGTCTGTGAGTGTGTCGTGTGGACGTCTGTGAGTCTGTTGTGTGGACGTCTGTGAGTGTGTCGTGTGGACGTCTGTGAGTGTGTCGTGTGGACGTCTGTGAGTGTGTCGTCTGGACGTCTGTGAGTGTGTCGTCTGGACGTCTGTGAGTCTGTTGTGTGGACGTCTGTGAGTGTGTCGTGTGGACGTCTGTGAGTCTGTTGTGTGGACGTCTGTGAGTGTGTCGTGTGGACGTCTGTGAGTCTGTTGTGTGGACGTCTGTGAGTGTGTCGTGTGGACGTCTGTGAGTCTGTTGTGTGGACGTCTGTGAGTGTGTCGTGTGGACGTCTGTGAGTGTGTCGTGTGGATGTCTGTGAGTGTGTCGTGTGGACGTCTGTGAGTCTGTTGTGTGGACGTCTGTGAGTGTGTCGTGTGGACGTCTGTGAGTGTGTCGTGTGGACGTCTGTGAGTGTGTCGTGTGGACGTCTGTGAGTGTGTCGTGTGGACGTCTGTGAGTGTGTCGTGTGGCCGTCTGTGAGTCTGTTGTGTGGACGTCTGTGAGTGTGTCGTGTGGACGTCTGTGAGTGTGTCGTCTGGACGTCTGTGAGTGTGTCGTGTGGACGTCTGTGAGTCTGTTGTGTGGACGTCTGTGAGTGTGTCGTGTGGACGTCTGTGAGTCTGTTGTGTGGACGTCTGTGAGTGTGTCGTGTGGACGTCTGTGAGTGTGTCGTGTGGACGTCTGTGAGTCTGTTGTGTGGACGTCTGTGAGTGTGTCGTGTGGACGTCTGTGAGTGTGTCGTGTGGACTTCTGTGAGTGTGTCGTCTGGACGTCTGTGAGTCTGTTGTGTGGACGTCTGTGAGTGTGTCGTGTGGACGTCTGTGAGTCTGTTGTGTGGACGTCTGTGAGTGTGTCGTGTGGACGTCTGTGAGTCTGTTGTGTGGACGTCTGTGAGTGTGTCGTGTGGACGTCTGTGAGTCTGTTGTGTGGACGTCTGTGAGTGTGTCGTGTGGACGTCTGTGAGTCTGTTGTGTGGACGTCTGTGAGTGTGTCGTGTGGACGTCTGTGAGTGTGTCGTGTGGACGTCTGTGAGTGTGTCGTGTGGACGTCTGTGAGTGTGTCGTCTGGACGCCTGTGAGTGTGTCGTCTGGACGTCTGTGAGTCTGTTGTGTGGACGTCTGTGAGTCTGTTGTGTGGACGTCTGTGAGTGTGTCGTCTGGACGTCTGTGAGTCTGTTGTGTGGACGTCTGTGAGTGTGTCGTGTGGACGTCTGTGAGTCTGTTGTGTGGACGTCTGTGAGTGTGTCGTGTGGACGTCTGTGAGTCTGTTGTGTGGACGTCTGTGAGTGTGTCGTGTGGACGTCTGTGAGTGTGTCGTGTGGACGTCTGTGAGTCTGTTGTGTGGACGTCTGTGAGTGTGTCGTCTGGACGTCTGTGAGTGTGTCGTGTGGACGTCTGTGAGTGTGTCGTGTGGACGTCTGTGAGTCTGTTGTGTGGACGTCTGTGAGTGTGTCGTGTGGACGTCTGTGAGTCTGTTGTGTGGACGTCTGTGAGTGTGTCGTGTGGACGTCTGTGAGTCTGTTGTGTGGACGTCTGTGAGTGTGTCGTGTGGACGTCTGTGAGTCTGTTGTGTGGACGTCTGTGAGTGTGTCGTGTGGACGTCTGTGAGTCTGTTGTGTGGACGTCTGTGAGTGTGTCGTGTGGACGTCTGTGAGTCTGTTGTGTGGACGTCTGTGAGTGTGTCGTGTGGACGTCTGTGAGTGTGTCGTGTGGACGTCTGTGAGTCTGTTGTGTGGACGTCTGTGAGTGTGTCGTCTGGACGTCTGTGAGTGTGTCGTGTGGACGTCTGTGAGTGTGTCGTGTGGACGTCTGTGAGTGTGTCGTGTGGACGTCTGTGAGTGTGTCGTGTGGACGTCTGTGAGTCTGTCGTGTGGACGTCTGTGAGTGTGTCGTGTGGACGTCTGTGAGTCTGTTGTGTGGACGTCTGTGAGTGTGTCGTGTGGACGTCTGTGAGTCTGTTGTGTGGACGTCTGTGAGTGTGTCGTGTGGACGTCTGTGAGTCTGTTGTGTGGACGTCTGTGAGTGTGTCGTGTGGACGTCTGTGAGTCTGTCGTGTGGACGTCTGTGAGTGTGTCGTGTGGACGTCTGTGAGTGTGTCGTGTGGACTTCTGTGAGTGTGTCGTGTGGACGTCTGTGAGTGTGTCGTGTGGACGTCTGTGAGTGTGTCGTGTGGACGTCTGTGAGTGTGTCTTCTGGACGTCTGTGAGTTTGTCTTCTGGACATCTGTGAGTGTGTCGTGTGGACTTCTGTGAGTGTGTCGTGGTGTAAGAGAGCATGTGGTGTGTGCTTTGGGATATGAGTCATAGCTGCAGGCCTATTATTTTGGAGTGGATTATTAAATTACTTTTGGTTCACAGCTGGATCGGTTCATCCCCATCTCGAAGCTAAAGTATTATTTTGCGGTGGACACATTATATGTGGGCAAGAAGCTCGGTCTGCTGGTGTTTCCCTACATGCATGACGTAAGATCACACTTACAGATCTACAGAGCTGTTGCATTAAGAGAGTTGTTATTTTGTGTTTTGTATATAATATGTTTGAAAAGCATATACTTGAGTGTGAACTGAATGTGATGTCTGTTGGACACTTAATTGCTTGTTATTTGCAATGGAAATGTGTTTAAACGTATTTTAAATGCAAACAATTGCACTTCATTGGCATTCTATGCCATTTATATATCATCTGCAAGTACAGTTTTTTTTAAATATAAACTTTTAAGATTTGAAGCGCACAAGTGCACATTCGGTACTTTTTTACAAGTATCAAACCTCTGTATTTACAGGATAGTTGAGGATATGATTTTGGCATCACTTACACATGTTTTTCCAAACCCCTCATTTACTTTCTGCCATTGAACTCCAAAAAGGAGAAGTTTTGAAGACTCTTTTTATGACCAGGGTCTGTCAAGCTCCAAAAATGTTATATATATATCCATTTTTCGAAATTGAGAATTATACCCCATCTGAAAGCTGAATAAATCGTCTTTCCATTGATGTCTGGTTTGTTGGGAGGACAATATTTGTCTGAGATACAACTATTTGAAAAACTGGAATCTGAGGGAGCAAAAAATATATATATATAAATTCTGAAAAAAAATCACCTTTGAAGTTGTTCAAATGAATTCTTAGCAATGCGTATTGCTAATCAAAAATTACATTTTGATATATTTACGTTAGGAAATTTATACCATCTTCATGGAACATGATCTTTACTTAATATCCTAATGATTTTTGGCATGCAAGAAAAATTGATAATATTGACCCATACAGTGTTTTTCTCTGTAGAACTGGGAGGTGATTTATCAGCAGGACACTCCAGTCGCCCCGCGCTTCGATATCAACGCCCCTGACCTGTACATCCCCGGTATGACCCCAAACCATACGTTTCAGTGCAGAAGCTGTGGGCTGTTCATTACATGCATGTGTTTGTGTTTGTGTTGTTCTGTTTCCGCAGTGATGGGGTTCATCACATACATCCTGGTAGCAGGACTGGCTCTGGGCACACAGAACCGGTAAGAGCTCTGGACGATGCATGACCTCTGACCTGACACTGCCCTGCTGTTAGTGACATTCATCAAACGGCACTATTCTAGCCAGTAAAGATTTGCCTTCGAGCCCCTTAAAAAGAATTTTAAAAAAAGAGATTTTTGTCTTACTGATAAATTGTTGATATATTTCACCATTTAATTTACAAAAATGCCTTTATGCACACTCCTTCAATTTGACTTACTATGAATGCTTAAATAATTATTTAAATGTACCATGCAGTAAAACTTTTTTTTCTTCTTCTTTTAACAAGAATGTTAAAAAAAGTAAATTCTTAAAAAAAAAAAAAAGTCTGAAAGTAAAGCTGTTAAAAAAGTAGTAATGTTTTCACAATGTGATTTTTACTTTTTCCATTTAGCCTTCAATCAATAAGAGCTATTAAATTCCCGGTTCAGATGATTAAAATAGTCACTCTTTTATTACTAACCCGTGAAGCTTGATTTATAGATGTGGTGTCACGATGGGGATCTGTGTTTTAATGGTGCATGAATGTGACAGGAAAAGGAGAATGTTCTGAGACTTCCTGCTATTGTCCGGTCTGCTCTCGACCACATACTGTTCTCAGTTTTCCAACCAATGGGACCAGATTGTCCAAACTTGTATTCCAGGAAAACACACACGTTTTTAATACTAGAAGATCTGCCAAAACCCTTTATCCATGAAGCATGTTTAAACAGGGCATCCGCGGGTTTGTAAAAGGTAGTGAATGAAATTAGCCAAAAATAAGGGCATTAAAAGTAATAAGCGTCATCTGACGAGGTATTAAATTTTCGAGCCCTAAATACATTTTAAATTTGTGTTAAGTGAAGGCCTTTCTTCTAAAAATTCTCATTTTTATTTATATGTTGAGAGTAGGACCTGAGCGATATCATCAGAATCAATAACATCTCTGAAATCTTGTGAGAAGCGTTCATCTTCAGCGAAGAATTCTGTTAAAGCTGATATCAGGACAAACGCCACTGATGTGGAAACCAGGAAAAACAGTGTTCAATAACCACAAATCTCCACCACTGACCATGGATTTAACAGTACACTACAGGAACAACCTGTGGCAGAAATGCTCTTATGCTTCAAGAGATTTTAAATGCTTCACACAACTTTTCCCAGCACTCCAGTGCTTTAAGTATTACCAAATTTGAAAGTTATTTTTAATGTGACGATATTTGTTCATAAAACTAAAAGTTTTATAATGTAGGAAAGCAAACACTTTATTAAATAAAAAAAATATATATATTAAATAACCACTAGTAGATGGCTGCAGAGATGTACTTATAGGTCATTTTCCACTCCCTAATATAGCCTATATATTTTTGTATTCATTAAATTATATTTAGACATTATGAGCCTCTTTCTGTAGATCTTAATGGCTTTTGTGCTGGTGTCCTCGAACGTTATTCTGGAGGCCTACAGTGCCTCTCAGTCAGAAAAGTCACAACAGAGTTAGAAGAACGTTCTCTGTGGTATATTTTCACTGCAGAACAATAAGAAATTCTGCAAATATAATTGCACATTTTGAGAAAAGCTGCAGTTAAAATCAGTCATTTTAAACTAAAATAAATAAATAAATACCTGGAAACCCTGTTTGGTAGACCTTTATGCTTACATAGTTGTTTGTATTCGAACATTTTCACGAATTTGTGATCATTTTATTATTTAGCTTACTGTTGCTTCTTCGATAATAGTCGCTATAATATTGGAAAATTGATTTAATTAAATGGAGGTTGGATTAGACTAATTTACATTAAATATGCATATTTAGGATTAATAGCTCCAGTCTAGGCCTCAAGCAGGCAGTCCATGGGGTGCTGCTCCACCTCTCAAATTGACTCAATATTGACTTAAACTTGTCACAGAGTACCTCCTCAGAAAATATTAGGCTTTTCAGGTACCACCATTGTGACTAACATTGACATGGCTTGTGAAGGGCATAGTGTTATACACTCACTGTAATGCTTAATCTGGAGGTTTAGCATGGCTCTGATAAAGCCAAACATAAACTTAAGAGATTTTGTTTCAATGATTTTATTGTATGTTTAATCGTATCCAGCAATAGTGAGCCATAGCTGGAGAACCATTGATCTAACTTTGACATATCTATCACTGTCAAATGTAGCACAACACTTGGCTCATGTTTTACTTTAGGTTAATAATGTAATAATTATAGGCTAAGGTTGTCTAATAAAGCAATAAGCAAATCTTTGTCCAAAACTATGGATGAAGGCCAACTGTGACATCTTGATTATTCCCTCTGCTTTACTTAAATGTATCAGCTTACATTTAACGTAAGAAGGTCTGTATATACCCTGTTAAAGTCAAGCCAAGTACAGTCAGAAGCAAACAATCTTTTTTTTTTTAAAGGTTTTCTCCGGAGATCTTGGGCATTCAGGCCTCCTCGGCGCTGGTGTGGCTCATCATTGAGGTCTTGGCTGTTCTTCTCAGTCTGTATCTGGTAACGGTTAACACTGACCTCACCACCATCGATCTGGTGGCCTTTTCTGGATACAAATATGTTGGGTAAGACCATTAGTTAATCAGTCTTTTCCCTAGACTTACAACAATTTTATAATTTTAAAGGGTTAGTTCACCCAGATAGCAAAATTATGTCATTAATAACTCACCCTCATGTCGTTTCAAACCCGTGAGACCTCTGTTTATCTTCAGAACACAGTTTAAGATATTTTAGATTTAGTCCGAGAGCTCTCAGTCCCTCCATTGAAGCTGTGTGTACGGTCTACTGTCCATGTCCAGAAAGATAAGAAAAACATCATCAAAGTACTCCATGTGACATCAGAGGGTCAGTTAGAATATTTTGAAGCATCGAAAATACATTTTGGTCCAAAAATAACAAAAACTATGCATTTATTCAGCATTATCTTCTCTTCCGTGTCTGTTGTGAGAGAGAGTTCAAAACAAAACAGTCTGGATATCCGGTTCACGAACGAATCATTCAGTTCACCAAATCGAACTGAATCGTTTTAAACGGTTTGTGTCTCCAATACGCATTAATCCACAAATGACTTAAGCTGTTAACTTGTTTAATGTGGCTGACACTCCCTCTGAGTTCAAACAAACTAATCTCCCAGAGTAATTCATTTACTCAAACAGTGACTGACTGAACTGATGTGAAGAGAGAACTGAAGATGAACACCGAGCAGAGCCAGATAACGAATGAATGATTGACTCGTTCACGAGTGAAGAACCGTTTCTGTCAGACGCGTCCGATTGGTGAACCGAGGAGCTGATGATACTGCGCATGTGTGATTCAGCGTGAAGCAAACCGACACACAGAGCGTCTGAACCGAACTGATTCTTTTGGTGATTGATTTTGAACTGATTCTGTGCTAATGTTATGAGCGCGGGTAAACCAAAGGCTTCCAGTCATCCCCAATGACGCCATTACGTCGAGCGCAAAAGAACCAGTGAACCGTTTTCTTCAACTGGTTTATTGAATCGAACTGTCCGAAAGAACTACTGGTGATCCGAACACCGATGCAACTGGATCTTCACTCGAGAACGAGTCAATCATTCATTCGTTATCTGGCTCGGCTCGGTGTTCATATTCAGTTCTCTCTTCACAGCAGTTCAGTCAGTGTACTATTTGAGTAAATTAATTACTCCGGGATATTGGTTTGTTTGAACTCAGAGGGAGTGTCAGCCACATTAAAAAAGTTCCTAAGTAATTTGTGGATTAATGCGTATTAGAGATGCGAACCGTTTAAAACGATTCAGTTCGATTTGGTGAACTGAATGATTCGTTCGTGAACCGGATATCCAGCTGCTTTGATTTGAACTCTCTCACACAGACACGGAAGAGAAGACAATGCTGAATAAAGTCGTAATTTTTGCTATTTTTAGACCAAAATGTATTTTCGATGCTTCAAAATATTCTAACTGACCCTCTGATGTCACATGGACTACTTTGATGATGTTTTTCTTACCTTTCTGGACATGGACAGTATACCGTACACACAGCTTCAATGGAGGGACTGAGAGCTCTCGGACTAAATCTAAAATATCTTAAACTGTGTTCTGAAGATAAACAGAGGTCTCACGGGTTTGAAACGACATGAGGGTAAGTTATTAATTACATAATTTTGCTATTTGGGTGAACTAACCCTTTAAGTTTTGGACTCTGGGTGGTGCTAGCGGGTAGTTTTTAAAATGTTATTTAACTAAATGAGACATGAAAAATAAAGTCAAATGATTAGGCTGATTCACACGCTTTTAAAGGATTACTTTAGCCAGAAATTAAAGATGGCTATTATTATACTATTATGTTTTAAAGTTATTCAAACAAAGTCCTTGATTGCAAAAAAAAAAAGTACACTCTGAATGTGTGTTTTCTGAAGTGCATACAATGTCCACCTTCTTTCACCATTGTGTGAATTCTTGCTGTGTTTGTTTGCTCAGGATGATCGTGGGCGTGATCGCAGGACTTCTGTTCGGCCGGATGGGATACCACCTCTCGCTGCTCTGGTGCTGCGTCTCTACTTTTGTTTTTACGGTGCGTATTGAAAGATACAGTGATGTCAGTTTGAATCTGATCTCTAGAGTTCATGTGATGGTTCTCCTGTGTTTGGGACAGATTCGGACACTGCGGTTAAAGATCCTGTCTGAAGCGGCCGCGGAGGGTCGGTTAGTGCGAGGAGCCAAAAACCAGCTGCGAATGTACCTGACCATGGCCATCGCTGCGGCGCAGCCCGTCTTCATGTACTGGCTGACCTTCCATCTGGTCAGATAAGAGCCAGAGGTGTCATAGCCATATCGTTGAACCGCAGAAGTCACAAACATCTCTAGAGACATGAGCCTATTTGCACTCACATGGACACACTTTGTGCAGCTTTACAGCACAATACGAATGATCTGAACTCTAATTGCCCAGCAGTCTTTTGTATGGACATTTCTAAGAGTTTCTGTTGGCTTTTGTTTTGTATAATGTATAGTGCAATTGTATTTTTTTATGTAAAACCGTTTATGTTTGCAAACAAAGGTCGATGTCTAGATGCTTTGGCTTGAGAAACCTGTATATGACTGTTTGCTGGCCGCAAACCAATGAAACCAACTCTGTGTGATGTCTGTTGTGGATGTTTAGTGGTGTTTTTTTTTTTTAAACCAGTAAAGCCCTTCTTGTCACACTGACAGATACATAAGAAAAACAATGCCTCATACATTTCAGGGTCAATTGCAGTTGTATTCTTTCATAATTTGTAAATGAAATAAATGCTTGTTTTCAAGAGCTAGTTTGCATGTTACTCTGAGTTAGTAAGTTTGAGTTGTAATACTTCCTGAAAACTCACCTTTAAGGGAAAATCTATTCATCAACAGATGTATACAGATCATTTTCCTTCATATAAAAGTGCCCTGACTGCCACTCATATTCTGTTAGTATTAATGAAAATAACAGACTGTATTCTCTACTATCAACAAACTATTAAAGCCTGCAGAAACTGCAAATCATCTTACCTCCAAACTGGACCCATCGTTATCTACTTTATTGACCTTTCAGCCTCCATTAGTCGAAGAAATCTCTAGACTCACTAGAGTCCATCCCTACTGCTCTGGTTAAAACCTGTCTGCCCTCTATTTCACCACTCATAGCATCCTTAGTTAACACTTCCATACTCACTGCCACTGTTCCTTCTCTCAAAACTGTTTCTGTTACCACAGTTCTTAAGAAACCTGACTTGGATCCTCATCATGACCAAAATAATGACTGTCCCATTTCCAATCTCCCATTCATTGCTATACTTTTAGAATGGACTATTGCAACCCAACTTCAAGCTTATCTTCAAAACAATAACCTCTACAAACCTTTTCAGTTAGTTAGTTCAGCTTTGGTAAGAATGACTAATGATCTTCTACATGCATCTGACAACGGCCTTTTCTCCATCTTGATCATTGTCGAGACTTTGACACCATAAGTTCTGCTATAATGTTTGGCTGCTATTTGGATCACTGATAATGCACTTGCCTGGTTCAGGTCGTATCAACACACACACACACACACACACAAAAAACTATTTAATTCAGGGAAAAATGTTGCATCAAGAATCGCCATAGTTCCTCATGGTTCGGTGCTGGGACCATTGCTTTTTATCATCTACTTATTACTTTTTGGCAATATTCTTGGTTATTTTGGGATACATTGTCACTGCTACACGGTTGATACAACTCTACCTACACTTCTCATCCTCCCTATGCTCTCACTTTCTGTCAAGCTATCAGCAACTGATGTCAGTCAACCTTCTCAACTCAATGGAAATAAAAGTGACTGTTTTCTGAATGAAATTGTGGTAACACTTTCTATGAAGGTCGTATTTATAATACATTATAAGGGTATTCTTAAGGCATTATAATTAATGCATAATGCATTATATATATATATATATATATATATATATATATATATATATATATATATATATATATATATATATATATATATATATATATATTAGTGCTGTCAAAATTAGCGCGTTAACGCATTCGATTAATTTGAAATATTTAACGCGTTAAAAAAAAATAACGCAATTAACGCGGTTGCAGTTTTTTTTATTTCCAGTTGTGGCCTATGTGTGTTCAACGTGCAAAGAAATATGGATAAGACCAAGGAAGGACTTTTAGACGGAAAGTTTCAGTATAAAACTCTGCCGGATTACTCTTCAGTCTGCCACAAGAAACATTACTCTTCATTTAGTCTGCCACAAGAAACAGCAACATTAAAATCATGAACTCAAATGTCATTGTTTAAAAAACAAAAAAACAATGACTGTTGTAACAGTGCGTAAATCAGACCTTTCTGTAACGCTAACGTTAATAAGCTTAAACGAAATAAAGAAATAATTGTGTAGCGGAGTATTTTTTGTACACAGTGCCGCGAACTGTCAATCACTCCTGTGCGCGTGCATCACTGTCCTCCTCAGCTGCAGCAACTTGCGCTCTCTCTCTTCATCAAGCTTTAAAACAAAAAGGGGACAAAAAGATCATATTGTCTTTGTGCATAGGCTATAGATTAATTAGATAAATGAATATCTAAATTTGTGCCTTGCCGTCTACGGTATTTTTTTAGAACTTAGAAAAAAGATGCTGCAGCCAATGAGCAGCCAGCGGGGGCGGCAGGACGACTCAACCTCCGCAGACAGTTTTTAATGTTTATCAGGCAATAAATACTCAAGATTTTGCTTTAGTATAACTCACAACGAGTTTCACACACCTTCTCCGGCCACGTTGAGTTGTTGACACTTAACAGTGGGAAAAGCGACACATGCGCTATTCACTTGTATAACTTAAGGGTGAATGGGTAATGTAGTTTCTGCTCTGAGTGGGATGAATTAGGAAGCTTGCATTGTGAAGGGCGCTCTGAAAATCGGCAGTGCAGGTAAAAGATTAAAACCTCTATTAAAACAGATGTCCAAATGAGCGTACCGGTACGCTACAAGCACGTTCTGGGCGCACGGAGAGGTGGCGGTACGCTCAAGAGCTATATTTGGAAGTGGCAGTACTGAGTACTGGTGTGTACCGGCCCACTTAAAGCACTGGCAATGACTATACTTTGGAATTTTTTTGCAGTCCACTTAGAATTCAACATGGAAATCATTTTTGTTTTTTATTGGCATTGATTGTTTTGAAATTCAAATGGTACTTACATGCCTGTGTTTTTATTTCTGTAATAAATATGGCTTTCAAGCCAACAGTTAATTTGGAGAATATTGATGGTTTATTGCAGGTATGTTGTTTACATGAGAAAATCTGTGTTACAAGTTAAACAAAAATTCCAATAAACGATCATATTTTGAATTTAAATAGTTTCTTTGTCTTGAGTTTACATTAATTATTTACATTTTACATTTACATATCCAAAAAGTTTCAGTCTTTTAATTGCGATTAATCGCGATTAATTTTAAAAAATTGTGCGATTAATTAGTTATTTTTTTTTAATCGATTGACAGCACTAATATATATATATATATATATATATTGTAGTATTAAGCTCAGTTGTAGTATTAAGCTCACATAAATTAATTAACATCAGCTCCACAGGAAACACTCAAATAACACTCAACATCTAACCACTCTCAAGCTGTAGTAAGATACTGTGCAGATCATAAACAATGTCAATATATGATACAGTCCATTATACTGTAAATATAGATTTAATATGGTGTTCAGAGTGTTATCATACTTTTAAATTATAACCACAAATACATAAGTATTATGATGCATTATAGTTGTTGTTATGATTACTCATGAGTTGATATAACATATTATCATTTTTTCATAATACATTATCCATTCATTATAATGCCTTAAGAATATCCTTATAATGTATTATAAATTCGGGCTTCATAGAAAGGGTTACCAAAATTGCCTTTCAGTAGAGAAATTATTTTGTTGGTAAACAAGCTACATTTTCCCAAGCATTTCTGAAGCTCAAATCGGAAAATAGTTGCTACGATCATTGATCCTGGATCAGTAAGTGATGCTTCCACCATACCCGGACCTGTGAAGCTGACAGAAGTACTTCCCTATGACAGTAGGGCTGCCAACTTCAGAAAATAAAGGGCATTCAAGTTTACATAGAAAAATAACAGATACGTCTTCTTCAGCTATGTTTTATTGCACGGCTTTATGTTGGACTAATGAAAAATAATCACATTGTTTGCATTGATCAAGGACAAAGACTAGACAAATATATAAAAATACAAAAGGGACTTTGTAAAAAATCTAATTGATTAATGATAGCAAAAAGCGAATCGCTTTTTAATGCATTTGAGATGTTGTGTTTTCCTCAATGCATGACTGACATGCAAACTGGTGTGTATTATTTATCATATCACTTTATTCTTTATTATAAACCCTTAATCCCTGAGACTAGTGACACACAGTCCTTTATCACAATCATTTGAGCATAGAAATGTTATGAGTCTTTACAGTCTAGGCCTCAATGAGTCCAGAGGCCTGTAGAACTTTAGAAACAGCTGGTATAAGATCTTTGGCATAGTCCCAGAGATGATCATCGCTTACAAGGTTTGTGTTGGGTGGGTATGTAAAGTGTTTATAGTGGTACATGCGAGCGATGGAGTTTTTCACCCGAACTGTAGGCCTCCCGTTCACACTGGTCAGCAAGCCATGGACAGTAGCCTTCAAAACCAGCCGAGGATTTACTATAATCTTGAAATTGTTGAAAGTGTTAGGGAGGTTGGGTACTCGATCGATATAGTTTAAAATATTCACTCCCTGTATGTTATTCCAGGAGTCTTGATCATAATCTGCATGAGACTTTGCTTCGAATGGGAAATGGTTATTCTCAAACTCAAAGCCCACATCAGAACTGTACTCGATCTCAAGCTCAGGTAACAGCTCCGTCCAGGTCTTCACTTTGAGAGGCAGAATGAGCTCATCCATGTCATGTAGAGCCACATAGTGACTTTGGTACATGTAAGGATAAACACAGTCATTAAGCGCAGGGATTTGCCCAAAGTAGTGCAGCTGACCTGGCGACTTATTCATCTCCCAGCCACGAGACACATTAATGTGTTTTTTAATCGTCCAAGGAATGATCTCCACAAAACCTTTTTTCTCATAATAGTCCAGAATCTTCTGAGTGTCTGAATCGCAGTTGGTTTTATAAATCACTACCTTCTGAGCACCAAGCAGTCTGAACATCTCCATGGACTGGACTAGATTCAGCACAGTCTTGTAGTCGTACATGGCCGAGATGCAGATTGTGAACTCATATGGGAAGGTTGTGGGAGTTTTTCTGTTTCTAATAGGTTGAAAGGATGTTACGTTCCCTGATACGCCCCTTGCTGTGATTGCAACATGCGTCGGTGTCAAACACGTGCTTTCGATTGGGCACATGATAGTAGCAGTGCCGTATTCAAAGTTAAAGTGGTCAGAATGAATTGAGTATTCAGCTGGTAACTTCACGGTCGTCCCATTGCAGCACATCACACAATTTAACGTCACTTGCTCACTTCGAAGAAAAATGGCAATCGTCTTTATTTGTTTTTCACCAAAACGATGCTCCATGTAAGAGCCGATCACGTATGTGTTAAGATGGCCGACTTTAATCACAGGCCCGTCCTTCACTTGAACACCACATGCCTTTGCAGACGGAGGACTGGTGGATGTGTTGGTGTGTGGTGTTTGGAGAATTGGTAAATCATGGAAGGAGGGATGAGTTTGAAGGTCAGGGTCTTCAGGTTTGTCATAATGTGCGTTAGAGGAGTCTTGCATATAAATGAAGATAATAATGAAAAATGCAAATAATAAGCAAAACAAATAAAAGATCTGCAGTGCACAGGTCCTCTTCTTAAAAGGCTTTGCTTCTGATTCACTCTCTAGTCGTTCATATTTCACATCGCATTTCCCTAAAGAAAATAAAGAAAACAAATGGTATAGTTGTTTCTATTAAAGCAACACAACTGAACATTTGATCACATTTATTTTCATTACATTCACACAGAACACCTGAGAAGAGATGATGCCAACCCCTCAGAGGACCTCAGATGATGCTAACCTTGAAACAACACACAGAACTAACAATATTGCTACTTACTATGCAATCACATTTTAGATGCTGTTAATGGTGTTAATCGTCTGGTTGACTATGTCTTGTATAAATTTTTCAGAAAATTTCTGTCATTTGCACATAAACTGATCACCAATTATAAGCTACTACCAAATATTGTACAAGCTTAGTTTTCTGTGAAGTAGCTTTGCAATGATTTGTATCGTAAAAAGCGATATACAAATACACTTGAATTTAATTGAATTCAATCCACTTTCACGTGTGAAGGTTTACTTAAAAATCATTCATACACTACCAACACAAAATAATCATTTAATTGCCAAAAAAAAAAAAAAAAAAAAAAAAAAAAAAAAAAAAAAAAACAATAGAAACCATCACAGACATTCTAATGGTTTCCACTACAAATACCATTACAAACATTAAAAACCATAATTTTTATCCATTAAAACCATTAAAAAAATTGTATTCTGTAGTGCGTTTTAGGACATATTCCAGTTGTATTTAGAGACTTTAACAAGCCTCCAATATAAGGTGACCAATTGCCAGAATAACACAAAAACATTTTAAAAGCACTAAAATGTATGCACCTTTCGCTCTCTCTCTGGCAACTAATAAAGTTATTATTATGTATCATGACTTGTTCTTGTGGCACTGAATTAAAAAAATAACTCAAACCACATATTTCTATTACTATTTAACTTACGTATTAGGGCTATATTTTTATATTTAATTTAAATAAACTATTTTATTATTTCCCCTTTCGTGTATCACTTTACCTAATTAATATTCTGTATAATTATGCTTATATTTGCTACCATATATTTTGAAAATACTGCAAATGCCTGACAATTATGCCAATACTTTATGATTGTAGGTTATTTATACTTGTGTGTGATGATAAATGTGCGTGTTGTGTTTTTCTTAAATTAACGAAAAATAAAGCCTCAACAAGTGTTGACATTTCCCAACATCACAGCAGTAATGACTTTATGAACTACTTTACTTCTAAAATCGATACTATTAGAGATAAAATTGCAACCATTCAGCCGTCAGCTACATTATCACATCAGACAGTGCACTATAGACCCCCTGAGGAACAGTTCCACTCATTCTCTACTATAGGAGAGCAAGAATTGTATAAACTTGTTAAATCATCTAAACCAACAACATGTATGTTAGACCATATACCATCTAAGTTCCTAAAAGTGGTGCTTCCAGAAGTCATAGGTCCTCTTCTGACTATTATTAATTCCTCATTGTCATTAGGATATTTCCCCAAAACCTTCAAACTGGCTGTTATTAAGCCTCTCATAAAAAAAACGCAACTTGGCCCCAAAGAACTAGTTAATTATAGACCGATCTCAAATCTCCCTTTTCTGTCCAAGATACTAGAAAAGGTGGTATCCTCACAATTATATTCTTTCTTAGAGAAAAATGTTATCTGTAAGGATTTCCAGTCAGGATTTAGACCGTATCATAGTACTGAGACTGCTCTCCTTAGAGTTACAAATGAACTGCTCTTATCATCTGATCGTTGGTGTATCTCTCTATTAGATTTATTGGATCTTAGTGCTGCGTTTGACACAATTGACCACAACATTCTTTTGCATAGACTTGAACACTTTGTTGGCATTAATGGAAGTGCATTAGCATGGTTTAAATCGTACTTATATGACCGTAATCAGTTTGTAGCAGTGAATGAAGAGGTATCATATCGATCACAAGTGCAGTATGGAGAACCTCAAGGCTCAGTACTAGGACCGCTACTCTTCACGCTTTATATGTTACCCTTGGGAGATATCATCAGGAAACATGGTGTCAGCTTTCACTGTTATGCTGATGATAGTCAGCTCTATATTTCATTGCGGCCCAGTGAAACACACCAATTTGAAAAACTAATGGAATGCATAGTCGATATCAAAATCTGGATGACGAGTAATTTCTTATTGCTAAATTCTGAAAAAAAAACAAAAAAACTGAGGTGTTAATTATAAGACCTAAAAACTTCACTGCATGTAATAACCTAGAACACTGTCTAAGACTTCATGGCTGCTCTGCCAATTCTTCGTCATCAGTTAGGATCCTAGGTGTGCTATTTGGCTATTTTAATTGCAGTCTTTCCTTAGAAAGCCAAGTTTCTAGCATTTGTAAAACTGCATTTTTCCATCTCAAAAATATATCTAAATTACAGCCTATGCTCTCAATGTCAAATGCAGAAATGTTAATCCATGCATTTATGACCTCAAGGTTAGATTATTGTAATGCTTTATTGGGTGGTTTTTCTGCACACTTAATAAACAAACTACAGCTGGTCCAAAATGCAGCAGCAAGAGTTCTTACTAGAACCAGGAAGTATGACCATATTAGCCCAGTCCTGTCATCGCTGCACTGGCTCCCTATCAAACATCGTATAGATTAAAAAAAAAATGCTTATTACTTATAAAGCCCTGAATGGTTTAGCACCTCAGTATTTGAATGAGCTCCTTTTACATTATAATCATCTACGTTCGCTACGTTCTCAAAACTTAGGCAATTTGATAATACCTAGAATATCAAAATCAACTGCGGGCGGCAGATCCTTTTCCTTTTTGGTGCCTAAACTCTGGAATAACCTACCTAACATTGTTCGGGAGGCAGACACACTCTTGCAGTTTAAATCTAGATTAAAGACCCCATCTCTTTAACCTGGCTTACACATAACATACTAATATGCTTTTAATATCCAAATCCGTTAAAGGATTTTTAGGCTGCATTAATTAGGTAAACCGGAACCGGGAACACTTCCCATAACACCCTATGTACTTTCTACATCATTAGAAGAATGGCATCTACGCTGTCTGTTTCTCTCTTGTTCCGAGGTCACCGTAGCCACCAGATCCAGTCTGTATCCAGATCAGAGGGTCACTGCAGTCACCCGGATCCAGTACGTATCCAGACCAGATGGTGGATCAGCACCTAGAAAGGACCTCTACATCCCTGAAAGACAGCGGAGACCAGGACAACTAGAGCCCAGATACAGATCCCCTGTAAAGACCTTGTCTCAGAGGAGCACCAGGACAAGACCACAGGAAACAGATGATTCTTCTGCACAATCTGACTTTGCTGCAGCCTGGAATTGAACTACTGGTTCCGTCTGGTCAGAGGAGAACTGGCCCCCCAACTGAGCCTGGTTTCTCCCAAGGTTTTTTTCTCCATTCTGTCACCGATGGAGTTTCGGTTCCTTGCCGCTGTCGCCTCTGGCTTGCTTAGTTGGGGTCACTTCATCTACAGTGATATCATTGACTTGATTGCAAATAAATGCACAGACACTATTTAAACTGAACAGAGATGACATCACTGAATTCAATGATGAACTGTCTTTAACTGTTTTCCTAATGAATGTTGTTCAGTTGCTTTGACGCAATGTATTTTGTTTAAAGCACTATATAAATAAAGGTGACTTGACTTAATCAGTCTGTATGAAATCCTGTGCTGACCAGCTAGCCCCCATCGTCACACAGATCTTCCTCAGATCACTGGAGCTATGCAAAGTACCTACATGCTTCAAACGCTCCTCCATCATCCTAATCCCAAATAAATAAAAAATTACAGGACTAACCTGAAGGACATTACTGGACCTCTGTTGTATCCTCTTCAGTTTGCCTACAGAGCAAACAGTTCTGTGGCACTGTGAGCAAATTGTGGCCAAGACAAAACTAAGAGAACAGAAGATGTCACCTTCAAGTCACCCTACATTACAAACACATTGGGGAAGTCATGGCCTAGTGGTTTGAATGTTTGACTCTTAACCCTTGGTCTTGGTCTAACAATACCACAACTGAGATGCCTTTGAGCGAGGCACTGAACCTGCAACTGCACATTGGTGTGTGATCACTGAATAAATGCACCAACTCAATTACTGTTGTTTTAATAGAGAAGTTGACTATTGCAATTAGTAGAATTTCACTGTTATAAAATTTGTATAAAAATGTAATAAAATTTTGTTTGTTTGAGCTGTTTTCATAATGTAGACAGAGAGATTGTATTATTCTTCGGGGTTGATTTATATAATAAAAAGCCTATAATACATCAGTACACTAGATGAGTTAAAAAACACCATGTGTCCACATTCTATTGACTTTTTTTTTCTTACTGGAGAAAGTGCAATATCTGAAATGCAAAAGTAAATTCCTCAAATGGAAACAATCATTACGATTATAATTTTGAGAGAGAAAAAATAAAAATAAAATAAAATAACAATTTATAGTAAAGCATATAGTATTGTGCAATAAATAAAGATTTCACTAAAATAAAACTTGACTAAAATGCTCATACATTTCAACACAAACAGGGCAAGTTTGTCTAAATATGATAAATTATCGACGATAACTAAAATCTACATTTGAGTAAGACTAAGACTAAATAAAAAATGGCTTCCAAAATTAATACTGCTGTAGAGTTAATTAATCGTATTGCTAAAATGTCAGGGCCCGTATTCATAAAGATTCTAAGAATCCTCTCAGAAAACTCTTAATTTAGCTTAAAAACTTTTACGTAGGAGTCTTAGCTTAAGAGCGATTCAGGACCGATCTGAGAGCAACTCTGAGTAAGAAAAGACAAAAACTTGCATCTTAGTGAGGAGGCGGGGTTGACCCTGTTGCTATGTATGACACAATCTTTTGAAGACTGTGATTGGTTGGTTGTCCAAGAAGGGAAAAAAAGAGTGATTTTAAGTATAGGGTCTATTCTAATTCTCACTTTGAATTTACATGCGCAATTTTTCCTATTTGACCGTTCTCTCTCTCTCTCACACACACACACACACACAAACACACATATATGTGTGTATCTAAATCCTTTTTTTTATTTACCATGCTTTAATTTCCTATAAGGTATTCGTTTGGCTTAGAATGATACAAATTGTTCCACTCTTTCCAGTCACAGTGATTGCTGTCCTATTTAAGTGCAGTTTGAATGTTGGTTTTAATGTATCAAACATGGAATCAAAACGAAGAAGGGTGAGAACGCCAAACTGGACAGAGGAACAGTGTTTACTGTTAGCCCAGTTAGTGGATGAACACAAGGCCATTCTTAAAGGAACATTCGGGTCCGGTGTCACAGCAAGGGACAAGAAGCAGACATGGGAGCATATAGCACAAACTATTAACGGTTCATTCCCTGCTTGTGTGCACCTATAAGCCTGCTATATTCATAAATGCAGTTTTTTGAGCCTGCAAGGTGGGAATATCCAGTGGAAACGAAATAAACTGCGACACAATAAGATGTTCTGAAAGTGCTGTAATTGTTTGTGTGATCACTCTGCTTATAGAACGTTGTGACAGACCCAAATCATCACTATTGCATTGTTGCATTTTCCCAGTTGCCAAATATCGTAATTTAGTGATTACTTTAATTCATATATTAAATTATACATTATTATATAATCTATACCGTCTTATTAACTCACTGTCATCCATTGTCTGCAACACATTTCTTCTGTCTCTTCGTTTCTCTGCCATTTTCTCCTCCGCTAAAGAAACTCTTAAGCCTCTTAAAAGTCCTCGTCTGTGCTCCTAACAAGTTTGACCCTAAGACCTCTTTTAAGGGTTAAGATGCTTTCTGAATTACTTTTTTCTTTACTAGGATTTTTTCTTTAATTTTAAGAGTAAACGCCCACATTTCAAATAATTTTTTTAGAATTTTGTCCCTAGGAGCTACTTTTTGCATTAAGATTCTTTATGAATACGGGCCCAGGTCTTCATTGACTAAAACTAGACTAAACTGTTAAAACTTTTAGTCAACTATAACCTGACTAAAACTGAATTAGATAAAGTAGACTAAATATGAAAAAAAAAGGACATTTTAACACGGAAACTAAGACTAAAATGAAAATAGCTGACAAAATAACACTAGTGTTCCTGTAATCTCATAATTTTACAGCCACCCTTCCTCCCCTTCCTCTTTGAACGGGGTCCCCCACCAAGCCTAAACATTGTTTTACATTTAAAAAACAAACACAGGATAACCAAAATGGCAAAGCTAAAAAAAAGTCCCACATTCAAACAAATGAAAATGTCTAGATAAAGAAACTGTTAATAAAACGTCACCAACTTTCACCCAATTCAATCAAAATCAACCCTAAAGTAAATCCTTACGAATTACATAAAAATAAATGTATGCGAGCAGTGCCTTTAAGCCAGCTGTAAGTTTCACATGAACGCATACACTTACATGTTCTGTAATGTATTATTAATGTAAGAATCGGTGTTAAAACAATAAGCAAATAAAATAAAAAAAGAATGAAATAAAAGTGAAAATAGGCTATAGTTGGCTATAGCTAATAATATCCTACAACAGGACATTTAGGATGAAAAGGAAATGCCAGACAAAAGATAACAAAGAAAAGTTTGCAGTACCGACCTCTCGAAAACATTCCGACAGAAGAGAGAAGCATGCATCAAAAAAAAAAACAAAAAAAACAATGCTCATAATCCGTGAAGCTGTTCAGCATGACTGTTTCGAGCTGATGCATCTCTCAAATTATCCTGCATAAGTTTATAAACAGTTTCATATGCCATAAGTTTCATTTTCAGTTTTGAGAGTTATTTAATGGTCTCGCCGGGTTGAGAAACGCTGCTTCAGTGTGTCTGCTATATGTGCTCATGTGTTGGCTGAGCTGGGCTGTGTTACACAGGTCAATGGCCACACAAATATTTTCAAAGATAGAAAATGTACAGAAGCCTAGTGGACAAAGGCTTCAGGGCTGTCATGCATGTCTTCACCAAACATACTGAGAGAGTTGCTGATTTGAGCTAGATTAAGTGTCTTAATAAAATTATTTATGCTTATTATGCAACCATAAATAGAGACCCCATGTCCCAATTAGCCTGAATTTACCCTATTACTTTTACAGAAAAAATAAAATAAAATATATGCATACAGTTTACTTTAGTGACTCTTCCTAAAAAGTTGTAAAAAACAATTTGTGTAAGCAATAATAAACAGCAACTTTAAATATTATTTTTTTCCTTGACCTTTTCATTTTTAAATATCTGTCTGCAGGTTAGGCTACAAACGAATGTCTTTATGAGTGAGCCATTGAATCACTCATTAAAACGATTTGTTTAATTAAGAACAAGTGAGTAAGTCATTAAACAAAACGCCACGGTTTAACTACATGGCGGGAACTATTTCATTGGCGCAACAAAAACAGACAAACTGGCAACAATGTGTCTAAAATGCAAGTTTAATATTAGATTCTTGTTCATTTAATTATATAAAATCAGTAACACGGCTAGCTACGTCACATTATATTCATACTGTTTTTCAATATTTGGTGCATGTCTGTTCTTGTCTGTGATCTAAGGTGACCAGACGTTCCTGATTTCCGGTACAGTTCTGGTTTTTGGTGTCCTGTCCCCGACTGGAGTTGTCCCCGGAAATGTCCCTGCTTTACAGCACGTTCAAAAAAACCCGACCAATTTAGCCAGCTGGCTATCATATGATTGGTATTATTTTGGTGAGCTGATTACCTGGTCACAAGCCGCTACTGTAGCCAAGAAAACTTGGATGAAAGCAGAGCGCTATTATCATCAATTATTAACAAACTAATAGTGTTTGTGAGCAGTGTATTACAAGACATGTAGGTTGTGTGATTGTTTTGCACATAATAAACATATGATATGAATAATAATAATGATAAAATAATATAATAATCAGTTACACTTGCACAATCACATTTGCAGAAAGCACTTACTTTGTAGTCAATGTGAGCCTAAAATGCTAAATATTAACCCTGATTAGGGATAGAAAAGATCAGTTTCCAGAAGCATATGTTTATAAACATAACATTTGAAAGGTTGTATGTATGAGCACACAGCTGTGAAAGTGTTAAATACAAATACAAAATAACATGTTTGTTGTTTTATTTTAATGTGTTTTGTAAAGCCATCATTTTGTTATAATATGAGCCTACTGTTTTGAGATGTTTGCAGGGGTGTAAAATACTAGTAATTTTACTTTTTTAGGGTATTTGTACTTTATTCATGTAAAATGTAAACAGATTATTTGTAATTTAACTTGATTACAATTCTGAAGAAAAAAACTGTACTTTTTAAACCATGGGGAACACCATTAGGTGCTTCAGATTTCTGACTGTCGCTTACTAAACACGGTGTAGCTCTCGTGGTTATAGGAAAAAATAAACTTTTTGTTATGAGTATGCAGGGTGTAGCTCACTTAAAGATATCATAACCACTCTGCATCCTCTAAATAAGTTCAGAACTGACCAGTTTGTGTCCGTGGGTGGATCCTTACAGTGGTAGGTTTTATAGTAATTTTAGGGGTTGATTTATATAATAAAAAGACACAAATGCTTTGTAATGTACTACAACTATTAGCCAAGGGTCTCCCTCATATAGGTCACACAATCACTATTCAATTCATACATTAATCTAAGTTCTTGTTAAAATTATAGAGTTAACTAAATGACAAAACAGAAAAAAACTCTTTTTTTTTAAAGAGAGATAGAGAGGGAGGCTTATATCCAGGGGTTCCAATGCAATGCACTTGTAAGTAATGATTAGGGATTTGGGATTATTTTCATAGTCGATTAATCTGTTGAATATTTTCTCAATTAATCGATTAGTTGTTTGGTCTTTAATATGTCAGAAAGATGTGGATCAGTGTTTCCCCAAAAGCCCAGGAATGGTCCTCAAATGGCTATTCAGTTGACTGTCACAGAGGAGAGAAGACACTAGAACATATGTTTTTAATGTAGGATATCATCACACTAACCACAACTAAAGTGTAGCTACAAGTGTGCTCATGCTTCATTTCATATCAGAGGATGATATCTCTAAAATTATGCATTTTATAATTGTAAGACCATATCATGGGAGGCTTTGGAGAAGTCTGATAAGATGCTTTCATATATTTTATCAATGACACAGACAGCGTCATTGCAGAAGGACAGTCTTTAGGTCACGTGGTTCAGATGATTGACAGCTTTACAAACTAATGATATCGCACTGATGTCATAGTATCAATCAGATCAAAAATCAATAAGAGGTGAGACATTGCTAGCTTTGTTAGCTGTTTGAGCTCTTCGGATCGCATAAATAAGTGCAAAATGTTTCTCCAAATGTGCGCACCATTGGACTATATGGCCCTGGCGGATCGTGGGAATTGTATGTATATGAACACAAATAAACCGGAGTATTGTGGTATAATATTATATTATAACACAATACTGACAAGCCAGCTGCACAGGATGGCAAATACTCTTTTTATAGACTAAGCCCTTCTCATTTTATACAAAATGAATGTGTTTTTAATGTTAGTTAATAGTGAAGAGAAGTTACTATATATATATATATATATATATATATATATATATATATATATATATATATATATATATATATATATATATATATATATATATGAAATAAATAAATACCATGGAAGTCAGTGGTCACCGTCTCCTGATTGATTAGCAAACCTTCTTTAGAATATTTTATTTTGTGTTCAACAGAAGAAAAACTCATACAGGTTTTGGACAACATGAGTGGGGAGTAAATGATGACAGAAATTTCATTTTTGGTTGAACTATCCCTTAAAGAAACGGACATTAATTACATATTACTTACAAATCCATCTCCCTTTCCTTTAATCCGACCATGCAAAGATGTGAAGGTAAGGTAGTCACAAAAACAAGCTTTTCAGCACTTGATGAATAACTGAAAACAGAGCATGTACTATATTAAAACACTTAAGAGTCAACTACGACCTGACTCTTAGTGGCATAGTTTTCACTTCTTGTTAGTCATATAATGGCCTTGATGTGACAGATAGTCATATCTTCACTTATACATGTGATTCCCATTAATGCTCACACATATTTACAGTATTGTTCAAAATAATAGCAGTACAATGTGACTAACCAGAATAATCAAGGTTTTTCGTATATTTTTTTATTGCTACGTGGCAAACAAGTTACCAGTAGGTTCAGTAGATTCTCAGAAAACAAATGAGACCCAGCATTCATGATATGCACGCTCTTAAGGCTGTGCAATTGGGCAATTAGTTGAATTAGTTGAAAGGGATGTGTTCAAAAAAATAGCAGTGTGGCATTCAATCACTGAGGTCATCAATTTTGTGAAGAAACAGGTGTGAATCAGGTGGCCCCTATTGAAGGATGAAGCCAACACTTGTTGAACATGCATTTGAAAGCTGAGGAAAATGGGTCGTTCAAGACATTGTTCAGAAGAACAGCGTACTTTGATTAAAAAGTTGATTAGAGAGGGGAAAACCTATAAAGAGGTGCAAAAAATGATAGGCTGTTCAGCTAAAATGATCTCCAATGCCTTAAAATGGAGAGCAAAACCAGAGAGACGTGGAAGAAAACGGAAGACAACCATCAAAATGGATAGAAGAATAACCAGAATGGCAAAGGCTCAGCCAATGATCACCTCCAGGATGATCAAAGAGAGTCTGGAGTTACCTGTAAGTACTGTGACAGTTAGAAGACGTCTGTGTGAAGCTAATCTATTTTCAAGAATCCCCCGCAAAGTCCCTCTGTTAAAAAAAAGGCATGTGCAGAAGAGGTTACAATTTGCCAAAGAACACATCAACTGGACTAAAGAGAAATGGAGGAACATTTTGTGGACTGATGAGAGTAAAATTGTTCTTTTTGGGTCCAAGGGCCACAGGCAGTTTGTGAGACGACCCCCAAACTCTGAATTCAAGCCACAGTACACAGTGAAGACAGTGAAGCATGGAGGTGCAAGCATCATGATATGGGCATGTTTCTCCTACTATGGTGTTGGGCCTATTTATCGCATACCAGGGATCATGGATCAGTTTGCATATGTTAAAATACTTGAAGAGGTCATGTTGCCCTATGCTGAAGAGGACATGCCCTTGAAATGGTTGTTTCAGCAAGACAATGACCCAAAACACACTAGTAAACGGGCAAAGTCTTGGTTCCAAACCAACAAAATTAATGTTATGGAGTGGCCAGCCCAATCTCCAGACCTTAATCCAATTGAGAACTTGTGGGGTGATATCAAAAATGCTGTTTCTGAAGCAAAACCAAGAAATGTGAATGAATTGTGGAATGTTGTTAAAGAATCATGGAGTGGAATAACAGCTGAGAGGTGCCACAAGTTGGTTGACTCCATGCCACACAGATGTCAAGCAGTTTTAAAAAACTGTGGTCGTACAACTAAATATTAGTTTAGTGATTCACAGGATTGCTAAATCCCAGAAAAAAAAAATGTTTGTACAAAATAGTTTTGAGTTTGTACAGTCAAAGGTAGACACTGCTATTTTTTTGAACACACCCCTTTCAACTAATTGCCCAATTGCACAGCCTTAAGAGCGTGCATATCATGAATGCTGGGTCTTGTTTGTTTTCTGAGAATCTACTGAACCTACTGGTAACTTGTTTGCCACGTAGCAATAAAAAATATACTAAAAACCTTGATTATTCTGGTTAGTCACATTGTACTGCTATTATTTTGAACAATACTGTATATCAAAAGAAATCAAATAAGTCATGTAAACATTATCAATAAGTCCTCATTTAACATCCTCTGATCGTCATACCTCTGCACGTCATTATCCAGCCGTAATCATTATCTTTATGGATTAAACATTGTCTTACTGCATCAAATAATGTAATATTTATTCAGTCATGCTTCCGGTGCCAGAGCTGGAAATGCTCCCCACGCGGTCAGTGGTTTTATTTTCCATTACAGCTGATTTTGGCAGGAACACTTTTGGATAAAGCTGCTTTGAAAACATTTTATGAAAAGCATTATGCTAATGAAATGCACAACACCCATACACCATATGCATTAACATACATATTTTACTTAATGCATGTTGAATTGAGAGTCCTTTAGTAGCTCCCAGTGGAATATCAGTGAAATTAACGAACTGCTCCGATTTAAATGGATATATTCCTTTTAAATTTTTAGTGAAATCACTGAAATCTTCTTAATGACTGAGCCCCAGAGGAAGACAGATCTAATCTGGCGGGAAACTGTCATCAGCCAGCAGCCAGCAGCTTGTTAAACCAGTGAAAATCTGCTGACCTCGTGTGGCCGGAAATGAGAACTGCATCATTTGAATGATGTAAGGTGTCCCAAGTACTGCGGAGACGTTATTATTATTATTATTATTATTATTATTATTATTATTATTATTATTATTATTATTATTATTATTATTATTATTATTTGTTTAATAGACCTTCTTTTGTAAAACAGTAATTTGTTAATTAAATTCAATTAAAACATTTAAATGACCAACCGGTGAATACGTATATTTTTTTACTCCAGCTGATCACAGTACATTAAGACAGTTGTTTTGTATTACACATTTTCTTTAAATATGCATTGTATAATTAAAATAAATATGCAAATATGCATTTATTCACAAACATTTCTAGATCAAAAGTCTTATTTAATTTTGTTGACATATATTAAATAATAATAATAATAATAATAATAATAATAATAATAATAATAATAATAATAAAGGTTTTTGCAGAGAGGATGTTGGATCTCAATTTTTTTTATAGAATTTTTATCACTCCAAAAAAAAAAAAAAAAAAAAAAAAAAATATAATAATAATAATAATAATAATAATAATAATAATAATAATAATAATAATAAAAAGAAAAACAAAGAAAAGATAACTTCTTCAGCAGCCAAATAAATAAATAAATAGATAAACCATGTTTTTGGGGGGAGAAATTAAATGTACATCTGAACAAACCTTTCCATTATATATATGAACTGATTTAGAAAAAAAAAATACCTTTAGATGTATGTATTGTGAGTGAAATCTACAGAGCGAAGACTTAAATGTGTATCTCGGATCTTTAATTTCCACTAGTCTGAAAGAAGACAAATTATGAAATCATATTATCCCTAAACTGACCAATGCATGGAGATAAAGAGTCTGTAATGTCTTGCCTTAACTGAGCTTAAAAAATAATTGTATTACTTTCCAACCTTTTGCATTTCCGAGCCTTTTTTTGTATATTGACCACAAGGTGGCAGTAGCTCCAAACTAAGTCTGTGGCATGAGTTGCAATGAGTGGATATTACACCTTAAAAAAAAACACACACAAGGACTAAAAGCAACCGCCAGAGTGTTTTTTTTTTTTTTTTTTTTGGTGTTGAAATGGAGGGATTTCAGCAGTGGTTGTCAGACTGTGGTGATCTGAACTAAGAGCATACACAGATTCAAGCGTCTTGACGAATATCCCCACCTTCCCAGGTTTCTCAGCCGTGTGTGTGTGGAGACAGCAGTGTCTGGGAAGCTGCTCGAAGACCTGACTTGCAAATCACTTCACCCTTCTGCCACTGCATTAGCATACAGATGTTGTTAAGAAAAGGAGAGTAGCCTCACAAAGGAGCCCTGATGTGAGAAATGCCCCTGCATTTCATTTACTGCCCAGCCTTGCTTTAATAAAAGGCAGCGAGGCCTTTGGCTATTGTCTATGACCGTGTGTGACACTGGGATGTTTCTTAGTTGCTGGAACAATGAGCAAAGCAACACACAAAAGCCTTCATCTGTTCACTTGTCCGTTGTGTGTGTTTTCAGCTTGAATAATTAAAAGAGCTGTCAAGTGTGCATTTTTCTTTCTTTCTAGAAGGCAGATGGAAAGAGTAGCATTCAACCGTGTTTGTGTGGTGTTTAAAATTAAATCACATGCAACTACTTGTGACATTCAGTAAGAGAAGCAAAGGAATGAGGCAAAGGATCTTTTTTTGTCCCCCTTCAAACTTTATTTTCACACAATATATTATAATGAAAATGGGCATTGCCATCCCATGGAATGTAAACAGTTCATTTAAATTAGATATAAACAAAGATGAAACGAAAGCACAACACAATACACTGGTTTCCCACTTCGAGAAACAAAATAAATACGTTTTAAGTTAACAAAAGGCAAAAGCGTGTCTTGTCACAAGGCAACCACCACAATAATACACAACCTACAGTTCATGTTGTTATTCGCAAATGACAAGTTTCGACTCTTCGAGTGCAAAAGACAAAGGCCGTGGCGTAACTTGACTTCTTTCTGGTACATTGTCACTTTCACATTCACGATGGCTTGCATATGAACATCTCTGACTCTTCCTCGTGGATATCTCTGACTGATATTACTTACAAAGAACGTGGAGTGTGTGTCGATAGCACTTTAAAAGGGTCCTGAGATGCCAACTTTGAGACTCTGTGCAGCTGGGCTTCAGTAATTAAAGCTGAGAGATATAGCTCGTGCAAAGCAGACAAACGGGCTCAAAGAAACAAACAAAAAAAGCCTTATCTACATTGTTCCTTCTTTGAAATGCGTATAAAATGAAAACAACCAATGCATATTAAAACAAAAGCAATAAATAGGGTTTTAAAGCAATAAACATGCCTTAACTAAAGGCTACAGTATGTTCATGGAGCGGGTTAGATGTTACACTAGATGTATATACTCTAAGTTGCTCAGCTTTGGTTAGACTACAGATGGACGGCTTGGGAAGGTTCATCCTACAGACAAATCACCGCAGAACAATTCCCCGAAACACGTAAACCTGAAGTGAAGTTCCCTCTGCAGCTGCAGACTGGTATACAACAGTATACATCACGTTCATCACATCTGCAGAGAAACGACTGTTTGGGTGAGCATGCAATATGCACAGGTAATGGTTTCTAGTCGTCTGAGACGGACAGGCGGCTGAAGATGGGCAGTCGCCGGCCCTCGATGCCAGGAGAGTCGCAGCCGCTCAGACTGCTGGAGCTGGTGTAGCCGTCCTGATCGGAGAGAGAGTCTGTGGACGCGCTCCGCTGCAGGCCCTGGAGCGCACACGCCAGGTTCGGCTCGCTCTCAGAGTCGCTGATGGTGTAGAAACTCCCTCTGCAACCCAGATCTGAGAAAGGATGGCTGTGCTTCAAGTTCCCCAGAGGGGACAGCAGGTCGGGACTCCCGGTGGACGGCGGCGGAGACACAGAAGAAGATCTGGAGAAGGCCAGCACGTCGTGGAAACCGCCGAGGGTTTGTGAGGAGAAGCCGCTGAAGCTGACGCTCTGGCGGAGCTGCGGTCGCGCTCGGATGCTCTTGGTGTTCTCTGGAAGCCCGTTCTGCTCGTCTGCGTTGTGTATGAAGTGACACCGAGCGCCGTAGGGGCAGAAGCCGATGGTGTGAAAGGTGCGGCACGGCTCGGTCTTGTACTTCGGGTGTCTGTTGAGGTCTCTCAGCTCCAACATCCCGTGAGCGAACTGGCACTTGGCGCCGTATTTGCAGGTGCCGCTTTCCTCGTAGGTGCGGCAGAGCTCGGTCTTGTAGCGGGTGGACATCGGCGCTGTAGAGGTCAGGCCGAGTGCCTTCGGGCAGGTTAAGGAGCTGTTGCTGATGCTGAGACCCGGCGGAGGAGGAAGAGGGCTGGATGTCAGGCTCTCGCTGGCCACATGACCCTCGATCATGCTCACAGACCGGTCGACTCTGAAGGGGATCTGGCTCAGGGAGGAGCGCGGCAGCTGCGGCTGCTTCTCGTGGCTCCAGAGCTGGGTGGGGGCCGGCAGAGGCCAGGGGCTGGTGTCATTACTGTTGAATTTAGAGTTGGGAAGCGTCACGGGGCACAGGGAGTGCCTGCGCTGGAAGCCCACCACACGCTGCTTCTGCGTGGCTTCGGTCAGATCAATACCTCGGAAACTCTGGGAACGGAGAAAGACAGAGACCTCAGTATAATGTGTGGTGTGCAAGTTTCAATGAAGCAAGAAAGCAACCATGCATGTGAAACACAAATACACTCTTAACAAATAAAGGTTTTTTATTGGCTTCGTTGAACCTCTGTGGAACCGTGGAAATGCAGAACATGTTCTTTAGGTTTTTTTTTTTTTTTTTTGCTTTTTTAAACGTTATTCAAATGGTTCTTTTAGGAACTGTTCATTGAGAACAAAGAACAAACTTCTGAAGCCTTTACTTTTAAGAGTGTAGTTCACACACAAGTGGGATCCAAAACTACAGTTTATTTGGACTCCATTGGCATACACTGCATGTACAAAAAAATAACATTTAAAGAAATTCACAGAAAGATCTGAACACTATTGCCTGATTATTGAATCAATATTGAAAATTTTTTCGAGTGAGCTGTTCCTTAACATTGATTTGATTCTTGTTTAAATGCAGGAGCAGGGTGCATGCACAAGTTTCAAAAAAACAAAACTCATATTCTTACCTTGCAGAATTCATCATCCAACTCCAGGAAGGGCGTGAGGAAATTTGAAGGCATTTTCACGATGCCTGGCTGTGATTCTTTATGTGCTGTGAAGGATGTGTTGACTGCTCAACAACTGATCAAGCTCTGCTTCTGTGACAACTGTTGCAATCTCACCCTATAAGCAGAAACTTCTAGCCCCGCCCACCTTAACACAGGAGGCGTGTCTAGTGCCTGTGTCACACCCCTTCAAGAGTGAGGAAAGTTTGCTCGTGTCCCGTCTAGGGTTTCACAGAGAACAAGCACAAACTTTAATACAACTTGGATCATCTCAGATGAACTCTAATAGCTAAATTAAGAAAGTCTATTTCTAAAATAGCTCTATTTAAAGGGCTAAGTCCAAGTCTGTGTGTGTATTTTTTAAAGGTTTACAGTAAAACAAACTTATTTTTGCTTAAATAAATGAAATAATGATCTGTATCAATATAAAAAGATGAATAAAGATGACCAAAGCACTACAAAATTACAAAAAAATATAAAAACTAAAACAAATAAAAAATATTAATAATAACTATACTGTGTTTTACTGATACAAAAGTAACATTAGCAAGTTATATTTATTTTTTCGACTTATATAACCATTCGTATCAGATATAGTTTAGAGAAGATCATGCTTTATCAGTCTTGAATGAACCCAGCCCTCACAAAACTTCAACATTTGTGCAAATAGTTTACCTCATACAATGGTAAATCTTGTAAATACGATGAATATTATTCAATGCAGTTATCTCTCCTCTGTTGGTGGTATTCATCTGTAAATTACTCCTAACCTGAGGCCATTTTCACTTCCCTAATTATGTCATTGTGAGAAACCTCAGCAGACTTGATGGAGCAATGAAGCCCAAATCACCCTCACAGGATCCCGAGTCCCTGGGAAACCCCCGAGAGGAACGGAAACGGGGCAGTATCGTAATCAATTACAGAGATTCAAGAGCGTTCAGATGCATTAAACAGATCTGTACATAACGGTCCATTATCACCGATTTTGAGTCAGTGGTTTACAGTAGCAAGGTTTAGTTGTAGATCATACTTGAATCCGTTGGATTTTTTTTGGTTTATTTGAAGCAGATTATAAATCTGATCCTGGCATCAGAAGATGATTTAGTTTTTATTTTGAAAGTCACTGGGGTCCATTGCTGCATCAGTCCCCAGTAACTTTCATTGCGAGGACAAAGGCAGTAAACATTTAGCTGTCCAGTCTAGTATTGTGTGCTTAGTTGGACATGTTCATGTGGCTTTACCTTCTTCATCATTCTTACATTTACACTGGAGCATGCAAAAAAACCAACAGCGGTTCTCACCACATCAGCTCAGCTGTGAAACAAGACACTTCAAAAATGAGCAAAACACCACTGTCCCTTTAACACACAATGAAGTCTTATCACAGAGTGGAGCGTCAACACCTCATACAATCCAGCTATGAGAATGATAGCGCAATGCAAACAGGCCGCTATCCCTGAGAGCACTTGTTCTTTTGTGTCTGATAAAGACTGGAGAAGTTAAATTTGGGCAGGGAGAAGCACAACTGTTTTATTTGTTTGCGACAGAGTGCAAGAGAGCCAGATTAAAGCAGGAGAGGCCTATTGTCTTTGTACGTAAAAGTAGTGTGACAATGATGGCATGGACTGTTATAGACACCAGACACTAATGCAACACAATCTCTTGTGTTTTTTATTTTAAATCAAACTGATTTAATTGCAGGTATTGTGCACAGCAGGCCTGAATAACTTCTTTTGAGACTCAAGTCAAAAGTAAAAAAAAAAAAAGAGAAGATGGAGGAGATTGCACAACGATGGGCTTGGTGTTGGGAAAAAAGACTTATAAAAGTACAATTACACAACATATAGGCCTCCTGGAGACCTGGGATGGGTGATGTGTTCTTTCTTGGGTCAGCATGGAGATCATGCATATATGAATACAGATAGATGTATAAACTGATAGACTACCATTCAAAAGTTTGGATTAAAAAAAATAAATAAATTTGAGAGAAGGTCTTGTGTTCATAATGCCTGCATTTATTTGATTAAAAATACAATAAATTCAGTAAAAATTCTAAATATTTTTACGATTTAAAATAAGTGTTCTCTATGGGAATATATAGTAAAATATAATTTGTTCCTGTGATCGAAGCGGTATTTTTCAGCATCATTATTCCAGTCTTCAGTGTCACATGATTCTTCAGAAATCAAGAAGGATGTAACATATTAAAATGCTTTCTCAATCATGTGGGTCCTGAAGTCTTATATTTACACATGGCAACAGCTCCTATTTTATTTCCTTTTAATTAGTTGTTATCTTATAGCTATTAACGAGGCTTAAGTGAATTAAAGACAGCGTCTGTGAAGTCCTGAACTCCTGCCAGACGCAAGGGTGAAATCTGCTCAGTTTTTTCTCCTTAGACAGGAAGTCACTGGGCTACTTATAGACGCCTTACATAAGGCAGAAAAACAAGTGTGTTATCGCCGCCACCCTCCAGCCGTTTGGGAGGTTAAACTGTAGCTGTGAGGTTTTGACCAGCTCTCTTTCACTGTTTGATATGGAAAGCTGCTTCTCTGAGCCCCATTGACGCTAAACGATTCTGAGAACAGACGCACAAAGTCATCGTGATAATTGTCTGTGGATGAGAACAGATAATGGCCCTCTCAGAAATAACATGTTTTAGCATCTCAGTCTTGTAAACATGTCCACTGAGCTCTTCAGAAACCATTAAATGATCATTTAGTAATTCAGAAACTATATGCTACAGGGAGACAGGGCTGTTTGTCACACATTCTCTCCAGTGAATATTTATCAAGGTGGAGCTGTTTTTTAGACACCTTAAAGTCTGAGAATTATTTTTTACAGTGGGGTAAGTTGTCACAGTGGAATAGTTTGAAACAAATATTGCATATCGTAAACACACACACATATATATATATATATATATATATATATATATATATATATATATATATATATATATATATATATATATATACACTGTAAAAAATTACTGATGCAAAAAGTTGTACAAATGAGGAAATACACGTTGGCTCAACATAATGGTTGTGTCAAAAAAGAAAAATATGTTTGGTCAATGAATGCATGATTTCCATGACTGTACTAAAAAATGTTCATCAAGAGAAAATAAATAATTGTGTTGGCAGAACTTTTAACGTTGCACAAAAAATATTATGTTGGCCGAGCAAGAGGGAGCGTCAATCGTCTGAGCATGCGCAAAGGAGTTCTACCAGGCGCCTCCTGGAATTTCCCCCACCACCACGAGTCACGACTCACGACATTGCAGCGGTGAGTGCTTTTTGCTGCGAGGTAATGAGCAAATTTAGGTTAAGAATACATCAATTGTCTATCAACAAAGTTTGAAATCGCTTTATTGTGAGTACCTACAGTGATTAGCAGTCCTGGAAAATCACGTTTAACTCATAAAGCTTAGCGTTCCTTTCCAACTGGCATGTGATTTTAACGTTGACCCTGACGGTTAAGCATGACATGTTCCCATTTAATATTTTTAATTGTCTATTTTCAAATTCCATTTGCATTTTTGGCTTATGATATGTATGATAATTGACTGTAACAGACAGTTAGTCCTGACAACTTGCGCTTTTGCTATTACAGAGTGACTGATAAGTTAGTTAGGCTGACGTTAGTTCTAACAGTTAGTCGGCATTCAAAGCACGTGTGCCTTCGTATTAGCAGGTAGTACTTTGCACAAAGCTTCCTTTTGCAAGAGTGAAATATTTCAGTCCTATAAAAATAAATACAAAGTTGTGCTAACACGAAAACGAATAGCTGCTAATGTTACCGGAGTTGTAAGCTGTTTAACGTTATCAGTTTGCCAACGGTTAACGTTAAGCATTAATTACATATTTCCGTTTAATATTTTTAATGGTCAGTATTTTCAAATTCCATTTGCATTTTGGCTTATGATATATATGATAATAGACTGTAACAGACAGCTAGTCTTGACAACTTGTGCATTTGCTATCACAGATAGCACAAATTAGGCTAGTTTTAACAGTTAGTTGGCATTCAAAGCACGTGTTCCCTTATGTTAGCAGCTAACGTGTTACTTTGCACAAAGCCTCCTTTTGCAAGAGTGAAATAACATTTTAGTCTGATAAAAAAAAAAAAAAAAACAGTTTACACTGTTAAACAGTGTTAACATGAAAAAAAAAAATAGTTGTTAACCTCACCAGAGTTGTAAGCTGTTAAACCTTATCAGTTTGCCTCACCAAACCCCGTTAGCCTGGTACTCAGCTATATTTAGCCTACATTTGCTATATATTTAGCTATATTTGCGCCATTGTTAGGTTTAAGAAAAGCCTAAAAAATACTTAAGTATGGTCGTTCTGTGTATAGAACTATGAGTTATTTATGCACTTGTCTTTGTTTGTATTTCAGGTATTTTTTTCAGGCTTAAAGCTATGCAGTGCCGCTATTGTAAATTTTCACATCTGCATCAAGACATTCTCCTTAAGCACTACAGGCTTCATCATTGGCAAGCAGGTAAAGGTTCTTTCCCCTGCATTCATCCAAACTGTGTTTGTATTTTTACAACAACAGGGGCCTTAAAAACCCATTTATGGAGAGCACACCCTAAAATAGACAGGCCCACTCAGACAGATACTGACCATGCCAGTTTTCGGTGTGAATTATGTGAATTCTCAGATATTTGCTCACTTACTCAATTTCTGAAACATTTAGGAAGACATTTGCAAAACCATGAGCGAGTTCACTGTCCATTCTCCAACTGTGATTTTAGCAGCAACAACGACACAACTTTCAGAGCTCACAAGTCCAAGAAACACAGAAAACAAACCTTGAATGACCTCTGCACATCTGTTTGTACAGTAGAGAGTGCAGGCAATGAGTTTGACACAGTCTCAGTTTCAAGTCCATCAGATCAAGCTGATGACATGCAGGCAGATTCTCATATTTCAGATTCAAACCTTGAGGAATGTCAGCCAGTACTTGAACACAAACTTGCTGCCTTATTCTTGTGTATGCAGTCACAGTTGCATGTGTCCCAAAGTGCCTCTCAACAGATTATTGATAATGTAAATGACATTCTGTCAATTGCTAATTCGAATACACTGTGTGCAATTCAGAATATTCTGCTGAAGCACAATTGCAATGTTAATGAGTCAGTTGTTGCTGACATTACTGACACATTACAAAAAACAAACCCGTTTCTGAGTGCCACCACTGACAAAGGTCCCCTTTCAACTAATCACAAGCGGAACATCTACTTCAAAAACAATTTTGGCATAATTGAACCTGTTGAATATGTGTTCAATAGGGTACAGAATCACTCATTTGTTTATGTTCCTCTTTTGAAGACTTTGAAGTCTTTGTTGGAGAGACCTGACGTACTTGAGAAGACATTTCCCATAAAGCAGGGTACACCAGGATTTTACACCTCACCTTTTGATGGTCAGTATTTCAAAATAAACAAGCTTGTTAATGATCAAGATTTCAGACTTTCACTTGGGTTTTATATTGATGATTTTGAAATTGCCAATCCATTGGGAACTTCTAGAAAGAAGCATAAAATTACAGCAGTCTATTGGGTCATTTTGAATTGGGAATCACAGTACAGATCGAGTCTCCACTCTATCCAATTGGCACTGCTTGGGAAAAGTTCTGAAGTGAGACTGTATGGTTTTGAATCATTTTTTGAACCACTTTTATGTGACTTAAGGAGCCTAGAACAGGAAGGCTTGTATGTTGAACAGATAGGTGAGAATGTCAGGGGAACTGTGCTTAATGTGTCTGCAGACAATCTTGGTGCGCATGGACTTGCAGGTTTTCAGGAAAGTTTTCGTGTGGAAAAATTCTGCAGATTTTGCTTGGCATCTTTGAAAGACATTCAGACCAGAGAAGTTAAGCAGGGACTCTTTCCACTCAGGAGCACGGAGCAACATGATCAATGCATTGCTGAGTTGAAGAGCAATGAGTTTGTAACAAATGTGCATGGTGTGAAAGCTGAATGTGTTCTTCAGAAACACCTATCCTTCTTTCATGTCATCACTGGTTTTCCTCCAGATGTTTTGCATGATCTGTTTGAAGGGGTTATACCTAGGGAATTGGCTCTGTGTCTGCAGAAACTGATTGGTGCCAAGTACTTTACATTTGATCAGCTCAATAACATTATCCAAACATTTCAATATTCATATTCAGATAAAGTGAATCGTCCTCAAAGAATTCCAAAGACCTTTCACTTGAAAAAAACAGTTGGAGGAAATGCACATGAAAATTGGGCCTTAATTAGACTGCTCCCTCTCATGGTAGGTGGTATGGTGTCTGAGGATGAAAAAGCATGGCAACTTTTAATGGACTTAAAAGACATTGTGGAATTAGTGGTTAGTCCAAAGCTATCAGAAGAAGCTCTCTGTTATCTAGAGAGTAAAATTTCTGATCATCGCCAGTTGTTCATTGATGTTTTTCCCAATGAAAGCTTGCTACCTAAACACCATTACCTTGAGCATTATCCAAAGCTGATCCGCTGTTTTGGCCCTTTGGCTGATTTGTGGACAATGCGGTATGAAGCGAAGCATAGCTTTTTCAAGAGGGTAGTACACGACACCCGCAATTTCAAAAATCCCCTCAAAATGTTGGCAAGTAGGCATCAATCAATGATTGCTTTTGCTTTGGACGCCCAAAATTTCTTCAAAGCACCATTACATGTTGAAAAATTGAAAGTGGTCAAATTGTCAGCTGTTGAACCGCGGCTGCGGATAGCTGTTGAAAACAAATATCCAAATCTGAGTTCCTTGTCCCTGGCAACAAATGCAACATTGCTTGGGACTTTGTATAGTAAAGGAATGATTCTTCCAGTTGGACTTAGTGATGGCTTTCCAGAGTTTGGTCGAATTCACAGCATTCTGGTTGTTGGCACAGAGGTCTCATTCATAGTGGAACAACTGTCTTCATGGTACTTCGAACATTTTAGAGCATATGAAATTGTTGGAAGTACTTACTGCAATGTAGCCATTGTCAACCCACAAGATCTCATTGATTTCTACCCTCTGGCATCATACAACGTAGGTGGAAAGACTATGGTGTCTGCTAAGAGATTTTTACTTTGCTAAAATTGAATCTCTTCATTTTCTTTCCCAGGAAACAATGTTACTTCGAGTCATTCTCTCACCTGACAACATCAGGAAGTTATCAATACCCACACCATCATCAATTGAAGAACTCTCTGCAGTTCTCTGTGAAAAAATGCAGATAATGGGACATTTTGTTATCCAGTATGAAGACCCTGACTTCAACAATGAACTTTGTACTTTACATGACATCACAGAGCTTCCAAAAGACAAGGCTACTTTGAGGATCCACTGGGAAGTAGTTGTAAGCCCAGTGGTGGACGATGTTCACATTTCAGATTTCACTGTGGATACAGCAAGCATGACATCCACTCAGTCATCAGCTTTATCACCCCAATCAGTTTCTCCTCTATCTACATCCAGATCTGAGCAGTGGCCAAGCATGTTTCCAGTGCCTTCATTTTCATATGATGTGGAGTTGAGGCTGAAAAAAGCTAATGAGGATCTTCAAGCAAATGGAACAGCCCTGATTGTTTCAAGAGACATGAAAATGCATATCTTGGAGAAATTGGCTGAAACTGTGTACTCTTACAAAGCCTACCCCAAAGACTCTGAAATAGAGAAAGTTGCATCTGCTCTGGTAGAAAAACACCCCAGTCTCAAAGACCCAGGATCTGGCACAAGTGGATGTGAAGCATGGAAAATTAGCCTGAAGTTTAAAATGGCTAATTATCGTCAGAAACTCCGCAATGCAGGATGCAGTGAGATGATTGTAAATACCCACTCTAGACAAGGTTCATCTCGAGGATCTCTCAAGAGACCCAGAAGATCTGAACTAAACTTTCTTCCCGACCATCCTGTTGGTTTGGATGAAGAAGAATTGGAGAAGGAAAGGTCATTGGTGGAGAAAGAAGTGAAAAAGAGAAATTTGAGCTTGACCGTTTTGAATGCAAAAATGGAGACAACATTTTCCTTGAGGAGAAAGGAAATTGTGCAGGATTAGCCGCTGGTGTCAACAATCAAGCAAAGATGGCCAGGACTGTTTTTTGAGGAGGAGGTTAGTAATTTTTTCCTGTCACCATTGGAATTGAATGTCTTGAAATCATTTGCTTTGCTTTTAATTGTTTGCTTCTGAATCTTTAATTACCCACAGGTTTGTGCTGAATTCTTCCGCATCAACCGTATTGACCTGAAGTCAACATTCCTGACATCGCTGGACAATCACACCCAGGGGTTGCTAAAGATGTACAGAGCCAAAGCAAGACAGGGAAGGTGGAACAACTTGGATGAACTTCTGGAACAATTGGATGCCCAGGTATGTTATTCATTTCTTTGTATAAAATATAACAGTGTTCAACAGTGTAACATAATTTACTGATACCTGTGTAAGAGAAGAAACTGCCTACAGCTCACTGCTCCACAAAAACCTAACTGCAAAACTCAACATTTTAATTTCAAGGTCTTTGTCAGTTGAGTTGATACTTTGTCTTATGACATTTATCCATTGCTCATAATGTGAGCAATAGAATTACATTTATATGATCAGAATTTGGCAAAAATGTTCCATGTATACTTGATGTTGATGATCTACAATACATGTAAAAATCCCGCAAATACATAATATAATCTATGCCATAAATGTTCAGAGATGATGGCTTATTTTTTGTATGTGGGATGTCACATGTATTGTTTGTTATCTTATTTACATAGGGTGTACATGGAACCTCAGTGAGATTTTGATTATGGTGCTATTTTGTTTCAATTGGTATGGATAACAAAATAGGCAAAGCAGCCAGCTTCCCTGATTTAGACCTTGAGATCAACATGGATGCATTAGAGAGAAATATTTTGGTGTAGTATTAAGCTGTTTTTCTTCTATCATATAGCTCCATTTGACCAGCACCTACATACTGTGCAAAATTGACCAATTTCACCATTGGTTAATCTTCACCAACCTCATGAAAGTCACCTGACATGCTTGTGGTCAATATGACTGAACAAAAAACAGCCAACGAGCGCACAGCATGTTTGAAATCTGTTTTAGGACTGTTAGAAAAACCACTCTCAGTATCTAACCAAAGTAGACTCTGTGAAAGTTATTCCAACAGTCTTAAAGGGATACCCCACCGAAAAATGAAAATTGTCATCATATACTCACCCTCATGTCGTTTCAAACCTGTATGAATTTATTTCTTCTGCTGAACAGAAGAAAGAAATTCATACAGGTTTGAAACGACATGAGGGTGAGTATATGACGACAATTTTCATTTTTCGGTGGAGTCTCTCTTTAAGGGATCTGTAGACTTGCTGCCCTTGTTAGCCGATTATCCCTCGCAGATTGTAATCTTAATGTATTTCAGGTAACTATTTCATGGAGTTGGTTGTAATGAAGCCCAATGGTGAAAAGAGTAGGTGATCCTAAACTGTTGGTAAAATAGATGTGTAACCTCTTTGTTAATTAAGTGACTTAATAATGTCTTATTAATGACCTGTCTTTTTGGCAGACAACAGATCTAACTACTCATAGAAGGTCTGCTGTTCTTCGTGGTCTTCCCCTGTACTTGAGAGAGCCAGCTTCAATTTCAAAGACTATTAAGGTAATTAATTTGAATATCTTTATTATGGTCTTACTGTTTGTGATGCAGTAGTGATTGCATAAGACCATTATGCTTTCAGTCTGACACTAAAAATCATTTATTTTGTTTCACAGGATACTGAGGCACTGGGGCCACACACAAAGGCCATGAAAATGGGGATCCTGGAAGTGACTGACAGTTCTACCAACTCAGGACCATATCCCACAGTAGTCAATGTGGCTGTAGTACTGGAGGAGGAAGTTGTCATGGACAATCTGGGAGACTTCACAAATGCCCTCATGATGCTCTTTGGTCTGCTGTATGCTGTAAATATGGAGTACCCTAAGGACTTAAGGTACACATTCGAGGCAGTCCAGAAGATTTTCTTAAATCTGGGAAAAGAGTGCACAGCAAGGATACAGTCCTTGAAAAACAAGTTATTACAGGGGTAATGGTCATGACCTGTCAGTCATTAAGGTATTTTGAGGTATCAAAAGTTTCATGCAAAAGTTTCTGTAAATGCCAGTGACTTTTTTTGTTGTTGAATTTTTGTAACTGCTCAGGAACTTGATTACTTTTCCCCCCCACAGTTTATTTGTGGGTAAATAGAATTTCAGTTCAAAAGTTTGTTTCAGCAATACCTGAGTGTATGCTGATATTTTATTTGTAAAGCAGTCATCCCTGAGAAATCGCAGAATATTTAATTTAAGCAGAGATTATTATTTTTTTTTGCCAATAGAATTGTTAAATAGTGACCATTGTAACCTGACAGTAGTGGGCAGTTCTGTGTATTTTATTTTTATTTATTTTTTTACATGTAATTGCACTTAGTCTTAGACTAACAGACAAAAAATTTCAAATGTTTACAGGCAAAGCCGTTGTCATGTTTTACATAGTTTCATTTTGTAAAGCAGATTTTTTTTTTTTTTTTTTTTTTCCAGTACAGCAATTGACTAAAAGTGATATGTCATGCTTTCTTGAACTCTCAGATCTTGTTTCGGCACTGGTTGAATATTGTGTAATATTTTACTTGAGCCTAACAGGCAATTTCATATGTATTTAAATAAATGCATAAAATGTTCTTTATCAAAGCAAAGTGTGTAATTTATTTGAAATAATGAAAAATAGACTATTTTGACCAACGTTAATTAAAAATAGACTTATTGGCCAACATTAAATATTTCATACAACATTTTATTTCAATTTGAGTCTGCTTGTTGGCCCAAAAAGCTATGTTTAGTCAACAGAAAATATTTAATTGACACAACATTCTATTTCAAGTTCCGTCTACATGCAGGGGTTGTCAGCCCAACACAAAAAAGTTGGTTTCCGCAACTTAAATTGGGCCAACTAAAAATTTTAGGTGCAACGGGTCACTAGAAATTTTTATGTTGGAGAGGCATATTTTTTTTTACAGTGTATATATATATATATATATATTTGTAACTTTATTTTAGTCTAATAAAATGTAACTAAAGAGATTTAAAGCTCGACACTTTCATGACTGTTTCTTAATACACTTAAGAAGACTTTTTCAGGGGTATTAGACGGTTAAAGTTTCACATTAAAGTACTTTTTGCATTATTATATTTAAAGGGGTCATAAAATGCATTTTTTTAAAGATGATTATTTTGTGTATTTGGTGTAACAGAATATGTTGACATGCTTTAATGTTTAAAAAACATATTATTTTTCAAATACTGTACATTATTGTAGGTCATCTGTGCCCCGTCTGCTCTGATTGGCCAACTGACTCGGTGCATTGTGATTGGCTGAACACCGCAAGCACTCGTCGGAAATGTAACACTCCTTTCCATAATCGTGAGCTTCATCTTTCAAAATAAATGTAGACAATTAATAATGTCCTTAGTTTTACCATCAGTTCAAGCCAGACACCGACAGACACAGTGATGAAGTAAAAAGGCCGTTTAAGTGACTTAATGAGAGACACATTCATGACCAAGTCACTTAGGTATGCTTTTAAAATATGCACTTTGTAATAGTGTTAAAATAAAAATAGTTATATTAAAAAGAATTTTTTTAATCATTAAAAAAAAAGTTTAAATATGTTGTCATGTTTAAAGTAGTACACTTATTTTGATGTGTTGAGTAACATACTAAAGCACATGTAAAGTATTTGATTATAATTTTAACTATGTAGGTAGGTATATTTAAATTTAATTGTAAATAGCATGGAATTACGTGTCACAGTTCAGTTCATACTTTAGCATATTATTTGAAAGTACTGATTTTCATAATAATAAGTGCAATTCTTTTTCACGAGGGATGTTGGGACTTTTCAGTGAAAATGTGCATCTTGTGACAACTTGCCCCGATCTCCACAATAACAAACTGCTATTTAAAATGCACATGCATGACTGCTACATATGCAAAACAGCTTGTTCCCAAACGTCTGCATCTCAGCAGTATCTCAAAGTTTCCCTCACGCATATCTGAACACGCATGAAAGCACATTTTTAAAACTTGCTTGCTCATCCACGCATGTGCAGCAGATCTCTTTGATTGATATTCTGATGTTCGGATAACTGGTGTCAGCACGTGTTCCCGTCAGAAGGGAAGTCTCCTTCCCCCTCAAACTATCATCTGGGCTCTGACTTCACCCCCTCTGGAAATGGACCGGTCTGCTTTGTGTTTTCTCCACAAGGGCCCTTTTGTTGCAGGGCTCCATATGCCAGACAAGGGACTCAAAGACGTGTAGCCCCGGCTCTGGCCGTAAACACGTCTGGCCTGGAGCGGGGGGAGGAAGACTGTGGAGGGAGTGGACGCTTTCTAGCCGAGCTGCAGTGGTGTGAATGGGGTGTGGGTCAGCTGTAGGTCCAAAGTTGCTGAATCAATACGAGGGTATATAGAAGAGCCCTGTGTACGTGTGTACGTCCTCTGTCCCGGACACGGTCCACAGAGCAGTTCCCACACACACACACACACACACACACTGACCACAGGGACATACAACACTCTTTGTGAAGTGGAAAGTTAGACAGACAGAGCAGGAGAGTATCGCTGCACACAGACTCAGATGAAATGATAGGTATCACATTTTTAGGGATGCATTGATATTACAATTCAGTCCAATAATAATAAGCCAAAAGTAATGTATTTTTGTGTGTATTTGTGTGTTTTCATGTACATTAGCTATGAGAAATATAATTACAGTACATTCTCATAACAAAATATCTAAAAATAATATTCAACACATTTTTCAAACACACACACACACACACACACACACACACACACACGCACACGCACACACACACACACACACTCGCATGCATGAGTAAGGTTTGTTGAATATAATTGATTCTTTATTAATTTATTTTGCAATACCAACACATTGCAAACTATTTTATGTTAATTTAATTAATTTAATACATTCAATAATACTAATAATTAGATACTAATATATCATAACATTGTATAATATATTATATCATTATAATTTCATTTTTATCCATTTTAAAAATGTTTATAAAATTAACTTTTTTAGTTGGTTCTTATTAAGTTGTTATTTGTCTTTCTCGTGTATCATTATATAATTATTTTGTGTAATTAATATATATCTTGTCACAGATTTTCTGAAACCTGGCGCTCAAACAGCAGAACCACACACACACATATGCAACTCTTGGAAACATCACTCTTGTATAATATTTCTCAGAGGTTCACTGTGTTTCATAATCAATTTGAGAAGTTCTCCAGCACACTCGGTATTCATCACCCGAATAACAAAGAGGGTTTCCTGCTCGTCCCATTAGTAAGTGACTGTAATCCCGCCGAATAAAAGGCATCTCAAGCCATCTGGGCTTTTGACTGGATCCACACATATGTAAATGTGTGTGTAATTGCAAACACTGATCCCGAGCTTCCTCTTACCTGCCCATTCACACCCTCTTTATTTCTAGTAGCGCAGGCATTTCCATGTGTGAAGTGACTTGAATAGCTGTGAATGCTTTATTGTTGTGCTGCTGATTTGGGACAGTGTTTCGGGAGGGGATCAGCATGTCCTCGCTAACTCGTCTAAACTGTAACTTTTAGCAGCATCGGTGAGGGATTTGAGCTAATGTTAATGTTAGAAACGAACAGTAGCTCGGCTCTAGATCTCTTGAGTTTATGATTAATGGTGTTATTTTTTAGGATGCAATCTTTGACATCTTATGAGGAGTTGGATCTATGGGAAAGCTGTTCCTGCCACTGAATTAAAAAAAAAAAAAATTATTGCATGTTTACATCTTGGAATTCTGTTATTTTCTCAGAATTTTGAATATAAATATGCAGTTCTAATAAATGTGCATGTTTATAGCTCACAATTCTGAGAGAAAATTGGATTTGCAAGATATAAAGTTGCATTTGCAAGAAAAAAGTTAAATAAAAACTCACAATTCTGACTATTTTTCTCAGAACAGCATGATATAAACTTGCAATTGTGAGTTATAAAGTCCGAATCATGAGATATAAACTTTAAATAGTATTTTTTCCTTTGTAACTCAGAATACATTTCACAATTTTAAATTTCGTCCAATTGCGTTCATGCAGTTTGAGTTTAAAACTAGCAGTTGTGAGTTTATATTGTGCAATTCTGAGGAAAAAAGTCAACTGTGAGATGTGAACTCACTATTGCAAGAAAACAAGTCAGAATTGCGTTTATGCATTTGAGTGTATCTCACAATTCTGACTTTATTTCTCATGATTTCATGTTTATGTCATGCAATAAAAAAAAAAAAGAAAAAAAAGAAAAGCCAATTATCTTCCATAGGAACCATACATAGTGTATTCATAAATTTATTCATTTACAGTCCCCAAGTTTTTTTTATTTTTATTTGAACCATTTAGTTTAGTGTGCAATGCAATTTGAACTCACTCGAACATGGTTTTATTGGCGTTAGGTCTGTCCCTGAGGAACACAGAAGACCTCGATGCAGTGGTTGCTGTGGGAGAAAGCCTCAGCTGGTCAGGATGGTCATGTTGACCAGTCAAAAGGTGGACTTATTACGCTGGACAGAGTCCAAACAAAAGCTCCAGCAAACCCCCTTCATCCTTCCTCTGCTCTCAGCGAATTATCCTCTCTTCTCTTTTGTTTTCAGCCTCCTGTAACCCACTGATGCCTCAAATCCCTGCATGGATGTTGAGCGAGATGCTGGGAAGCATGCAGGAATCTCGTGGGATTTCAGTGTTTCCAGGCTGACATAGATTAACAGAGTTTATGGAGCTGTGATCGAAAGTTCAGTGGTCTAAAACTCTACAAATACCAGCAGTGATCTCCAATTAATCCATGTAGTTTTCATCTAATTCCTTGAAATTGTCACTACTAAAATAATCATGCAGTTCTAATTAAACATTACTTAAGTGTCACATTAGAAAGGTTCCTTACAGATAAAATCCATACGTTTTAATAACTCGGAATGAACAATTAACCATGAAAGCTGTGTGGCATTCCCACAAGCTCTTGCATTTGAGTTTTTAATGATGCATGGTTTTCAAAGCATAGCAACTTATGGGGATTTGTATTAACCCTTTATCTTCATGCAAATGGAAACGCTAACCAAAAAAAGTGCACTTTACAAATGTGCATTAATGTTTGCTCTATTTTAAGGTTGTGACTGATGTGATGAAATGAGGGTGATGGTAATAGTACGTGACTTCCAGCATATGATCACCAGCGGGAGGATTTAGTGAAGCACCTCTCTGTTGCTGACACAAAGACGCACAGAAACATGATTAGCCATTTGGTGAGATGCACACACTGATCTCAAGTCCAAGACTAGACTCCCAGAAGCAAGATCTTGTTTTATGTCTCTACCATCTGCTGCACAAGAGGTGCGGTGTAGTGAGGTGTCGTCTGTAACACACACACACACACACACACACACACACACTCGCCGCATGTGTCTGTTGGCAGGTCTCTGGTGAGGTGTTTTGTTGTGCTGTTAAAGCCAGTCTTGACAGCTGGTACAGTGTTATTTTAAGGATAGAGGTGTGTGTGTGTGTGTGTGTGTGTGTGTGTTGGGTATTTCCACTTCCCTTTTGACTCCACACACAGGAGGAAGATGGAATGAACATCAAATGGTCACATCCTGTTTCTAAGATCAGGTGGAAAAAGACAATTTGTCCAGAAGGTCACATTCTGTCTGTCTGGCACAAAGATAATTCATACATTCATACATTCATTTATTCATTGCACATTACAGAAGATTCAAACGTTCACTGATTAAACTATATATATATATATATATATATATATATATATATATATATATATATATATATATATATATATATAGTTTATTCAGTGCACGTCTGAATCTTCTGTAATAGTTGCTTATGAGTCCCTCAGTTGTCCTCAGTGTGAATCATACATTCATTATTGGAAAGGGTTCAAATGTGTAAAACATGCTGGAAAATCAACTGATTTGTGGGACCTGAAGGATTTTTCTGAAGAACAGCAGACAGTTTAACTGTTCAGGACAAACTAAGTACTCATGAACAAATATAAAAATCATTTAGGTAACAACAAAGTATTAAGAATCAAGCTTATGCATACTTTTAAAGACTAACCATCTTTAATGTGAAATAGTTTGTTCAGGTCAGTACTAAATAAATCAATTAAAAAAAAATTGCATATTTTGCAAAAATAATTAACATTTTGCATATACTTCAAAATACACAGAACATTTTGATGACAATATAATATGTTCAAATTAATTGAGAAAAGCTGTGGAAGGATGTTGACACCCAACTGGAGTATTTGAGAGCCACGGCTCCGCCGTCTCAAAGGACACTTATAAATCTCCTTATGCTCGGTTCAGGGATCGATCGTAGAAGGTTCTTTAGTGGCCTGATCAGTCTTCAGATTTAAATCTTATTTAAAATATTAGATGGAATTTAAAGAAAGCTGTTTTTTTTGAAGATCATCAGTGATCTGGAAGCTTTTTCAAGCAAGGAAAGTGCTGCTTTTGTGGCTGATTACTTGAGATTAGTTTATCGGATACGTGTTGGAATGGAACGTTTTGACCTTTTTACTAGAATGAGTAATGCCTGCACATGAATGAGTGGAGATAAAACCAGTCAGCTGAGTACATAAAGTTATTGTGCCAATCTTGGCCTTCTCGTAACTGGGCTTAAGGAACGGGGGATGCTTGTTGACTGATCTGATAAAGGGAATAAACGTGATGCACAAAAGCTATATATCTCAGAAAGATAAGGCTCAATCAGTTCCTGTGTGACGGTGACGAATGAAAGCAGGGTAAGTAGATCTTTGTGTATTTGTGTGCACAACAGAAAAAGTGAAAGCAAGTGAGAGAGAGAGTTGTGAAAGAGCGTCAGACTTCCCAAACCCTATAAATGGCACGGGTTGAATCCTGTGCGTGCTGATAAGTGTCTGGTAAACTGGAGCACGCTCGCAGCGCATGACTTCCACCTCCAGCCCACTTCTCATGTTAAACTCTCCTGTATTCTGCACAGGCTTTTAGGAGACCGCATACATTCCCAGCCAGTGTTTCCTAATCACCCGTTTGCATTCATCTCCTGTTCAGACAGTACTCTTTTTACTCTCTCATGTTCAGATTTCCATCACCGCATGCACCACAAAATGTAAGCAAGGGAATGCCATCTTCAAAGCAGAGTAAGACGATAGATCTGTGTATTGCATGATCATCACAAACCAACACTCTGTCATTACGGCATTTACACTTCTCCATTTGCAGTGGTATTTAATGCTAAGCAGAATTCGGGAATTGTGAGATTAAAAAAAGGTCAAAATTCGGAAACACAGTCTAGCAATTCTGAAGAAAAAGTTAAAATTCTGAGAATATAAAAATAAAGTCAGAATTGCAAGAGATAAAATCAAATTGTGAGATATAAACGAGCAATTTTTGAGAAGGAAAAGTCAAAATCATGAGATATAAGCTTGCAGTTGCAAGGCAACCCTTATGAAACAAAAATATATTGCAGTATATTGGAAAATATCATGTAATATATTAGGCATATATTCTGATATATATTTATTTTTTCCAATATATTGCAATATATTGAAAGTGGCAATCATTTGTATATTTTGCAATATATTATATAATATATATATCAATAATATATTGTTAAATGTATTCAAATATATAATATATTAGAAAATAAAAAGGGAAGATAATATATTACAATATATGACAATATATTTTAAGAAATATATTGGTAAATATATTTCCCTTCCGTATGGGAATGTCATAACTGTGAGATATAAACTAAAACGTGGAGGATATAAACGTTTTTTTGCCATTCTGAGTTTAAGATGTATATTCACAATTGCATAACAAAGTCTGAATTGTGAAATACTTAATTCTGAGACAAAATAGAATTTGCAAGATAGAAACTAACAACTCTTTAACAAAGTCACTATTCTGAGAAAACAGTCAGAATGAGAATACATATATAGATATAAACTAGAAAGTGTGAAAGTAAGAATTGTTGGAAAGAGTCTTGTGTATATCAGTCCACCTGAATAACACATTCGTTTTATTTTGTTTGTACAAACAGTTAAAGTTTTCTTTATTGCCTCAGACTAAAGTTTGTGTACATTTGCATACTAGGGTATATTTCAGGTCTCAGTTGGAAGTAAAAGCAGGGGGAAAAGGTGTTATTCCAGCTGTGAAATATAATCGTATGTGCTGTGTTTGAACTTTCTTCCTGAAAGTTAAATGTATTGAGTTGTGTGCTTTTGAAAGTGCAATAGTCATGCCGCTGTGGTGTTTAATCACAGTAATGCACACACAGCGACTGTTCTCTCTGGTTTCAGCTGCAGTCTCCTACAGCGAGGTCTTGGGCTAATATCAACATCGACGGTAAATATTACATACCTTGAACAGCCACCTGAGACTGGCATGAGTAAGTATTGTATGTTCACCTGGGCTTACGTCTGTGAATCCATGCTGTAAAAACAAACAGCAGCGGGTCTGGAGTGACCTCATGTTTGTGTTTAAATATATCCTCTAATACGTATTTTCATTTTATTCCCTGGCTGCAGAGTTTACTGCGCAGCTCGTTTCCGCAGTCTGTAATATCCAAACACAGCTCAGATGAGAAATCTGCAGTCAGTCAGAGACTCATGGCTATTAAGGCCTTATTCAGATTCATTTTCTAAAGTCTGAACAGGAAAAACATTTCAAAGTGGTTTGGAATGTGATTAAAAATCTGTATATCTTAGCTTGAATAATCAGATTAGATTTCATGTTGATTTTTCATCATTCATTATGCAACAAATTATGTCTCATGCTGCATCTTCATTAAAACATTGCATTTGCAGTTTGCTATAAAATCTTTTGTTTTTGGACACTGTATTTAATTTTTTATTTTAATTTTGGTAATCAAAAAGCATGTATAATTATCTGAAATCATAAAAAATACACAATTTCACAATAACTAATTTGTTCATAAAAAGTTTAATGTAAAAATTAAAATTTTAGGGCCCCATGAAATGTTCTATTTTTTTCTAAAATTCATTTTATTTTGAAAAAAAATCTGTTTTCTATTTACATTTTTGTTAATAGTTCAATTAAATGTAATAAAAAAACGCTTAATCAACCTAATTTACAGAAATAGGTTTTATTAATGTATGTATGTATTTCCTTTTCCTTCCAAACATTTCTTGACAATCGAATAAGGCATACTGCATTAACGATTTAATTAATCTTTTAAACAAAATTAAATTAAACAAATGTTTCTCTTCAGCAAGAAAGCGTTGCACAACAGATTTATTACTGTAAAATGAAAAAAAAAGTTAATTGAATATTGAATATTAAGCGTTAATTAAGCATGCTAATAATAATAATAATAATAATAATAATAATAATAATAATAATAATAATAATAATAAATATTAGTAGTAATGGTACTTTTACATTCAATGTCAGTGTTACCTAATTTGTATGATTTGTGATATTAAAGACCTTCAATTTCACATTTATTCACACTTTGCTCTAAAAACATAACAGAATCCATCTTTCACTTTTCTTTTGAGGTGAAGCATTGGCAGCATTATCAAAATGCTGGTCTTAGTTTATACCCCTGTGAAAAACAAGTACACGTTAGCAAACTTTTAAGATAATAACTTTCAACTGTTATTATGAAATACATTTCAATTTCCTGTGTCAATGAGGATGTGCAGATGTGAGATGATTGATGGTCAAAAGCTGTCGATCACGATCAGACTCCTGAAGTGTGTCATCCAGTCTGACGTAAGTGAGGGCTGATGTCGCTCAGTCTGCATTGGGTTATTACCCAGGATCTCCCAAGGGTCGTATCTAACCATCAGTCAAGCTATAAGCAGATCATATCAGAACATAAAAGATTGTTCAAATTAATTTAAATTAGCCACATAAAATAAAGACAATGGTTTTAACAACATGCTAAAGCATGCACATTTCACCTAACATTAATATCCATTTTTTTATGGTCAGTTTTTTCTTTCAGGTCAAATTCTCCATTAAAAGATGTAAAGTTAAACATACTAAAAAAAAGTATAACAAGCATTTAGGTTAAACTAAAATGTACTTTCATTTAATTTCTATTGAAACTTGAATGAAAACACAAGTTAGATACTAACAATGTGCTAAATATGTTAGACATATACTAAACATACTGCAATCATGCTGTCATGATCCAGTCATTTAACTTCTGTTTATTCACCACCAGAGGTCATCATCCCCAACACAGACTAACGCTACACAGTACACCCTGGACTACATTTCCAATGATTCACTGCTCCAATCGCAAGTTCACCTGATAACAATCACACCATGCACCTGAGGACAATCACACACACACACACACACACACACACACACCGCACAATCATCAGACATGCTTTATAAGCACTGGACTTCTTCTCACACACTGCCGAGTATTGTTCTGCACATATCCCTCCCCTAGCTGCCATACGTAAGCCTTCCCGCGTTAGTTTCTAGTTTTCATAGTCTTGTCTCAGTTCCTTGTTTTCATAATCCTGTTTCAGTTTATGATTTTATAATCCTGTTTCAGTTTATGTTTTCATATTCCTGTTTCAGTTTATGATTTCATAATCCTGTTTCAGTTTATGTTTTCATAATTTAGTCTTTTTCTTGCCTTGCCCAATTACTTGTGTTCTGACCATAGATTGTAAAAAAATATGGACGTAGTGTCCGTGACGTCACCCATAGACTCCTCAATAGCGGTTTTGAAGCCTAAAGTGTGCAGAGCGGGCCATCGCCATCTTGGCATCGCGTCACCGCGCGACTCTCCCGGATAATCGAAAATGGGCAAAAAGGCGGGAGCTGACTGCTGAAGCCACGCCCACCTAGCGCGACGGCATTGTCAGCAGCGGCAATCCACCTGTCATTCAAGTGGCCACGCCCTTAATTATGCAGAACTTTAAGGCTTAATATAATTTAAACGGATGAGTTATAAAAAAATTCACCCCCCTCACAGTTGTCATGAAGGGCAAAATTAGCAATACAGACCAAAATCATTTTTTGAACCAGGCTGTAAACATGTTTTTTTCTGCTGTAAAGTTAGGCATTTTAACATGGGGAGTCTATGGGACTGACTCCCTTTTGCAGCCAGCCTCAAGCGGCCAGTCGATGAATTGCAGTTTTAGTCACTTCCTTATTGGCCTCACGAGAGAGAGCGAGAGGTTGCCGCTCGGTTCTGACCCTTTGCTCTTGATTACTCCTCTTGCTTAGTCCTTTGGATCTTGATCGTTCGTTGTAAACACACCTGTTAGCAAAAATTTTTTACATACTAAGCATACTGAAAATATGCTAACAGTGTACTACAACATGTTAGGATCGTGCTAACAATGTTTTTAACATGCTAGCAACATTTTTAGCATGCTAAACATACAAAAACATTCTACCAATGTGCTCAAACAGGCAAACAATATTTTTTATCATGCTAAGCATACTAAAACATGGAAAAAAAAAATTGCTTAAGTTAGAAAAACAAATACTTTGTGCTAAAGTGTGCTAGTAGCATGTTAGAAAACATGGTAGGATCATGCTAACAACATGTTAAATATGCTAACAACATTTGTTTTAGCATGCTAAGCATACTAAAACATGTGCAATGAGCTAAAACAGGTTTCTGGCTTTGTAGAAATTTGTTTGATGTTTAAATTTGGTCTTGGTTGTCCTAATTCTTAAATTAAATTAAAAATACATTTATGCATTTAGCAGGCACTTTTATCCAAAGCGATCGACTTACAGTGATTTCAGGCTATCAATTTTTACCTATGTGTTCCCGGGGAATCGAACCCCCAACTTTGCGCCTGGTAGCACAATGCTCTACTAATTGAGCTACAGGAACACTAAATTAAATACACTAATGTCAATTTATCCTTATTGCTATGACGAATGAATGGTATTTCTTTCAATGATACGACAGAATTAATCTGCACTGAGGTAACGTTCGCTTCTCAGTCTGACAGAAATTACCCAAAAAGTGGCAGTACTACACAAAACGCGACTCGACGCTGATTGGACTATTTAGAGGCAGCACAAACAATATAGAATAGCGAAAGCTAGCGTAACACTGTTACACTAGGGAAAAAAATCCTTCCCTTTCCTTTGGTGGTGCGTCGCCCAATCGCCCTAATGGAGAAACCACCACTGCTGTTAAACATAGCATGCTAACAACATTAATATGCATAAACATGCTAATAATGTGCTAATAAGCCATGCTTTCAAACCAACTTCAAAATTACTTCCTCAAATGTAAAGACTTCCAAAATACTTCAATTACTTCTAAAGCCATATTGTTTGTCTTGACCAACATTTTCTTTGGTTCAGTATCTAACTTAAGCTTAAGCTGCTTAACAGTTTGTTTTTCGTTTTAAAATGTGAAAGTTGCGTAACCATTTAGGCAACGGCACATTCACTTTAAAAATTCACTTTTTTTGGAGTACATTTAATTTTAATATTTCATGTTTAATTCAATGGGCTTATTATTATTATTATTATTATTATTTGCAATTAAGTGTGAAATTCACCAGCCAAATTGTTCCTACACCAGTGTAAAGTATAAAACCTGCAACGTGTTGAACTCTCGCTGGATGTTGCTGCTAGAAGAGCCAAGTTCAACAAATGTGCTCAGAGTCTGAGTTTGTCATGTGGGCATGAGTCCAACTTTAACACAACTTCATTCACCTTTAATATTATTGCTACCTCCATCTCATAAGTCAAGCTCTGAGCTTTAAAGAGCCGGGCACATCAGGATGGCTGTAGTTAATGGATCAGGAGGGGAGCTGGGAAATGTTGTGTCTGAGTTATATTGCCACACGTGTCGACTGTCAGCAGGTCTTTTTAAGAAGACTGGAGAAGCAGAGAGGGTTTGTGTGCTGTTTTCAGGACCGAACACTCACACACACAAATATAGTATGAACAAGACTGTTCTTAGTTTATACCCCTGTGAAAAACAAGTACACGTTAGCAAACTTTTAAGATAATAACTTTCAACTTTACATTAAGTATATGATTTTAAGGTTTTCAGCAGGGTTATATTAACTAAAACTGCAAAAATAAATAATTAATGAGATATAAATAACGAAAACTTGAAATAAAAATGACAAACATATTAAAACAAAAACTACTAAAAATAGCAAAAAGCAAAAAATTAAAATCAAATGAAACTGAAACTGAATATATAAAAGTAAAAATGTACCAAATGTGTTTATAAAAATATATATAATAGTATCTAAGTGATACTAAAATAACAATTTCAGTCACTTTTAACTGCATGCCGAAATATACATTAAATGCAATTATAGTTAATAATACTTAAGAGTGTATTTGACCAGCTTAAGAAAGACTTCAGTAATCTTTACGTTATTTCAAACTTATTTAATTTCATAATTAAATATGGTTAAAGTTACTGCCAAATGTATTGACAAGCATTTATGATAAAATAAAATATTTTGTTGAAACTTGTATCTGTAAATTTAAACTATATTAAAAGTACTTTGATGTGCTTTAGTCTGTCAGTCAACAGATTAAAATAAGTGTACTTTCTTAAAGCGTGACAAAACATTACTAAATTGACATTAAAAAAACGTGCACTTTTAAACATCTGCTTAAGTGAAACATAGTCAAGCAAGGGTCTCTCTTTAAGTGCACTTAAGTGGCCTTTTATTTCCTTACATTAACACTTTTAAGATGGGTAGCACACTAAGTGCACGGTCTTTTACTTCACTTTTCATTATTTGATGTGATATGTAATTTACCTCTAGAGGTTTGAAGTGTTTTGCGTGTTTTAAGCGTGCTTATCTAATGTCAGTGGCCAATGAAAACAGTGACCACACACTCACAGCAGCACACAATAACTCATAACAGCCATGAACAATGCTTACAGTTGGTAAACTCCTGCCAGACAGCGGCGGTTGGTTGGCACGGGGAGGTGAGAGTGGTTTACTGTTGCTCCTGGTTGTTGATAAGCCCAGCCCTGCAGTCACGGTCTTCCTCACCCACTTCCACCCTGAGCAGATCCATAACCACCACGCAAGATGTTGTGGTTAGTTTGAGCAGGGTTTGAACAGGCGAGCACATCAGAAGCTAACGACCTAAACCACTGTCAGTTAACTCGGTCGTGACTTCTGAAGTCGAGGTTTTGTAACTGCTGTTCAGGGACACAAGCACTTCAAAGCCCAGATGAACCGTGTTATGTAAGCTGAGTGAGACAGCCATCTACAGTTACACCACTGTGGTGTCGTAAAAATATACATCGACATAATTCACACAGCCAACCGTCGCTTTGTTGCTTCACTGACATTTGAGGAATGAAATACATGCAAAGAATATTTAGAAATATAGTTTTGGATAGAGATCATCCTTTTTTAATTTTATTTAATTTTATTTTATTATTAAAATGTTTAATTCAGTTGCATACACCTTGAGCGCTACACAGGTTTGTATGTATGTACACATATTAGTTATTTTTATTTTCGCATCATTGATGTACTCCTAGGTTATGTTTGCATTCATTTTTATTTTAATTGTATTTCTTTTTTAATTTAATGTTGTGTTGTTTCAGTTATATTTTAAATGTTTATTTTATGAATTTTTGTTTCCGTTTTAGTACAAAATATAATTAGTTTATTTTTATATTCATTTATCATTTATTTATTTTAATTCTAGTTGTTTGTTTCATTAAAATGTATATATATATATATATATATATATATATATATATATATATATATATATATATATATATATACACACAAATTTTTAGTTTTAGTACAAGTTAAACTAAATAAAAATGAGAATTTATTCTAAGTAACTATTTTTTTTATAGAATTTTATTATTATAATGTACTGTTATTATATGTGACTTTTGTTTTTTTATATAATAGTTCAATTAAAACCTATAATAACATTTATTGTTTGTGTGTGTGTGTGTGTTATACTGGTAATACATTTCAAAATGTAGAAAAAACTACTATTAATTTTCAAAAATGGTTCAAAAAACAACATAGATTAAATGACTGAAAGAGAAGCATCTCCCCATTATGACTGTGCTGGTTTAACAGTGTGTGGTTTCAGTTAGCGTACTGTTGGTTTGGGCAGAATTGATCCCTTGTCATATCAGTCGGCCTGAACTTCCTCTCCCGCAGGTGTTTTGATACTTTTATTTAAATAACTTCACCAGTCTGATCTGAGAATATTGTGCTTTTCTTTGTTGGCTGTTCTTCTTCAGAGTTTAGGGATGTTGTTTGGTTGATTTCAGTTGTTGATTAAGCCTCTAGTGACGAATGGTTTAACTTCAGCATTACTGTTCATACGAGGAAATGCCAGCGTTCTCACTTCTCCTTTTCAGATCAAATGGCCTTGAATGTTGCAATGGTGCGGTGAGCATTAAACGCTTTGTTCGGTTGCGTTTGTCTTTTTGCATAATTTAAGAACTATGAGATATCTCCTTTAAGCATTGTTGGTTGGATTACTTAAGTGCTCCAGAATGTCCTTCTTTTAAGGAAACTAGAAAGCTCAGCAGCAAGACTGCTCTGATATCTTAATCTAAAGGTGCAAGCTTGCAATGCTGATGATGGCCAAAGAATCAAGAAAAGGACAGCCGCAGAAGAAGGCTCCCATTCACACGTTCATTTCAATGAAGTTAATTATCTTTTGCCTAATTGCCCCAAGGGTCCTTTGGACATTACCATGTGTCCTGGGAAAAAAGAGGGCTTCACATAAATCATTTAAACCAATCATTCCCAAAACAAGTTAGCCTGTCCGCCATCGAGCGGTTGAATGCTGAAAAGCGGCATTTAGGCAGGTCCCTGTGGGATCCGCACACAATGATGCCTTTTGCATGCTCAGAGAGAATACAGCAGCCGAGTCAAAGCACAGTGTTTGTGGTAATCCTGAGCATTTCTCCTTTCTCAGCTCCAGACCCTGTGCATGACGAGGCGACAGCACTCTCCACCTGAACACATGCACACAGAGACACTGGCCGCTTGTTCGGTGAGGGCCCAGCGCACCTGCAGGGTTCAGGTTCTCCGTGCATGCTCTCCTGATGTTGCTTTAGCCTCTTCTGTTACAGCGCTCGGAGGTGTTTCCCACCGCGGTCAGGACTGCATACGGACTGATTTCACTGCTACAAATGACTGGTGTTTTTAAGCATCCTGTCATGAATTATTCTTCACTTTATGATGCGAATGCTAATGGTGCATTTATTACTTAATCATAAATTCAGGGTTTCCACACCTGTGCTGATGAATAAGGATTTATATAAATGTCTGGAGGCTATTGTTATAGCTTGTGTGTTAATCAAAGCTTGCTGTCGTGTTTTAATAGTTTTTTTTACAGGGAGCCTCGGGCCACAAGGAGGTGCAAGGAGGTCCATGTTATTGTTTAGATACATTAAAATAATAAAAATAAACACACACACACACACATAGTATAATTTGTAGAATATTGACAGTGGATATTTTTTTTTATTCATCTTCTAAAATTAAAATAATAATAATTGGTCCAAAGTCTCTTCTGCTCACCAAGATTTAATTTTTTTGATCAAAAATAAATGTATTGTAAAATATTTCTTATATATATATATATATATATATATATATATATATATATAGTTTTTACTATGTGAATGTATCTTTTAAAATGTAATTTATTTCTGTGATGCTCCGCTGTATTTTCAGCATCATTCCTCCAGTCTTCAGTGTCACATGATCTTCAGAAATCATGAAAAATGATGATTTACTGTTCAAGAAACATTTCTGATTATCATCAATGTTGAACACTGAATTTTGTGCTGTTTAAAATTTTGTAAAAATTCAACTTGTTTTCTTTTTTTTTTTTTTTACTAAATATTACACATCACATAATTCTCAAATTTTTAAAAGGAGGTCTCTTCCGATGGCATTGTCATACTTTAAAAAGTTTGAAAATCCTTGCCTTAAAGTAACAGCACATGTCTCCATGAAAAGCTGCACCGCTAAAGCTATCACTAACATCTGTAGCATAAATAGTGCAGGTCAAGTTATTTACCAAAGTTTACTACTAAGCAGTAATGGGCTGGTTCAGATCCCTAGTTCTAAGTATGAGCAATAATAAGACTGATCGTCTGTTTAGTTTCATCTGGTTCCTCCTCACGTCCGGCTTGGGATTCTCATTTATATTTCAGTGGCATTCTTTAGCTTTTCTGGAGAACATCTGGAGTCCACAACACAGGAGGTGACGTAGGCTACACACACTGTTTGTTGGTGTTTGTGTCTGTGTTTCATGCTCCAGTGACACACAGTGAGTCGGCGGCACTAAACCTGCGGCCCATGGTAACCCCGCAGCCGGAGCTGAGGAAGAGGTCATGACCTCTGACAGATGCCCCTCCGGATCCCCTCCTCTCTCTCAGTGTGAGACTGAGCTTCAGAGCTGATCCAAACCCTGCATTCATTCCCCCTGAGGTTCACACTCCTTTAAACACACGACTCGCTGAGAACTTTAACATTTTATTTCATGTTCAAGTGTGTGTGTGTGTGTGTCTGTGTGTGTGTGTTTGTGTGTGTGTGCTCACTTCCAAAAAACAAGAAGAAAAAAAAAAGGTTTTTAGACTAGTAAACTACATAAATATGAAATTTGCTCTCACTAAAAAAGAAAAAAATACATCTGACTCCATGCATTATTATGTGAAAAAGTCTTATATTATAATAAAGCACATTATTTTTTAAATTATTGTTTCAACCTGTTTTTTTTTTTTCAAGCTTGATCAAGTGTGGATCAGTGCTTGCCATTTCTTTGTAATTATATCTGAATTTTACTATCAATTTCTGATTACATTTTCAGTGCATAAAACAAACAAATAAATAAACAAACAAACAAACAAATAAATAAACATAACTAAATAAATAAATAAAGTTAAGTAAAACAAAGATTATTAGATTTTTATTTTTTTATTTTATTACAAGAAAATACAATGGCCCGGGTTCTTGGTCTTTCTGCTTAAAAATATAACTTTTAACTCATTGTTGTACTTTGCTGTTTCTTTGTAATAATTCTTGAAAACAAGTAAAAAAACAAATATTTCAAAGTAAATCTTACAATATATTCATATATATATATATTTATATAATATTTTTATTTATTTACTTATTTATTTATTTATTTATTTATGTTTTTTGAAATGTTAACCAATTCAGTTTTATAGCAGAGACTTACAGTAGATGGATTTATTAATATTCCATATAAACAATTTTGACACCAACTGTTGCAGTTATAACTATATATGCTGGCAGTGCATTAGTTCATGATGTGTGTGGCTTTAAATACGGCTCATCCAATCAGAAACTAGAATACAATCTCTCTGTTTAATCCCATCAGGCTGATAACAGCCCTATATCCACATTAACTGGTGAACAAAGCTCTGAAAGCAGCACAGCTCCCCAACCAGTTTCATGCACTTCTCTATAGTGTGTCTCTCTAATTCTCAGTTAATGAATTTCAGTTGTCTGTGTTGAAATGTGACTTTTCCTCGAGTCTGATTGAACAGCTAACGTGATGCATCTTCATGGCTAATTAGGGAGAGAAAGGAGCTGGTCATTAATATTGATCCTGTTCAGCCTCGCCCCTTTAGATCAGTTCACCTGCTTTCCCACGGCTTGGCCCATTAAGCATCCGGGGGGCGCCTGAAATAAGACCCTGGCAATCCAAGTATAGTGCATCTGGGTTAATCGCCAGCATTTAGAGCAGGACTGCACCAGGCACACAGCGAGAGAGAGAGAGATGGGAAAAGGGCTCAAAGTGTTTTAACAAGCTTGATTAATTGCCATTTCCGCTTCGTAAAAAGAGAGCAAAGGTAAATTGCACGGCCAAACAAAGGGAGCTCTTTAACTGGAGGACAGATCTAAGTTATTACGAGTGCCTGGCCGGGTTATATAATGGATTTCATCATTTCCTAAATGCAATTAATATGTTTCACAGTCTGAACGGGGAACGAGAGAGAAAGGCATTATATAACAACAACTGCAAAAAAAAAAAAAGAACTTCACGTGTCAATCATTCTGACAATAACACTGAGTTTATTTCCCCACAGTATTTCATAACAGTTTCTGAGGTCTCTCTCTCTCTCTCTCTCTCTTGCTCTGCATCCTTTCACTCTTTTGTCAGTATATCTCTATCACTTTAACTGTGTTTCTGTGCACTTCTGCTCCGGGTTCCTCCTCGCCGTCCCGTGGGAGAAGCACAATACCGAGTGGTGTTTGTCACAGAGTCGTGGGCTGAGCTCTCGTCCCCCTCATCATCTCATCTGCAGCACAAAGCAGGGTCACAGCATTCTCACGCTGCTCACACACACACACACACCCATAACCTCCTTCTGGCCCGGGTATGTCCAGAGCCAGTGTGACGAGTCTATATAGTAATTGCTTTAAGTTTTGTAACCAACAAAATAAGCATCTGTAGTTGCTCATCTTTAAATTTCAAAGATGTATTTTGTTGTGTGGACTCCAAAGTGTATATAAAATGTAAAGTTATAGTTTGATAGTCCACTCTAGATATTCTACTAACAATAAGTTACTTTGTAACTACATGTCAAATACATATCAACTAAATCTCATTATTTGCCACTTCATGTCTACTAACTCTCACTGATAGGGTAGGGTTAGGGTTAGTTGAATAGTTAGTTTATAGTGTGCACTTAAGATTACAGTGAGGCTATTATGAAAAAAAAAAAAAAAAAAAAAAAAAAAACTAAAAAACATGCAACTCCTACAACTCCCGTATATTCACTGTCGTGCATGATATTGAGCTGGATTTTGGTTTAATAGCATAAATGCATCATGATAAAATAAACCTATGTTGAATATAAAAGCACCATTAATAACGAGAATAAGCAGTTCTGGCAAGTAGTTCAAGTCTAAGCGTGTTTAGGTTGTTCATAGTTGACACGATTATTATCCCCAGGTTTACTGTGAAAGTCTGCCTGTGTGCTGACATTTGTGCAACATGATTTAGTTAAAAGTATGCTCAGTTTAATCCAAACAGACAAATGTGAATCTGGTGACGGTTCACTTTGCTTCTTCTTGCATGTATCCAGCACTTAAATGTTAATACTCTACTGCATTCGCAAGCAACAAACCTAAACCTAACCAAAAGATAAAAATACATTTGCTGAAGCAACCATGCCATTTAAGCCCTGCTTTTCACATAGTGATGTTAAAAGAATAAAAGATAAAAAACAGCAGTTTCTTCCGAGCTTGTGCTTTTCTGAGCTGAATCTAGTTTGTGGCACTTCACATGTTACTCCTTGTAAAACACAAGTACACTTTAGCTTACTTTTAAAAAGACAGATTGTATGTATTTTTAAAGAATATTTGTTACGCTTTATTACAGTGTCCGTGTTCCAGTATAATCTAAATATTGTGTAAAACTAATTAACAACATGCACTAACAATATGGTTAGGGTTTACATGTAATGTATGCATCATTTACTGTTATTACTACAATACTTATAATGTGTAACAATGAACTGTAAATTAAGGTTAAACTGAATGTATTGCTTTCAGATACTTAATTGCATGCTATTAAAATTGAATGAAAGTATATTATAGTTTAAATTTATATGAAATGCAGTTAGTTGAACTAGAAGTACATCTTTATGTGATTTCATTACTTCCATGGTCTTTGGAATATGATTGATGTTACTGTTGAATTATGATAATGTAAAATATACTTTAATGCCATTTTTGTTTAAACTTGTGTTATGTATTTACATATATTTCTAATTACACATTAGTAATGAAGTAGCAATTTAGTTATTTTAATAAAATCACCTTTCAATCTACACTGGATAATACACTTCAGTTAAAATTATAATTAAGTACTTAACATGTGCTTAAATACAATAGTCAACATATAAAAATAATTGTACTTCTTTAATGCACGACAAGATATTATTAAAACACGATTTAAAATGGGCTTTTATTTTGATATATTTTTTTAAAGTTTACTTTTAAAAGTCTACTTAAGTGTGTTAAGAAACAGTCATGAAATTGTCCCTCTTTAAAGTAACTTAAGTGGCCTTTTTTCAAGAATATTATATTATTTGCAAGTTTTTTTTTTTTTTTTCTCTTTTGTGTTTTAAGACACAACTAAGCACACACACACACACACACACGCACACACACACACATACACACACACACACACCCTGGTAAATGATTGCATGCAATGCATTTTCATTCACAGACCATTTCTCATCAATGTCATCTAAGTCTTGTACTTCCCGTGCTTTTCTGGATAGTTGTGTTTCCATTTTTCACATGTCACTGTGTCATCTTTATTCTAGATTATATTTCAGATTGCAGGTAAGTTTTTAATAACGAGTCAGTTCACGCTCTATGGGGTTTTGACAGATCACAAGCACACATAAGTTGACTCAGATGGGCTTTTGCACACACAAACACTTTCTTTGATTTCACGCAGGCCGTTTGATCAGCGTGGACAGCCTGGAGACACTCGGCCCGTAGAGGCAGCTGAATGCGTTCGCTTGATGAACTGAAGGCCAGACAGCGCCTGCTATTTCCCTTTGACTCATTAAAGGGCCTCAGGATCTGCACTTGTTAGCAGTCATTAGCCTGAGGAGTCCCTGGCAGCACATGCCCACTGAAAACACTGCTGGTGCTCTGTAGGGGAACAGTGAACCACTGCAACAGAGGACAGGACTGAGGATGTTACTATATATCCTGGCACACACAGACAATATTCACATGCATATCAGTAATCTAATTCAAATTTGGTAGTATTCCAGTTAATATCAAGCCAGTGGCCAACAGTATCCCCATAATCTGACTCCTAATCTTGGATTATGCCTGTTTTAACCTTACTCATAAAACCCTCAGATGTGTTTAGTTTTGTATTTTTTATTTAATTTTTTTGTACACAGTCCATAAAGAACTTTGCAAAGCATCTCAATCAGTAAAGCATGGTGATAGAAACACAAAAGTCTTAGTTTGATTCCCAGTCAAAGCTAGAATTGATTAAATGTGTTCCTTGAATGCAATATGAGTTACTTTTGATAAAGGTGTTTGCCGGATGCATCAACTGAAGCACTGAACTTAATTTGAAGGAATATTTCACCAAATACTGGTACATTACAATGCATGATTGCCCTAAATAATATAATATAATATAATATAATATAATATAATATAATATAATATAATATAATATAATATAATATAATATAATACAATACAATATAATATAATATAATATAATATAATAAAAATGAAATGAAATAAAGGCCACTCAAGTGTATTTTTTAAAAGTGCACTTTAAAATAATGTCAAAATAAAAGTTGTACTTTAAAGTACATTGTTTTAGAAATTCTAAATAATTTATTTAAGAATTCTAATAATAATTGTAATAATTTAGTCATTAAGTAATGCTTTATAGATGTGCAATTATTTAGATATTATCTAACATAATAAAAAGTGAAATACTTGATTAGAATTTTAGAAACTGTAGTGTTTTTTTATTTATTTTTTTATTATTTATTAAAAGTTTTAATAGAAGTTACACTGAAGTACATTTTGGTTTATCGTCAGTACTTTCAGCAGTAATTTCAGCCATATTTCAAAGATAATAGACATAATTATGAAATTACATATAAAGATGTACTGAAGTCCTAAAGTGGGTAACTAATAGCTTTTAGTATGAATTTAAACTTTATATTTTTCTATTTAATTGTAAACAACATGCAGTTAAATGTCAAAAACATTGTTCATGCTGTAGTATATTCTTTAAGTTTATAATTTTTATAAGCTTTTTTTCAAGTATGGTAAGGTGTAATTATTTCTCACAAGGGGTAACGCACACATACTGAGAACACGTCACCACAATTACCCACAATGCCCACAGTTATGAATCTCAACACGCAGCAATTAGTATCCGCCCCAGGACCTCTTTTGCTGTCGCTTCAGTTTTTCCCACGCAAACACACACAGTCGGCGTGAGAGTGTTTATAAAGAGCTCTGTGTGTCTGTGTGAGTATGTTTCACATTCAACAGATGAAAAGAAAACACTAAAAATCACAGCGCTTTTGATAAATACATCTGTATTAGGCTTCAAAGATGTGTTCGGAGGCAATACAGAGCTCTCCCGGTTCATTTCTAAACCTTTCTGACTTCTCTTGAGTGACTGTGCTGTATATACGGATGACAATTATTTCAGTCAGGTTTCTTTACTGAGAAATGCTGCTTTTACAGATAGCTTTAATTAGGGCTGGTTGTAATCTATGAATGCAAGGTTCTGATATCTGCACACTTAAGCCCTAAACACACTGCACCATTTTCAGCTGTCCCAGACGAAAGATTGGCATTGTGAATCAATCGTGGTGATTTCTGTGATCGTGGCTCCTAATCGGTGGTTCAATGATGGCGGTTGTCATCGAACATGGTGTGTTTTCTGCTACAATCCACATTTATCTGTGAGTCAGTTAGTATCATCATCGTGCAGTCTACACATGCGTCGAAGCCACGTTTATTAGATCCATATCGCACAGTGTGACAGGCAGCGATCTATATATTATAAATAAAATAAAATTAAATTAAATTAAAAAATAAAAATAAATAATCTGTCAAGAAACATTGTGATTTTATTCCTCATCTTATACCAGATAAAATGTTAAATTGTTAATTGAAGTAAATATTAGGTGATAGACTAAAAAACAAAAATATGTAAAACATTGAAAAAAAAAAAAAAAAAAAAAAAAAAATATATATATATATATATATATATATATATATATATATATATATATATATATATATATATATATATATATATATATATATATATATATTATTTTTTGTGCAAATAACGTAGAATTGTTTATATTACCTTTAATTTTTATTTTACACTTTTACAAATTAATATATTTTATATAACTTGCAACAAGTCAGTAAAAAAATAAAAATAAAAATAAATAAATACATTTGATATTGTATTGTAAAATTGGATAAAAGCGTCTGCTAAATGCATAATTTTAATTTTAATTTTAATTTTAATTTTAATTTTAATTTTAATTTTAATTTTAATTTTAATTTTAATTTATTCCTCTAAGCCAATATTTAGCTGCATTTAGTGCTTGGTAATCACCTTTACAATTTCCACCATAATCATAATTGTGACTTTACCTCACAAATCCACTATTAGTCTCATTGTGACCTTACACACCCCACAGTGTGCCTTCATGTCTTACTTTGAACTTTAATACACACGCATCTCTTTTTTATGAATGCAGAGGCCTATAGTCTGACCTCAAGGACTATATGGGTGTTCTGTAGATTGTAATGAAGTGTGAGTCAGTCTGTCAGTGTAAGACCGGTTTGCGTGCAGCGGTCAGTCAGTCTAAACCCAGCACGAGAGACCCTTTAGCCTTCAGAGCTACAGATCTCAGATCAAAGACGTCACCCGCACACACAGAAAAACACAACAGTGTTTCAAAGACAGCTCTAGATGTCTTATTCACACGCATACCAAATCAAGACTATGCACAGTGAATGAACTGAAACATGAGGCCTTCTCTGCTCACTGACAGTGACTGAGGAAAAGGAGAGCTTTTTGAGTTCAGTTCACTGTGTGAGTCAGTTGTGTTCAACAAGAACAGATGAAAACATAAATGTTATTCATTATTCAATTCTCAGGCTATCACTTAAAGATTTGAGATGAATCTTGAGTTGAAAATTGAAAATATAACTTACAAACAATTATATTGAAATTGCTTAAATTACTTTGAGTTAAAATAAAAAGTTTTACAGTTTATCTAGTTATTTATATATTTGTCCTTTATTTTATTTTGTGGTTCTTTGTCGACTTGTCATTCTTGTTTCTGTTTTGAGCAACTGTGTTGTGTGAATAATTCAATGACTCACTCATGAAAGTCAAAAAAGAGCCTCACTTGTCACCAGCTATTGGTGTTACTTACTGAATCATTCTGTGAATGAATCGATTCACTGGGAAAGATTCATTTCTCTGGGAACACTGAATCAGAATCACTAATGCCAATTCAGCATTGCATCTGCACATTTAACCTACAGTTAAATTACAGCTCTCCATAATACTACTCATGTTCACTTCCACATAACATGCATAACATAAGATATTATTACCATTTCTGAGAGCAGAACATTAATTTCAAGAACAGACAAATTGAACGGCCTAACATACGGCAGCAGAAATGATTTAATAAAGGCACGAGATGGGATTGCTCCAGGCTCTGCTCAATTAGACAACTCAGCACCGGACCTTTGGCATTTGTTGATTGTAAAATACCTTCAGATTGGCGGCTGTAAAAGAGCGCTGACTTTCAGAGTAACAGCTGAGCAGGCAGGGAACAATAGATGATGATGAGATGCAAAAAATGCTGCTCTTCCTTTTATCATTAGAGAAAAGATTCTGTTTGAGCATGATTTCCTTTTTTTTTAAGGTCCTTGCGTTATTAATGTTTAATGAAAGTGCTGTTGCTGTAGTTGCTAAATGTTGTTTTGGTCATATATTATCTGTAATCGGTGAGTTTGCTAAGACTTTGGGAACTTCAGATGGCAAAATCAATTCAAACTAAACTAATTAACAATCAAATGAATATTTAATGCACTGGCATTTATCTTCCTCTGGTTCTTGTACAGAGCATGCTCTTCAAGCTTTTAGATGGTATTTGTCTTCATAAGAGGGGTTTTAACATTTTAGACTTCAGATTTGTGAAATATAAGGGTTCAGTGATCAAAATATCAGTGAAGTCTCACTTTTATTATCCATGAAGAAAAAAAATGGGGACAATTCATTTTGGTATGATAGGGTTGGGTTTTTTATTTGTGTATTTTTATGGCTTTGGATTCCTATATTATTATTATTAGGGGCCAAGCACCGAAGGTTCATAGGCACCTATTGAAATCGATGGCATTATTATATATAGAAACCAAACTTGGTGTGTGTTCTAACAAGCATGACCTGAGACTACCTGCAGTGTTTAGACACAGCGACACCTAGTGGTCAGAAGATATGAAAAATGCATATTTGTGCTTATAACTTCAGAATGGTTTGGCCAAAAATCACAAAACACAAAAGTCTCTTTAGATTCGGTGTGTCACGTCGAGTCAAATGATATCCAATGTTTCCGAGTCAGCCATTTAAGTCGTCGGCCATTTTGAATTATGTTTTAAAATGCTGTATTTTTCTAACATATTAGCGTATTGATATGCATACAATTAAGTGAAAGTGAAGTGACATTCAGCCAAGTATGTGACCCATACTTAGAATTTGTGCTCTGCATTTAACCCATCCGAAGTACACACACACACACACTGTGAACACACACACACACACACTGTGAACACACACCCGGAGCAGTGTTCATCATTTATGCTGCGGCGCCCGGGGAGCAGTTGGGGATTCGATGCCTTGCTCAAGGGCACCTAAGTTGTGGTATTGAAGGTGGAGAGAGCACTGTATATGCACTCCCCCCACCCACAATTCCGTCCGGCCCGAGACTAGAACTCACAACCTTTCAATTGGAAGTCAAACTCTCTAACCATTAGGCCACGACTTCCCCACAATTACAAAATCTTCGGCTCCATGCCCTGAAGGTACTAAAAAAGTTTGGGGGCAGCACCACCTTGTGGTCAAAAGTTATAATGAAATATAAAAAAACATGCAAATAACTTTTGCTTATATTAGCCTATTGTAATATAAGTGATGTCGATAGATTCCATGGATCATAACGACAACATCGATACCAATTTTGCCTTCCTGTCCGCCATTTTGATTCATGTTAAAAACCTACTTTTTCAATCTATATGAAACATTTTTTTTGTTTAGAGCAACAATAAATTTAATGGAAAGATGCCAAAATGCATCTGAAGGCGGGCCTACAAGGTGCGATTTTTGCTGTCATATGAGTTCGCATGCAATTTTTTTCAATTGTGTGGAAATCGTGTATGGTCGCGGCTTGTATCATGTGTGAGGAATTACGAGCCGAGCAGAGTGGCTCACGAGCAGTTCCCGACCTCCCGATCATTTTGAAACATGTCTAAATTGTTTGTGAGCTATCGGTTTGAATTTGTGAAATTTGTGCGGTTGAATGAGCCGATTTGTTCATCTATCTGAAGTTGACCAATCACGAACTAGAAAAACCACAGAAGAAGAAAGACGAAGACGGCAGCGCCACGGCGAATGTGTACGACCAGGAGGATAAACTCGCTGAACTCTGGCAGGAACAGCGAGCGTTGTATGATGTTTCTAGCAACGTGTACCATGCTTTTTAATTCTCTCTCTCTCTCGCTCTGTCTCACACACACGCATATGCAGTTTACAGGGACTCTCCATAGACGTAACGGTTTTGTATATTCTATCCCCATACACTAGCCTACCTCTATCCATGTTTAAAATTTCAAGTAAACACTGTTTAGTATTTTTTTTAAGCCATTTGGTTTACGAGTGCACAGGAATTGTCCTCATAAACCATGTTTACACTGTAATACATATGTCAGATATTTATAAACCATATACAAGAACACACACACACACACACACACACACACACTAGGGTAGCCACACGTCCTGGTGTTTCCTGTTGCTGAAAAATAACCTGTATGTGTAAGAAACAGTCATGGCTCATATCAATATTTTATATGTATCAAGTCGAACACGTCTATCAACTTCGTGCGATTTCTTCGGACATTGGCAGGTCGTAAAATCGTGTCGTATATCATCTCGTCCATACGATTTTCAGATAAACTCACTCGTGATGTGTGCGTGGACATACAATATTCCGACCATCCAAATTTGCACCGTGTACACCCGCCTTGAGGCTGTATCCCTTTGACATATTTGCACCAAACTTTGTGTGTGCCATTGTCACCTCACACAGAACACACCAAAATGATTTGATTACAGCGCCACCTGTTGGTCAAAAACAGTAAACCATTTACTATTGGTTTTATTAATGATTTTTCAGCTATTTCAAATGCAATCATCCTAAAATCGCTGTGATTGCTCATTGTTGCATTTGGTGTGATGCTCCATCCTATATATATATTGCATATTTTCTTATTTTGAAATGTTCATTATCACAAACTGTGAATAAATTGTATACATTAATTATATTATTTATTTCATGTTATTTTATATTTTGTGCTTTTTTAAAATAGTGGATTTTTACTGTCTCCAATTAGGGTTATGTGTATTTTAGGCTATTTTGAGCTCAAATAATGCACTTTCTTTAACGCAATTCTTTATATATATTATATATATATATAAAATTTATTTTTTTTCTTTTTTCTTTCATTTAACAGCTTTTTAATGGAAAAGCTAGACCTACATCTGCATGTGCGTAGCTCTGGGTGCAGTGCATGATGGGTATCAGTCTAGATTTCTGTGCAGACAGTGAAGGGAAAGTCCCTGGCAGAAAGGGGGAACTCCACTCAATAGCCAACAGGCAAGAGACGATCACAAAAATGACTTTCCTGAGGACTTTATCTGAGCCTGTGGTGACCCCGGGAGCTCTCGCAATGATCATTACTGCATGAGAACCTCGGAACGAAAACCAGTTAGAGATAATGGGATATTTACGTAAAAAATAAAATAAAAAATAAACACTCAAAAAACACTATGTTTCTGGTATAAATATAAAGAGATTTTTGTGACTTTTAAATAACATTCTTATGAGGACAAGAAACCTGGATTTGATTTTTAACGTTCTTAAAATATTAAAAACAAACATTCCAATAAAGTTATATTTTTGGGGAGAAAATAAAGTTGGTAGAGGATTTAAGACATGTTTTAGTCACCTTTAAATAATGTTCTAATCATAATAAGAGAACTGGACTTTTTAGAGTTTTAGAAACATTGCGAAACATTTTCTCACAATAACCTCGAGTCATCTGTAACCTGGGAAGTTTCTAATGTCCATTGACACAGACAGGACAGGACAGGACAGGTTTCTGTATCAAAATCAGCTGAATAACTGAATTAAGAGGATTATAGTTATCTTGAGATATGTTTAAAATGCTACACAATTTTTACTTCACGAACAAAGCAACAATAAAATGAAACAAGAAATCGAAACCAGCCCCTTTGCAGCTGAAACTGAAGCCACTGCTTTTCCAATGCATCTCCAGCTTCCCATCAATCACATGTTAAACTGAGAACACACAACACGAGACATGTTTCTCTGAATATCTGTAGGCTCGTCTCGACAGCCCTTTAGAATTACAGTCTGGAGTTTAATTAACAGCAAGCGCAAACACTGCGCCAGCTGCTCGACGGGGCTTCACTAATCAGGGCTTCGTTTGAGACGTGACACACACATGTGTGTGAAACATCACGCTGTCATCATCAGATGCATGGGACCTGAAGACATGAATCTGTGACATGTTGATTTGTTTGGGACGTCCAGACATATTCATCCTCAGCTCCATCCTTCATTCAGGCTTTGTTTAGACTCTTCTCAGATTATGTACGCGGAGACAGCAATTTAAACACAGTATACAGCATTTAGCTCATGGAGGTTTATTAGAAGTGACTCTGGGGCTTGCTAACATATAAATATGGCTTGTTACAGGTTTTCCAGATTACAGTCACAAATCTGGGCCTGCTTGTGCTTGGTGTGCCAATGTGAAATATGAACGAGCACTAATAGCATTGTTTGTTTCAGTGTTCTTCCAGTGATCCTGCTCCTCCCGTACCAAAATGAAATGGACTTTTCCAGAGAGATCTATCAACAATGACTTTACTATACATTAGCATGGATGCTTAAATATAAAATGAAATATTTAATTATAATTTTTTTCTCCCTAAAATAAAATAAAAAAATAACAAAAATAAAAATAAAATAAAATAAAATAAAATAAAAATAACATTTTAATTTAAATTTGAATGTTATTTTTATTTTATTTTATTTTATTTTATTTTATTAAATTTAAATTAAATTAAAAGTATGATTTTACTGTACATTAGACTATGTGCTTCGGGCTTTGAACTTACCAACAGAAGACACAAAGTGTCCACACAAACTCTGACAGAAGTGACCGTGTCTCTGTGTTTGAAAGATTAATTGAGAAGCTGCTCTGCCCTGTACCGAAAATTGACCCTGTACGATATTTGTGTAATTTTAGCATTAGGTATCATTTGCATGTTTATCAGAAGCCATCATTTTCCTTTGTATGGCCTCTGGCATCTGCATCGCACATTGACTCTGATAAACTGCCCTATAACGACACACTGAGGCATTGTGGGTAATAAGCAGCCACGCTATGCTGATTTGAACCTCTCTGTTGTGTGTGTGTTAGTCTAAAGGAATGCACACACACTGATGTTTGTTGATACTGCTTTAGCTTCAGCAGGGGTTTCACATGATTGCTGGAACATCACAGAGACCAGAGCAGAATTATTAAATATATACACATCAATTATATATATATATATATATATATATATATATATATATATATATATATATATATATCATTAAACTTGTTAATCAAATAACCATGATCAGTGTATGCTTTACTAAAACAAAACTATATTTTACTCTTTTTACTTAACTTTCACATTTTATTTAATGTGTTACTTTTTTGTAATTGTGTGCAAAATTTACTAGAAATGTCTGAGTAAAACTTGTTAGTATGAATTAACACATATAATACACAAATATTTAAACTCATACACGGCAATGTTTTAATTATTACTTTAAGTAATTACTACATTTTAATTATTTTAATTAACTCATTTTAATTAGTTTTAAACAAGGATTATTGGGCAATGTTTTACAAGAAAATACCATCTAAGTCTGTTTACCTCAAAAGTTAATTTTTAATAATTAATTATGAAATGTACAATTCTAAGTAAAAAAAAAAAAGAAAAGTTTTTTATATAATTTTCAACAGTGTATTGTAATATGAATATATTCAGTTATTTAATAAATATTAATACAAGGAAGAGACTAATGTGTTTAATTTCAGTTCAAAAGCAAGAAAGTAAATAAATAAATAAATAAATAAATAAATAATTATGGAACGTAAGAAAATTTAATGGAATTAAATATTTTATTAGAAATATGTTATGGAATTTATCAATAGCCATTTCATCCATTTCAAGTTAGCGCTGATTCTAGAGCGCTTGTAAAGTCTCAGAGTTTAGCAGTGACATCACGTGGAGACACGAGTCATTACGGCTTGGTTAATTAGCATAAACGCCTCAGGCTACACATAATCAATGCATTTGTAAACATTTGACACTAGATAAACGTTCTCTCCAGAATATTGAGATTATGAGTAATGCACAATATGATTCGGAGTATGCTTGAGTTAACTTCCATTACACTCAGCCCCAAAGACCTGCGGGAGAAATCCTTCAATATATGACATTATGAAAATAATCTCAGCAGCGTGCGGCAAAGAGAAAAAAAAGAGTTGATAAAAAAATAAAAAAAAATTAAAAATAAAATTGGTTCTGGCTTAATAAAAAGTCATTTCCACAAGCCTTGAAGAAAAATACTTTATTTCTTTATAAATCCACATAGAGTACCTATGAAAGCATAAAATTCCATCCCATATTTTTTTTTTTTATTATTATTATTATTTTCTGCTTGGAATCAAATGATTAGAATCAGAGATGGCTGAAGGTGTACCTCACATACAAATACGTCCACAGTCATAATTAGAGGGGAACAAAAAGAGCAGTGTTTATTTGAGCTGCTTTCACACAGTCTTCTGTCAGACACCGAGTCCTCAAGAGCGTCTTCCCCTCAGTCCTCGCTCATACAGGAGACGGGGAAAGTTTGAGTGTGTTGTGATAATCAATGTCTCTGCTGTTTGACCTAATCTCCAGATCCCAAGAACACACTCGCCATGTTTGTTAATCAGCTGGAGATCGATCCGTGCCGTCGTTTCCCAATAAAGAGAGAGAGAGCGAGTCATTATCCGAGACCATACAGAGGAATCCATAATGAAGTGCTCCAGAAGACCCACGAATCTTAACTCCATACTGACTCGTCAATGTTTGATCGAGCTGTGATGAGTCTGTATCCACACGAGCCTTCGGGAGAGTGTTAAATCCACAGGGTTCAGTCATTTGGCACTGCTTCATCTGTTTAACACTGATATTTTGTCATAGTATTTCCCACAAAAAACATCCAGAGAGCGTTACCCTCTCTCTTCCCACTCAATGGATTAATGCACCTCGTCTCTCGAGGGAAATGACCTCTGGTTTCAAATAGAAAACATTGCTCATATGCACCAAAGAGGCACATGATATCCAGGGTCTGGGGAGAGTTTTGCATAAAGAATTGAACACAGAGAGTCTGTCGCGTTTGCCGTCCGACCACAGCTTGTCCTACTAATAGAATGGATCCAGTCCCATTTAATAAAAGGCTTCCAGATTGTGAGTCTGCCTTGAAAAACAACAGAGGCATGAGATCAGATTCAGCAGCAAACACATTTAATCATCAAATGCAAAGGACAAAAATCACGAGGAAAGACAGTGGACTGCTGCAGAAGATGTTCCATCTCTGATAAAGTGACCTTTTCACATTTTTACGCTCATCCTTCTCGATAATATGCTCTGATGCACCACAGACAGCTACAAATCATCCATCGTGCTGAATTCAAGAGCTTTAAGCTTATAAAAATAACAGTTTGGTCAAAAAATGTAATGAAATGGAATTAAAACAAATTGCAAAAAAAGATTTTCAATTCAATTCAATTTTATTTAAAAAAAAGTTAAATAAATATTTTAATTTGTACATTTCAATTGGATAAAAATTTAAAAAAAAAAATAAAAAGGGTAAAAAATAAGTTTTTAAATAACTAAACTAACTAGATAGCTAAGCTAAATTAACAAATTACAAAGGATAATAATTATAATAATTTTAAATGTCTATCAAACACTAGATATGACTGGGACATAAGTTTGGTCATATCTTGGTCAAATGCATTGCAAGCCAGTTTAAGAGTGAATGAATGATTGAAAGAAATAAATAATATAAAACATCTGTTGAATGCATCAATGTAAAAGTAAACTAATGTAAACAAATGCATCATGTAAAAATAAATGATGCAACTTCGTGATGCAATTGTAGTCCAGCTTTGTGCAGCACGCATACAAGTAACCAATGGCATCTCAACACACATCATTACATCTGTATCAGAGGACACATGAACACTTTCCTCACAACATCAGCTGAGTTTGCATAAACAGACAGCGCTGGTGACTATACATAGCACGTGCTAATTGGACATTTAACGACTTCATTATCTCAAACCATCATCAGTTTACTGAGACTTTCCTCCCAGATTTAATGCCAGACAACAAAAGCTTCAGCAGCAGCAAGGACAAGGCCTGATACACTGCGGCTAGTTATCTGCAGAGAGCCGCTAATGCTAGGCCTTATTCAGATGGCTATTTTTAGCACACCATGTCCTGCTGCAGTCTGGAGGGATTCTGGCTCCAAACGGCTGTCGAAGAGCGGTCGCGGCCCATTTCTATGGCTCACAACAAACAGTAATTACCTTCTACTAGGGTTCTGCTGGTGTTCCACAACATCCCACCCCTCAGATTAGCCCATTTGTCTCAATATGTGAGACGCTAGGCCTTTACCCTTTTATCTCAATCTCTAAACCCCATCACAATACTCATATCTGGCCTCTTTCCCCCCATCATAACACCTTTCCCTGCCTCTTTAGCTCTGTGCCAGGCCTTGTGTCTCTATCCCCGCGTCCTAATCTCTCCCATTTCACCTTGAGCTGAAAGAAATGTAAATCCATCTGGAGCTAATAGAAGAAAGAGCTCTAATTGTGCACTAATTTTAGAAACAGGCCCTGCATCTGAATCCATTGTGGCTCATTAAAACACTAGATCATGAATCAGCAGTCGGTTGAGCTTCAGGCAGGGTTTGAAAGCAGCATCCACAAACCTGGGGTTCATTTCGGGTGGTGGGTGAAGCATAGCTGTGATGGGTGACATATAGAAACTCACCAGCCAGTTTGATGGGAAATGATTCATAAATGATGTTCTCCAACCAGGAGCCACCAACACTAGCAAAAATGATAATAAAAAAAAAAAAAAATTATAATAAAATAAATAAAACAAAAAAAGAATAAATAAATAAATAAATGAATGACTGATTGAAACAAACAAACAAAGTAAATAAATACATAAATAAATAAAAATGTGTTTTTTTTTTATTCTTCACAAAAAATATATTAATATTAGACTAACAAGTATATACTAACATTTTGTTTTTTGTAAAATAATTATTTTAAATATTACAAAATATTTCTATATAATTAATATTGTTTTTAAAATCACAATATTTGTGAATGGAGAAATTATACTGATCAGTTTCAAAAACCACACAAGTTGGACACAACTAAAACAATCTTTGACAGTTCATCCAAAACACAAGTACATCTAATTGATTTCACTGCTTTAAAATTGAGACATTATCAATCAATCAATCAATAAATCAATAAATCAATCAATCAGTCAACAATAGCCAAATAAATGAATAAGTAAAATAAAAAATAAAAATAACTCTAGCCACAGGCAAATAAGGCGAAACACTCCACACTGTATGATCCATTCAAAATCCAGCTCTGGAATGAAAGATGGACATTTTTCCAGGTCAGAAAACGTGATTAAACTCAGAAGTCTTCTGCTTGATCAGACACTAACTCTTTGTTCAGCTAATTGTACAGGCAGAACATGGTGTCTACAGAAGCCTTTTGAAGTAGTTCCTGACAGACACCTCTGTCCTCCGGCAGCAGATTTCTGTCCACTGGAGGCGCTGTTTCCCACCAAACAGCTTCAACCTGTGCTTTCATCCCGCCCCATTCAGGGCTCCTCTGAGGCTCTCGATGGAAGGCAACTGTGACCAATTGACTGAGATGGCTCTCCCCTGGTTATGTTAAATGGCCTCTACTCTCGGATCCGAGAGCCGAGGGGGTTCACCGCCGGATATTATCCACACTGCTCTAAGCACCAGGAACCTGGCCAACCTAGATTGTGCCTCCAAGGGTGTTCAGGCTTTGACTGGAATACAAAATGACGCCTCTAGCACCGTTGGATGGTTTAGCAAGAAGGAAAATAGCAGGAAGTTTGACTGAAAATGTTAGTTTTTTGCTGATATGAGCTGGGGAATGTTGTGTTGTGGATGCTGGTGTGCTGATGCTCTCACATTGCTTCTTACTCAACGTTTATAGCTTGACAAAATAGTTGTTCTGGCTGACCAACATAGGGATGCATGATATATCAGCACAGTATCGGTTATCGGCCAGTATTACATATGTTGAATTTATCGGTATTAATCGATAATAGTTTTTTCAATGTTAATTTTACAAATTGTTACATTTAGGTTTTTCATTATGTTATCACTGCTAAATGTAACCTTCAGCAATTCTTCAAATGCAAATCTATTTTCTGTAGCTCAAACATAGGATTAGGTCTTGGCTTGATTCCTGGGGAATGCATTAATTGGTCAAATGTAAATATCGAATGCAATACATACATATATGTGTCTTTTTTTATTTTTTTTATCCAGCAATTTATAAAGTTGCCATGCTTTAATTCACTTGTAGCATCTTTTTATTTTACAGCAGAATCTGAACAGTCTTCATAGTTTCCATAAGTGATTCTGTTATCATATATTTGGGGGATTTTTGTTGATAACATCCCACAGATAAATAAATATGATACTAAAACCACTAATGCTAGCCTGACTTTATGGATCATAGAATCATTGGCTCAAATGATTCATTCACTAGAGTTGTGACGTTCGCGAACGAACCGATTCTTTTGAATGGCTCATAAACATGAACGATGGGAGCCGAGTAGCGACTGGAGAGGGAGGTTCTTTCTATCGTTCTTTTTTCCTATGCGTGTTCATACAAATGAGCTCCGCAAGGAGACAGAACAGTTATAGGGGGAGGGGCGCACCCAGCGCAGGCCAACCCTTTATAGCGTGATGATATTAGTTATTAGTTGTGCATGCATTTACATTGCATTTTGTGTTCATTTAAAACTTATTTTAAAATCATTAAAAATGTTCTTTTGTGATACTGTACTTGTATAGAAATGTTTCACTAAAAGCTGTTTTCCACAGACATTCATTGCAGCCCACTTTGTTATTGTTCATTGACTTGAAGGGGCTGATGTCCTATTTGCAAAGTTTACAGTAGTAATAGTATGTAGTATGTAGACATTTCCATTTTATTTATTCTAATTTTATCTACTTTAAAAAAAAAAATTAGTTTTCTATCAAAATGTTCTTGTGTGATAACAATGTTCTTGTGTGGAAGTGTTTGTAGTAAAAGCTGTTTTGCACAGAAATTCATTGCAGCCGGCTTCGTTTTTTATGTTTATTTGTGAGTAGGTATTGTATGAATAACATAAGTCAACGTAGTTTTACACACACACACACACACACACACACACACACACACACACACACACACACACACGCACACACACACACACACACACACACACACACACACACACACTTTGTACTAAAGGTAAATCAAAATAATGATGTCACTGTCTAAGCAGAGGGATTTGTGCAACCCTATGGAATATAGTCGACACATGAGAAATGAGGTAATAATCAATATTTCAGAATAATTCAAACTCAGATATTGGTGTGTGATATCTGAGCTTTAATTATTTGACTACAAATCTCACCTCATAATACCTCCCAGTGATTATTTCCAGGATAAACTGAGATGCTCCCAAGCTGGCTTCTTAAAACTGACTAAATATTTAAAAAGAGCCAAAAGAGCCATTCTTTTGAACGGCTCTTTGAAAGGAACGGATCGCGAAGATCCGGATCCCCTCAAAGAGCCATAAATCCCATCACTATCATTCACATTCAGATTTATTCAGAAATGACACACTGCAGTGTTGAAATGTACAAATGTTCGCCTCTGGCTTTGTTTACTTTTGTCATATTACTTAACTAGGCTTTATAATATCTTACACATGCAAAAACACAAACCCATACAGTTATAATGTTTGCTTTCATGAAGAATTATGGAGACGTTTTAACTGCTTTTGGTCTCTCCAGATGTGTTTTCATGTGTTTTTTGCAAAGTGAGTGACATATTCGATAATATTAGTATGATGCCTAGAGCAAGTTGTGTATAGTATTCCATAGTATTGTGTGAACTACCCTTTTAAATCTCTCCTGGACTCATAAGACCGTGTTGAAATGGTAATTTAAACACAAGCCTGAAAATACCAATATTTAGACACATGACCCACACCTTGTAAAGGAAAACAGTAATATGTGCTATTCCACACTCAGCAGGGATATTCATAACACGCACATGAGTCTAATGTACTAAAATGAACAAATCGTAGGATCTCTCTCATTTTCGTTGTAAACATCCAAACCAGGCATCATAGCATTTCAATTTGACGCTTTTGTAATTCAAATGCATCCTACTGAACGAAACAACTGTCAGGCTATCAATTTAAATAGCGATCTCAAGTGTGCCGTACCGGTGGGGAAATCTTTTTAGGCCCGTTACCCCGACACAGACAGACAGCAGAGCCGCTATGCCTGTAATTTATCCATTAAAGCAGGTCTAATTAACAGAGCTGGAACATCTCTGCATCAGCAGCACTGTAGCGTGGGGAGATTCTTTCACGCTGGCAACACGCTACCTAGCAACAAACCTTAAAGGGATAGGTCACCCCCAAATTTTTATTCTGTCATCCTCACATCGTTCCAAATCCGTAAGACCTTTGTTCGTCTTCGTAACACAAATTAAGATATTTTGGACAGCAACACAACTGAAATGTTCCCAGGTCAAGAAACGTAGCAAGGACACTGAAGAAAAATTGAGTGGCTCAACTGATTTTTGTGCGCAGTAAAACAAAAATTATGATTTTATTCAACAATCCTGTCTGCAAAGTCGTGAAGAAGAATTGTTGAATGAAGTCGTATTTTTTGTTTTCACTGCTCACAAAAAATATCCATGTAGCTATTCTCATCACATGAACTATTTGTTCAATGTCCTTGCTATGTTTCTTGACTTGGAAACATTTCAGTTGTGTTACTGTCTATAGAGGGTCAGAGAGCTTTCGGATTTCATCAGAAATATCTTAATGTGTGTTCCGAAGATGAACGAAGGTCTCACGGGTTTAAGACGATGTGAGGGTGAGTCATTAATGACAGAATTACATTTCTGATTGAAGTATCCCTTTAACAGATTAAAGGCATCCTCACCTCGGACAGGAGAAAACCATCGGTAAGGCCGCAGGAACAGAAAAGAAACAGAAGGGGTTGAGGTGAATGGGAAGGGAGGCGGGATCGAACCCTGTGTTATTGCGATATGGAGTCGTCCTCTTTGAACGATTTCCCATATTCTGGGTTCAAGTCCACCACCGTGGTCCCTTTAAGCGCTCCGTAACCCCCCTCCATGCCGTGGGACCCTTCTTGTCTGTCGGAGCCGAGCGGGACCGAGGGCTTGCTGGAGGACCCCGAGGACGAGCGCGGCGGAGGACCAGATGCTGCCCCCTGCTGGCCCCCGTTGGTCTGAGAACAAACGTTACTGACGCGAGCTGCCTTCTGCTTGTAGTGCTGGCTGTGAAGCTTGTACTTCATCAGCAGGATGAAGATGAAGACGAGGACCGACGCCACGATGATCCCGCCGATGACGATGATCATGGTGCCGCCGAGGAACTGGTCGTGGATGGAGCGGCAGTGACGAAACTCTCGCTCCGTGGAGAAGGAGACGCAGCCCACCAGTCGCGTCGCGGTCAGAGCCGTGATGCCGTCATCGTAGACGGCCAGGACACAGAGCTCGTAGTCTCGCGATGAAGCCAGATCGCTCAGGAGAAACAACTTATGGGAGGCGGGAATCATTCTGAGAGAGAGAGAGAGAGAGAGAGAGAGAGAGAGAGAGAGAGAATCAGACCCTTGAGCATTTTTGAAAGAAGTATTTTCTGCTGCATTTATGTGATAAAAATATGGGAAAACCAGCAGTATTGTGAAAAATTATTTTAATTTATGCTCAACATATTATATAATAATATCATTACAATCTAAAGAACTGTTTTATACTTGAATTTATTTTAAAATGTAATTTATATTTTATGCTCACCAAGACTGCATTTATTTGATAAAAAATTGGGTCAAACCAGCAATATTGTAAAAATCTTTTTTTAACATACTGTCAAATGTAGGCTAATTCATGAATGCAATTTTCAGCATAATTCCTCCAGTCTTCAGTGTCACATGATCTTCAGAAATCTGAATAATATACTGATTTACTGCTCGAGAAATATTTCTGAATTTTTTCTTTTTTTTTCTTTTTTGTCCTGGCCAACATTTTTTTTTTTTTTTTTTTTTTGGAAGCTGTGAAACAGTACAATAAAAATATTTTTTTTTTGTTTGTTGAAGGAAATTAACATTAATTCAGGAAGAAAAAAATAAATGTACCAAAAGTGAGAGTAAAGTAATTTATAATGTTACAAAATATTTATATTCATCAAAAGAATCACGAGAGAAAAAAAAGAGAGAGGGAGAAAAAAGTATCATTCAGCATCTTTGAGCATTAAATCATCATATTATTCTGATTTCTGAAGATCATGTGACACTGAAGACTGGAGGAATGATGCTGAAAATACAGCGGAGCATCACAGAAATACATTACACTTTAACACAGATTCACACAGAAAATAGCTATCGTGATAATATTTAACAATATTTCATTTTTTTTTATTGTGTTTTCATCAAATAACTTCAGCCTTGTTTTAAATGCAGCCTTGAGGAGCATAACAGACTTAAATAACAGATTTTTTTATTTTTTATTATTGAAATATTATTTCACAGCATTACTGTTTTAACTGTATAATTAAAGCATCAAAAACCAACTTGCGACTTTTGCCCTATAGTGTACATGCTTTATATTGTCCATAAACCAAAGTAAAGTGAACACATGTTCTTCAAGCTTTAGTTTAAATTCCACAGAATTCAATTCAGGGCAGATGGTTGTCATGAAGACACAGAGTTTATAATATTGGCCGTGCTGTCCGAAGGGAGACGTGTGTCAGAGGAGATTTAAGCACATGTGCCCTGTGCCATCTGCAGCAGAGAGATTGTGTGCCCCGGGACGCCGCTCTCTTCTGGATTTACTCCTGACCTTTCTCTCTACAGGACAC